>NC_134356.1:434059557-434418724 GCF_048569485.1 Anomaloglossus baeobatrachus
TATTTTGCCATCAATGTTCGAAAGGTTTGTGACAACAAAGAAATTGTTACCAAGTCACTGGCAGTAAAAGATACTATAGCTCATCACACCAGCCAGTTTCTCCAGGCCTTAGTGGAACAAATTCTGCAAGATTACTAACTCAAAAAGAACGGGTTCTTGCCATTGTAAAGGACAATGCTTCAAACATGATAAGTACAATTAAACTGATGAATGAGAGTAATGAACAACATCTAGAAGAAAATTTAGGATTCAGTATGTTTGAGATGGAGCCACAGTGCTGTTCATGTAACTGAGAAACAAACAGATATTACAACAGAAGAACAGGAAAATGATACTTTAGGATTAGATGATCTTTTTGAAGCTGCTTCAAAACACTTTCATATTTATCACATGCACTGTGTTTTGCACACGCTGCAGCTGGCAATAAGAGATAGTCTGTAAGAGGGACATGCTGGAAATCTGGAAAAGTGAGGAAATTGGTTATTGCCGCTAGAACCCCTAAAATTGATTCCATCTTGAAGAGACGTGCTGGGAAAGGGGCAATTGTTGATCAAGCCACTCGGTGGGGCAGCACTTATTTAATGATTGAGCAATTGCTTGAACGAAAACCGTTTCTTATAGATGTGGTGAACCCTAAGGTAACCCCTAAATGACGGTCAATGGACACAGGTGGCTGAATTGAAGGAATTGCTTAATCA
The DNA here is from genome assembly GCF_048569485.1 of Anomaloglossus baeobatrachus. Taxonomy (NCBI): domain Eukaryota; kingdom Metazoa; phylum Chordata; class Amphibia; order Anura; family Aromobatidae; genus Anomaloglossus; species Anomaloglossus baeobatrachus. The sequence continues at coordinate 434,060,256 of NC_134356.1, forward strand.
CGCATTTACCGTGACTGAAAAACTACAAGCTGAGAATTTAACTCCTGGCATTTTCATAAGGGAGTGGAAGAACTTGCTATTTTACCTGTCCCAAATAGGAGGTTTAATCGCAGATAAAATTCTGTTTATGTGGACCCAAGTCATCGTATACTGCTTGATGATCATCAGCTTACTAAAGGAAAAGAAGCTCTGACTGAGGTAGCAGTTATGATGATTGGCCTACAGGACTGCCAGGTGCAAGAGGACTTGGGTTCTGACAGTGTTACTACTGCCATATCTTCAGCCTCATCAGATGAGGAGTTTAACTTTGACAAGTATTTGGATGACATGGAGCAGGCAAAGCGTTGCTGCAAGGAAAAAGATTTCACTCCATCTCCTATAGCAAGCAGATTGACCATATTTCAGCAAAATTTTTCACTTGCTCTCAAAGATATAGAAAAATTCAACCGTTCATCAAAACTGACTGTGCATGAGGCAATTCCTTTATACCCGGAAATTGTTAGAGATGTTGCCCATGGGGTTACGGCAGAGAGGTTGTTCTCTAGCCTTAAAATTGTTAGGTCAGATTTTAGGTCATCTATGAAAAAAGATCTGATGGAGGCAATTCTATTTCTTACAACAAATTTATAGACTCACTGCACAAATGTTATTTACTACCGTATTTTTCGGACTATAAGACGCACCGGACTATAAGACGCACCCTGGTTTTAGAGGAGGAAAATGGGAAAATAAAACTTTAAGCAAAAAATGTGGTCATGACACACTGTTATGGGGCGAGGATCTGCTGCTGACACTGTTATGGGGGTAATGTCCCCAAATTCTCTACTAAGGTACCCCATCCTGGTAATGATCCTCCTGCCTTGTATATGATCCTGCTATAAACCCCCATCCAGCCTGTTCACATACCCCCCCATCCAGCCTGTTCACATACCCCCCCCATCCAGCCTGTTCACATACCCCCCCCATCCAGCCTGTTCACATACCCCCCCCCATCCAGCCTGTTCACATACCCCCCCATCCAGCCTGTTCACATACCCCCCCCATCCAGCCTGTTCACATACCCCCCCCATCCAGCCTGTTCACATACCCCCCCCATCCAGCCTGTTCACATACCCCCCCCATCCAGCCTGTTCACATACCCCCCCCCATCCAGCCTGTTCACATACCCCCCCCATCCAGCCTGTTCACATACCCCCCCATCCAGCCTGTCCACATACCCCCCCCCATCCAGCCTGTTCACATACCCCCCCCATCCAGCCTGTTCACATACCCCCCCCCATCCAGCCTGTTCACATACCCCCCCCCACATCCAGCCTGTTCAGATCAGCTGACCGGCACAGATGATCAGCTGACCGGCACAGACAGGAAGACATCGCGTGCAGCAGGGAGACGGCTCCACACACGGGGACGGGTGAGTGCACTGATTCACTGCACCCCGCGCTGGTAATGATGCGCGGGGGGCAGTGAATACAGCCGCACATGATCACTCCAGGCTGTAATTGCCAGGGGTGATCATGCGGCCGGCTCTTTGATATGCGCGCGTCCCCGCTCGTCCTCCCGCCCACCTGTCAGCGCCGGCTTCTGCACTGAGAGATGGGCGGGAGGATGGGCGTGCATATGTAATGAGCGGGCCCACGTGGTCACGGCAGGCGCTGCTGCTGCCTGCTCGTGCCCCCGATGACCTGCAGCACCCTCATTCCCGGCCGCAGCCCTATAGTCAGACCATAAGACGCACCCCCAACTTTCCCCCAACATTTGGGGGAAAAAAAGTGTGTCTTATGGTCCGAAAAATACGGTATGTTTTTGTTGAAAACGCTTTTTTGCCACTCACATAGTTTATTACTTAGTGTTTTTATATATATATATATATATATATATATATATACATACATATACATACATACACACACTATATATATATATATATATATATATATATATATATATGTATGTAATCTATATTACATAGTGTATTACATATTTACAATTTATTACAGTTTTTTGTGTTCTAAAGTTGTATTCCAATAAATATATTTTATGTTCTATCTAAATATCTTGATTACTGTATCATAAAAATGATTAAATGTTTGATTTTCACATTGTACTACAATACATTTTTCACTTAAATATAAGCAATATATGTGGGAGTCGGCGTTGTGGAGTCGGAGCAAGGGAAATTGAGGAGTCGGAGTCGCAGGTTTAGCTTACCGACTCCACAGCCCTGATGCGAAGTCTGCTATGTCCACAGTCACTGCGGAGGAAGAGCTGGCAAGTGAAATGTGACTTAGCTGAAGGGTGAATTATTTGGCTAACAGTAAAGATGAAAAGAGGAGGCATGGATAAATTAAATGTCCTATACTTGTTCCTCAACCATCAACCACACGGTCAATATATACAGTATGAAGATATAACACTTTGATACGATGTACAGTAGTCAGTGTACGGCTTTGTATGAGTGTAAAGTGCGTGTGCCCTCTAAATAACTCCATACACAGTCATTAATGTCTATATTGCTGGCAACATAAGTGGTCACTGTAACATGGCAGCTCATGGAAAAGAATTCTCTGAGGATCTGAAAAAAGAATTGTTGCTCTACATAAAGATATACTCACTTTTGTTGATTGCAGTTTAGACATTAATGGCTGTGAGTTATTTATAGGGCATACCAAATTTACGCTGTCATACAAGCTGTACACTGACTACTTCTGCAGCGCCTCTTTTGATTAGCAAACCTGACACAATGCCATCGCTGTGGCCTAGCTTACAGTCTGGGCCGTACAAATCGATTCACATCAACTCCAGTGAGTAGTCTTCTCTCTTATAATGTAATATTAGTAATACTCACCTGATACTTACAAAGTTTTGATAATTTAAAATATCAAGTTCTAAATGTTGTCTACATGAAAAATAACTGAATGAACAAAGCAGAAAAATTGTAATAATAGCAAAAAAGATTGTTTCATTTGAAGGCACTGCAGCTTTCTTCGTAGTTTTTCAAAAAACACCGGCTAATTGTGTTTTGGTGACGGTGAGCTCAGGACTCTGCAGAACTCATATTTTTTATGATCTTTGGCTTCACAACCCATATCATGGCCAAAGTCACAGTCTAACCCTCTCCTAAGCGCTCGACTCACTAGACCACAAGCACTTGAAAAATGTTTCTTAGTTACCTAATCTGTTTCTAGATGTAATCAAGCTCTTCGCCTTTCTTGTTTAATTTGTGCCACTTTCTTGCATCAATTTCTGGCATAGCTTCTCTGGTCTATAGAACCATCAGTTTCACAGTACTTCTGCAAAGTTCTTTCTGCCCAAGACAGATCTTCAGATTTGGTTCTGTGGCTATTTCTGATAGGATACATTTTAGGGTCTTTAAGGGTAAGTCATCAGTGAGGGTACCAACCTCTGCGGCAAGGTAGGGTGAGACCGTAGGGGCAACGGTAGGGCCTTTTAGGCTTACCTAGATCCTTGCTTACCTCACTTGTTTTTGTCCTTTCGTTTGTGTTTTCAGTGCTCTCCTCATATCGAATTAGAGTTTTTTTTAATACTACATTTAATAAAATTTGAAACTTTTGGTTCTGTTAATTTAAAGACAGATCCTCCTCATGCTTGTCTTGGGGCTTACTTTTTTAAAGTATTAAAACTTTGGTCTAAATAGCCACTGTATTGGAGATATACATCTTGTAACCAGTCCAATACCATGTTGGATTTCCTTTAGTTTTCAGAACCACAGTAATTTGTTGTTGCATAGATTCCACTAGATGTTAAAATTGCTCTGCAGGAATACTGGCCCATGCAGACAGGTTAACATCTCAGAGTTGTGGCACTAACATGATGGAATCAGAATGTTCACTCTTATCCAAGAGATATTCTACAGAGGGCTGGGCAAAGTGCGGCCTGTGAACCACATCCGTCCCTCTGGCTGCTTCAGTACCATCCCGTGGACTGAGACAGCGGAAGGGCTGAAACCAATGGACTTTACTGTGCCCTCCAACGCCGGCTGACTGTCGTCACTCGCTTAGCAATGTCACTGCTATTTGCATCTTCAGGATACAAACATCGATTAACACATTTGAGAAGGAGGGGCCACTGGCTCCGTCTTCCACCAGTCAGTGTGAGGCACTGCAGAAGCAATGACGTCACATTATCACGAGTGCTGTGCGGAGTGTCAGTGCACCGGAAACCGGGGCAATAAGCCTGGAGAATGGGAGCAAGGGAAGTATGTGGTGTTTTTCTTTCTTTTCATGTGTTTGTGATATTTGAATGCATGTAGGCGGCTGTGTGGCGGCTCATGATGTGTATAAGGAAATATGTGGGCGCTCAGAAATGTGCATAAGAAGCTATGTGGGGGTCTCAAACTGTACATACAGAGCTATATGGGGGCTCAAATGTATATAGGCGGCTATGTGGGGGTTAACAAATGTATATAGAAGACTATGTGGGGGCTCATACTGTATATATGAGGTTATGTGGGCGCTCATACTGTATAAAGGAAGCTATATAGGGCTCAGAAATGCATTTATAATGTTATGTGGGAGCTCATAATGTATATAGGAGGCTAAGTGGGGCTCATAGTGTATTTAGGAGGCAATATGAGGGCTCATGCTGTATTTAAGACGCTATATGAGGATCATAATGCATACAGGAGGCTATGTGGGGGCTCATAATTTATATAGGAGGCTATGTGGGGCTCATAATGTATTTAGTAAGCTATATGAGGGCTCATACTGTATTTAGGAGGCTAAGTGCGGGCTCATACTGTATTTAGGAGACTGGGGGCTCATACTGTATATAAGGGGCTATGTGGGAGCTCACATTTTATACAGAGGTGCTTTGTGGGGGCTCATAATGTATATAATGGTTATGTAGGGGCTTATACTGCATGTAGAGAGGCTAGTGGGAGGCTCACACTGTACTCTATATAGGGGCTATGTGGGAGTTCATACTGTATGTAGAGAGCTGTGTGGGGTCATACTGTATATGGGGGGGGGTCATCATACTTAATTTAGCTCAATATTAAGTGATACAATTACTATAAAATTATAATTAATATTGAGAATACCGTAATTAGTTACAGCCTATTGGTTCTGACCTCCACACCAGTCACGGTCTATTATATGGCCCCTCTGGAAAATTAATTGACAACTCCTGTTCTATAGTATTTAGACACAATGACTGTAAATGCAAGGGGAGGAAAGGATAGTCACTGTCATGTCCCTAGATCCAATCCATGGCTATTCAATCTTTAACAAAAAGAAATTAAGTGGCCATTTAGTGCATCTGCAAAGGTCCTTTTAGCGCACAACAGTCATTCATCTAGCCCTGGGAGACTCAAATTCCTCTGGCTATGTCTATCTCTGTCAGGAACCACAATTTCTAAAACATATTCCTGGCTGTAGAAGTGGTCGATGGCTTGTGAATAAGATACACAAAAAAAGTTTAATCAGAACTCAGTCTATCTATGGTGACACACAAAGGTACAGAATCATAGGACATGTTGTGCTTTACCCGGCGAGGTGGACCCTCAAAGCCTTTGGTTCAGAAGAGAAGTCATAAATGATGCACAAACAGATGACATTGGTGCAGCGAGGTGAACTAGTAGAAGCAATTAAGGTCTTAGAGCATGGACAGTAACTGGAAGAATGGAGGCTGTTGTGGACCACAAAGAAGTCGAATAAGAGTCAAGAAATCACAAAGTAGAGAAGACTTGTATATGAAGCATAGCCTTTGAAGACTCAGAGGCGAGTCTTCAGGAAAATTCAGCAGAATACAAAGCTGGGTATGTCAGGAGATTCTCTTATAGCGATGTACCAAATCCAGCAGGACTGGAAGACTCTTGTAGGGGTATAGCAGATGTGGGCATGTCAAAAGACTATTGTAGCAATGTGGAAGAACACAGTAGAACAGCAGAGCTGGATGTGTCAAGAAACTCTCTTCTATCAATTTAGTAGAACCCAGTGGAACAGAAAAGTTGGATATATAAGAGGGCACTGTATATATCAGAGTAAAGGTGAGGTAGATGCCAACTACCTGAATACTTAGAGCCCAGTAGAGGATAAAGGAGAGGTGGGTAACAGTATAAACACTTCTGATTAATCGTGCGTTCGCATGTGCGATCGCACCCGCCCCCATCATTTGTGCGTTACGGGCAATTTGTTGCCCGTGTCGCACAAAGTCGGTAACCCCCGTCACACGTACTTATCTCCCTAACGACCTTGCTGTGGGTGGCGAACATCCTCTTCCTGAAGGGGGAGGGATGTGCAGCGTCACAACAACGTCACACAGCGGCCACCCAATAGAAGCGGAGGGGCGGAGATGAGCGGGACATAACATCCCGCCCACCTCCTTCCTTCCGCATTGCCGGTGGCCGCAGGTAAGCTGCAGTTCATCGTTCCCGGGGTGTCACACGGAACGATGTGTGCTGTCTCGGAAACAATGAACAACCGGCGCGCAGGACGATGGATTTTTTGAAAATGAGAGACGTGTCAACGAGCAACGATAAGGTGAGTATTTTTGCTCGGTCACAGAAGCTCGTAGCTGTCACACGCTACGATATGTCAAACGATGCCGGATGTGCGTCACTAACGACGTGACCCTGACGACATATCGTTAGATATATCGTAGCGTGTAAGTGGGTCAAAAACAGCACCAAAAAGACCTGCATGACCTCAGCTGACTAAACATTGGGAGTTAACGTAATATCGCTGACCTTTTATTAACTTCATTTAATAATAGCTATAAAAGCTATTTCCATCCACACACAATACGGAGATGTTTAGTATTGTTGACTTTTGCAATATATTATAGAAAATGAGAGCTTTTAGCACATAAATCCACTATTTCATCACAATTGTCTAACGCATGTGTGAAGCCCCACAGGTGTAGTGTCAGTGTCGGTGCATTACCTTCAGGGACTCCACGTTGCTGGATCTCCGTCACTGGTAGGAAATCTTCTTGTTTGATCGTGACACCACTCTCAGTATTGCGGTCAGTGGGGACCGCCACTGCAGGTTAGGGGACGCCTGGGGCTGATGGTGGGTGCAGTCGGATGTAGTAGCCTCCTGAGAGTGAGGCAAGCCCCAGGGCCCTGTGTAGGTTTGTAGTACCACAAGTCGCAGAATAACCACACAGGCAGGAATGTCTTTCAAGGGCTTTACTCACATTTGATGGCAGGGTGAGTAGCCCGGGCGTAGCTGGGATGAACCAGGTGGGAACCAGGTATCCTTCAGGCTGACTTTATGAGGGTGACTACTGACTCGCCTTCCTTAGCCCTTGGTGGTTTGGGGTGACCCCGACTTTTAGTCCCTATGGGGGTCACCCAGGGAAGATGCTGCAGCCTCTCTCTCCCCTTCGTTCGCCGTATGCTTGTTCCCCGGACCAGGCCACTCCAGCTGCTTGCCTCCTGTGACCTATGGGCCCTCACTGTGGTTACGTGGCTGCGGCTTTTGTGGTGTTGTGGTGTGGGCTTTGAGAGCCCCACACCGGCAGGTTTAGCAGGGAAAGGTGGATCTATCCTTGCTTCGGGATCTGCCGCCCGGTTGGGCCTGGTGCTCTCTAGCAGTCTCCTTACTTCCCACTCCGTTGCACTCCCTAGCTGAAGCTGGCTTTCAGGTAGCACTCCTAGTTGACCGTTCTCCCCCGTCTGTAGCCACTGCGCGGACGCTGTCAGATTGCACAGCTCCAGGGATCTGCTCCTCACTTGAGCTCCCTGGACTCTACACTGAACTGGCTCACTGCTCCTCCTCTCCTGTTCTTGCCTACGCCACCTAGCAACCAGACTCTCCACCACACCCCTTGAGAGGAGATGGAGGCTCTACCCCCTCCACTATTCCAGTGAAGGTGAAGGCTTGCCCCCTCCTGGGATCCCCAGGGGTCCTCTCATGGGTACATGTGTGAGACCTGGTCACTATGCGCCTGTGTTCCACACCCCAGTCAGCCTTCTGGATTACCTGTATTGTACTGTCCCCAGCATGGGTGCAGTACTCAGTGGTGCCTGACCAGGTCAGGGGCGCCACATTCCCCCTTAGTTATCACCAGCACGTCCTCGGGCTGCAAGACAACATTTTAAAATGCATAAAACATTAAAACATGGTAAAACATTTTAAAAGCCACCAGGTATCAGACATCACCACCCTCCACCCACAAGTCCGTTAACCCACCCAAAACCCTCTCAGGAGGCAGGTCACCGGTCCTGTTGGTAACCAGGTCTGGGCCATCCGTTTACCCAGACCTTTCCTCCAATCTTCCTCTCCCGTTGGCCGCGACTTCAGCCACTTCTGGCAGGATGTAGAGGCGGCTTTCATGGGCTGGTGGTTTCAGGGTCTACCTGGCCTGGTGGATCCGCGCCTTCAGCCCCTTCTGGCAGGATGTAGAGGCGGCCTCCACAGTTGGTGCTGACCAGGTACCCTCTTTGTGGTGGTGAGCCAAGGCCCCATAAACAGGCGTGCTCTCTGGTCGCAGGTGAGCCAAGGCCCTATATACGGACGGGCTCCTCCTGGTTGCAGACGAGCCAAGCCCCTAAACAGGCTGGCTCTGGTGGCGGTGCCACTGGTGTAACTATTTACACTGCGAGAGTTTGTGGCTATAGCAAGTTCATAGCCTTGAAGTTTATTTCTCACAATAGTTTTTGTGGGCACATCCTTAAACAATAACGTTGCAAACTTTTCAACTTGTCAAACTGGTCAAACTTTCGGTACTTCTTTCTTTACTTTACTCCTCGGTACCAGGGCTTTGGCCTATTGGGCTACGGCACCTGCTGTTTTCTTGCTCCTTGTCATCCTCTGAGGTAGTTTCATCTGTAGGCTCTTTGTCTTTTCTTTCTAGATCTTCATCTGTTTCCTTTTCTGCATCTGTTTCTTTATCTCTGTCTTTTCTTTCTTCTTTGGGACATGGTGCTACGTCTAAGGCATAGTAGCCCCTTTCTCCTTGATGCAAGGTGAACTGTACTGCGTCTCCAATTTTCAAATTTCTGCCTGAATGTCCTCTGGGCAGGTGGGCTTGAACATCTCTCCGATTCACAAATATGCCCTCTTTTATTCCTCTTGCTACAATAAAGCCGTATCCGCTTTTCAAATTGAAGTCCTCCACAACTCCTCTGCAAAGGGGTCCTCTGACCTGGGCTTTGGATCTTCTCAGGGCTCGTTTTTCTTGCAGGTCTCTGGCTGTGACTTCTCTCTGCTCTGGAGACTGTGGTGTTGGAGGATACTTTGCTCTGCTGCGCCGTGTCTTGCGGGCTGGGTTCATGCTTGCAGGCTCCCAGGTGAGGTCTTTGGGCTGATCTTCGTCAGCAGACGGGGTTAGGTCTTCCTCATCCCAGCGAGAATAGGGCAGCATCTCTGGCTCTGAGTATAGATCCGCTGCTGGTGGCACTGGAGTCAGCTCCTCAGCTTCCTGGCCTCCTCTCCCCCTTAGTTCTTCGCTGCACTCTGGTTGTGGCAGCGCTGGGGATGAGTGTTCCTCAGCTGGCCCAGGCGGTGGACTCTTCAGCGTGGTTGCTGCAGGGGTTGCCTGAATCTCCTTGGGGGTATGCGGAGGGAGCAGATACCGATCCACCATCTCTTGTGGGAACTGGGCCTCTAGGTCAGCCTTCAGCTTCCAATATTCGGGGTCCTCTCCTATCAGGGTCTTCCTAGCAGGGACCTCTTTGGACTGGGGAGCGGTGTCTGCTCTGGCCTTGCAGGCCGGGGTAAATGATGAGGTAATCTCTTCTTGGCGGGCCGCGCCTGGCATGGCGGCGGCCTGGTCTTGGCGGGCCGGGCAGGGCATCGCTGCGGCGGCCTGGTCTTGGCGGGCCGCGCCTGGCATGGCGGCGGCCTGGTCTTGGCGGGCCGGGCAGGGCATCGCTGCGGCGGCCTGGTCTTGGCGGGCCGCGCCTGGCATGGCGGCGGCCTGGATCAGTGTCGCTGTTGCAGGGGGCTCTGTGCAGGCTGGGCTGGACGTCGCTGCAGCGATCGGAGCTTGGCGGGCCGCACCTGGCGGGGCTGCGGCCTGGTTCAGCATCTCACTTGCGGCGCGGACGAGCGTCGCTGCTGCGGTGGGGTCTTGGCGGACTGGGCTCAGCAGGGTGGCAGCCTGGGTCAGCGTCACACCTGCGGCACGGATCAGTATCGCAGTGGTAGTCGGACCTTTGCGGGCCAGGCGGGGCATGGCTGCGGCGGCCTGGATTTGGCGGGCCGCATCTAGCGTGGCTGCGGCCTGGTTCGGTGGCGCCGCGCCGGGCGCCTCTTCTGGGACCGCGGGCGTGGCAGCAGGGGTCGGGGCACTTGCGCTGGCCGGGGCATCACTCGACTCACCCATCGGTGGCAGCATCGGGGTCTGCGTCGTCGCCGCTCGGTCTGGCATGCGTCGCGCGGCTCCCTCCTCGTAGGTCCGCACCGCCGCAGCCATCTCCAGGAGCTCCGTGCGTTCTTCCCTGAGCTGTCGCACAATCCTGGCCTCCAGCTGGTCGCAGAAGATGGCAAGCTCCCGGCACCACCAGGCAGCAGAGCCTGGCTCTGGGTATCCACGTCTGGACTCCATTTCCTCTAGCACGCTACTGGCTTCTTCTCTGCTCCGCCGTCTCTGGACGCTTCCGCTTTCTTCATCAGCGAGGTCAGGACCCTGCAGGGGATCTCTGGGTAGCCACACCTCTTCGTGGGCGGTAACTTCTTCCAGCGCGGGCTGCTGTTGTTTTTCAGCGCGCTTTTCATGGTGGCAACATGGCGGCGCTTCCAATTTTTCAAGCGGACCGCCTAGGCACATGGTCACCTGTCTGAACAGGTCTAGTCCTTATCCTGTTCGTGACGCCAGATGTGAAGCCCCACAGGTGTAGTGTCAGTGTCGATGCATTACCTTCAGGGACTCCACGTTGCTGGATCTCCGTCACTGGTAGGAAATCTTCTTGTTTGATCGTGACGCCACTCTCAGTATTGCGGTCAGTGGGGACCGCCACTGCAGGTTAGGGGACGCCTGGGGCTGATGGTGGGTGCAGTCGGATGTAGTAGCCTCCTGAGAGTGAGGCAAGCCCCAGGGCCCTGTGTAGGTTTGTAGTACCACAAGTCGCAGAATAACCACACAGGCAGGAATGTCTTTCAAGGGCTTTACTCACATTTGATGGCAGGGTGAGTAGCCCGGGCGTAGCTGGGATGAACCAGGTGGGAACCAGGTATCCTTCAGGCTGACTTTATGAGGGTGACTACTGACTCGCCTTCCTTAGCCCTTGGTGGTTTGGGGTGACCCCGACTTTTAGTCCCTATGGGGGTCACCCAGGGAAGATGCTGCAGCCTCTCTCTCCCCTTCGTTCGCCGTATGCTTGTTCCCCGGACCAGGCCACTCCAGCTGCTTGCCTCCTGTGACCTATGGGCCCTCACTGTGGTTACGTGGCTGCGGCTTTTGTGGTGTTGTGGTGTGGGCTTTGAGAGCCCCACACCGGCAGGTTTAGCAGGGAAAGGTGGATCTATCCTTGCTTCGGGATCTGCCGCCCGGTTGGGCCTGGTGCTCTCTAGCAGTCTCCTTACTTCCCACTCCGTTGCACTCCCTAGCTGAAGCTGGCTTTCAGGTAGCACTCCTAGTTGACCGTTCTCCCCCGTCTGTAGCCACTGCGCGGACGCTGTCAGATTGCACAGCTCCAGGGATCTGCTCCTCACTTGAGCTCCCTGGACTCTACACTGAACTGGCTCACTGCTCCTCCTCTCCTGTTCTTGCCTACGCCACCTAGCAACCAGACTCTCCACCACACCCCTTGAGAGGAGATGGAGGCTCTACCCCCTCCACTATTCCAGTGAAGGTGAAGGCTTGCCCCCTCCTGGGATCCCCAGGGGTCCTCTCATGGGTACATGTGTGAGACCTGGTCACTATGCGCCTGTGTTCCACACCCCAGTCAGCCTTCTGGATTACCTGTATTGTACTGTCCCCAGCATGGGTGCAGTACTCAGTGGTGCCTGACCAGGTCAGGGGCGCCACACATGCAAGATTACTGAACTGACATGGTAGCTGTGACAAGAGCCGGATGCTTTATACAGGAAGAAAAGATTCCAAAATGCTAGAAGCTTTTCCAGAATATCCCTAAAGTGTAATCATTAGAATAATGCCAGATTTCTAATCTCTCTACATAGATCACATTGTAAGTTCTTTAATACAACATGCAGAAAGTGAATTTAACATCAAAGTAGATCATGAAATCATCTGTTAAGGTTTCATTCTTATACAAAGACAAATTATATGACTTTGGAGATGACATAACCATTCTCGCTAAGTAAATGTTGTTGACAACAGAACAAAAGAAAAGCCTGGAAAATTGTGACTGCTGTCATGCACATACAAGGTGGAGGTAACCTGAAGAGGTCTGGATATACCATGTACACTGATCAATCAGTGAAGGCGCCCTATAGTATCTGGCATAGAAACATTACCAGCAGATTCTTTAAGTCCGGTAAGGCTACTTTCACATCAGCAATTTTTTTAACTGCGGCACAAATGAATTTTTTGCCGCAAAGCTGGATCCTTTACAAATGCGTCGTCATTTCAATGCATTCGCAATGGAATTGCGGCAATACGCGGTTGCATATGGCACACACTGGATCCGTTGCGTTGCGGTATTTTACCTTTTTTCAAAAGCACAACTTGTATAGTTTTTGTCCTCAGGCAAAATACTCCATGTCAATGGATCCGTTATATTGCGGCGATACCTGGAATGTATTTCAATGGGAGCCGGATCCTGCTGTACCGGAAGGCAACGGATCCTGATAGACAGGATCCTGTTTTCTGTACTGAGCTTGCACAGAAAGCAGCCTGGCATGGTCAGTACAGAAATTTCTTTCTCAGACAGAAGGACCAGGATTGTGGAGGGGTGAGAGGGAGTAATAAAGATGGAGTCCCTAAATGTGTCTGTGTATTTATTTATAATAAAGTATTTTTTCTTCTGTGTGATGTCTTTTTTAACCCTTTATTGGAGATTCTTAATGGCCGGGTAAAACTTGGCCTGACATTAAGAATCTCTGGCTTTATACCAGCTGGTAAAACAAAGCTGGTATTAACCCCTTATTACCCAGCGTGCCACCCAGCACCAGGGCCGTTAGAAGAGCAGCCGCCCTAAAAAATGGCGCTTTCATAGAAAGCAGGACACAAAAATTGGGCGAAGCCCACGTCGTTTTTTTAAAATTATTTCATGAAATTCATGAAATAATTAAAAAAAGGGCTTCCCTATATTTTTGGTTCCCAGCCGGGTACAAATAGGCAGCTGGGGGCAGCCCGTACCTGCCTGCTGTACCTGGCTAGCATACAAAAATAGGGCGATGCCCACGTCATTTTTTTGGGCAAATAACACAAAAAAAAAAGTTCTTCCCTGGATTTTCCATTGCCAGTGAAGGTAACACCAAGCAGTGGGGGTTAGCAGCCAGTAGCTGCTTGGGTTACCCTTAGCAATAGAAAATGCAGCGGGAGCCCACACATCTTTTTTTTTTTATCCCTATGTGTTTGGGGGTTTTTGCTTTTTTTTCTTAATGAATTTAAAAAAAAATATCAACATGGGCTTCACCCATCGAGCATCCGAGCATTTTACTGCTCACTCATCCCTACTCCTGACCACACAGCCAGCAGAAGTACAGTCAGGGCCGGATTATAGGCGGGGCAGACGGGGCTTCAGCCCAGGGGCCCCCACCACAAGAGCCTCTGAGGGGGCCCCCACCACCATCTGTGTGTCCGCCATTTTATTAATGTCGCAGTGGTTCAAGACCGCACTGTACCTTTAAGGTATTTCAATCCCGGCCATCACTGTACTGCAGACACGCCCACTGCACGCTGTGTGGGCTGCGTCTGCCAGGATGACGTCACCGCGCTGCTGTTTCTTCCTGCCGTAGAGGAGCTTGTGGGAGGACCAGAGGTCTCAGTTTATCCCGGTAAGTATGAGGTCATTAATCATGGTGCCGGCCGGGCAGGAGACTGCAGTGAGGAGGGAGCAGGACGCCGCTGATAACTCCAGACCGGTTCCATAGTGTCAGCGGCCACTCTGCTATCAGTGTGAGTTATTGCAGGAGTGTGAGCTGCTGCAGATCAGGTCGGACTGTCGGTGCCGGGTCATCGGCCTCATCCCTCCCCTGCAATAACACACACTTATCTCCAGCACAAACATCACTACACAGATCCTGCACTGATCACATCTGAGCCTGCAGCACACATTACACTATATGGCCCATAATACATATAGAATATGTGAGGTCCTGTAGGTCCAGGTGTGATCAGTGCAGGGGATTGTATATCTGTGCACATGGTATACCACATCCAGCGTACAGAGAGAGTAGTGTGATACACTGTGTACACACATCAGATGGTATATAATAATGTGTATATTGTATAACCTCTGATGTCTGTATCACAGTATATTGTGTAACAGTCATGTATTCTCCTGTACACTGTACAGGAGCGTACCTTTGGGGGGCATGCGGCATATGTTCCCCTGCACGGCAATCAGGGGGGCACCATTAAAAAGTGTGAGGCAGCAGTATGGTGGGAGAAAATTGTAAGTGGAGAGTATTGGTGGAGAAAAGTGTGAGGGGCATAGTATAGAGCCTGGGTAGTGGGGAACATAAGCAGTATAGAGAAGGGGCAGCATGGTGGCCAGTGTGAGGACACAGTATGCTGAGGAGGGGGAATGTGAGACTGCGGTGCGGTATAGTGACTGTATAGTGAAGGAGGTAGGCAGTATAGAAAAGGGTCAGCATGGTGGCCAGTGTGAGGGCACAGTGTAGAGGGCACAGTATGCTGAGGAGGGGGAATGTGAGACTGAGGTGCGGTATAGTGACTGTATAGTGAAGGAGGTAGGCAGTATAGAGAAGGGTCAGCATGGTGGCCAGTGTGAGGGCACAGTATGGAGGGCACAGTATGCTGAGGAGGAGGAATGTGAGACTGAGGTGCGGTATAGTGACTGTATAGTGAAGGAGGTAGGCAGTATAGAGAAGGGGCGGCATGGTGGCCAGTGTGAGGGCACAGTATGGAGGGCACAGTATGCTGAGGAGGGGGAATGTGAGACTGAGGTGCGGTATAGTGACTGTATAGTGAAGGAGGTAGGCAGTATAGAGAAGGGTCAGCATGGTGGCCAGTGTGAGGGCAGAGTATGGAGGGCACAGTATGCTGAGGAGGGGGAATGTGAGACTGAGGTGCGGTATAGTGACTGTATAGTGAAGGAGGTAGGCAGTATAGAGAAGGGGCGGCATGGTGGCCAGTGTGAGGGCACAGTATGAGGGCACAGTATGCTGAGGAGAGGGAATGTGAGACTGAGGTGCGGTATAGTGACTGTATAGTGAAGGAGGTAGGCAGTATAGAGAAGGGGCAGCATGGTGGCCAGTGTGAGGGCACAGTATGGAGGGCACAGTATGCTGAAGAGGGGGAATGTGAGATTGAGTTGCATTTTCAGTGATTTTGGTACTGAGGGTGAGGGTAGTATAGAGAGGGGATAGCATGGGGGACATTGTGAGAGCACAGCTCAGGAGGGGGAGTGTGAGGAGGGGGCACAGTATAGACATTTGGAAGTATAGTGGGTACACAATGTAGAGGACGGTGTGAAGAGGGGGCCCAGTACTGAAAGAAGAGGCCATGTACCATAAGAATGGCATTGTGTGGGTCATTTTGTGCAGGGAGCACAGTGAGGGGCAATCATTTATTCAGGCGCACAGCGTAGGTCATATATTTATATTTAGGAGCATTATAATCATTCTGCTATTTATTTTAAGGGCATAATGTCGAGATGTGCTGCAGAAGGCCCGGGAGGTCTGCAGAGAGGAGCTGTGGATGTGAATAGTCATCATGACGTCTGGACAAGATGGAGAAGAAAGAATAAGATGACTCCGATCAGGGAAGATGTCACCTACAAGGTACCTGGATGTGACTGTATGTGTGTGATACTCAAAGCTTCTCATCAGGACTGTGGCTCCTGTATGGTCCAAAGTCTGATAAATACTGATAACAATTCCCAGCATTTTCTTACAATTGTTAAGGACATACTGGGAGTTGTTAATTCATGTGATACAAATGTATATGGGGATGTGACATTACAATATATTGTTGTAGTAAATTTGGTACTGTAGTCATGTATTGGTGGTTCTGGTGATATATTCGTTTACTGATGAGGGTGCTAGTGATGTATTTTGGTATTGCTTTTGGTTCTGGCGCTGTACACCGTGTGCAGAATTATTAGGCATTTTGTATTTTAGAGGATTTTTTTTATTATTGATCAACAACTATGTTCTCAATTAGCCCAAAAGACTCATAAATATCAAATCTTAATATTTTTGGAAGTTGGAGTGTTTTTTTTTTAGATTTGGCTATCTTAGGAGGATATCTGTCTGTGCAGGTAACTATTACTGTGCAGAATTATTAGGCAACTTAATAAAAAGCAAATATATTCCCATCTCACTTGTTTATTTTCACCAGGTAAACCAATATAACTGCACAAAATTTAGAAATAAACATTTCTGACATGCAAAAACAAAACCCCAAAAAATGAGTGCCCAATATCGCCCCCTTTCTTTCTGATGACACTCAGCAGCCAACCATCCATAGATTCTGTCAGTGCTTGATCTGTTTACGATCCACATTGAGTGCAGCAGCCACCACAGCCTCCAGACACTGCTCCCAGAGGTGGACTGTTTTCCCTCCCTGTAGATCTCACATTTTATGAGGGACCACAGGTTCTCTATGAGGTTCAGATCAGGTGAACATGGGGGCCATGTCATTATTTTTTCATCTTTTAGACCTTTACTGGCCAGCCACACTGTGGAGTAGTTGGATTAATGTGATGGAGCATTGTCCTGCATGAAAATCATGTTTTTCTTGAACGATACCGACTTCTTCCTGTACCACTGCTTGAAGAAGTTGTCTTCCAGAAACTGGCAGTAGGTCTGGGAGTTGAGCTTCACTCCATCCTCAACCAGAAAAGGTCCCACAAGTTGATCTTTGCTGATCCCAGCCCATACCAGTACCCCACCTCCACCTTGCTGGCATCTGAGTCGGAGTGGAGCTCTCTGCCCTTTACTGATCCAGCCTCGGCCCATCCATCTGCCCATCAAGAGTCACTCTCATTTCATCAGTCCATAAAACCTTTGAAACATCAGTCTTCAGATATTTCTTGTCCCAGTCTTGAGGTTTTATCTTATGTTTCTTGGTCAGAGGTGGTGGTTTTCCGCCTTCCTTACCTTGGCCATGTCCCTGAGTATGGCACACCTTGTGCTTTTTGATACTCTAGTAATGTTGCAGCTCTGAAATATGGCCAAACTGGTGGCAAATGGCATCTTGGCAGCTTCATGCTTGATTTTTCTCAGTTTATGGGCAGTTATTTTGCACCTTTTTTGCCCAACACACTTCTTGCGACCCTGTTGGCTATTTGCCATGAAACGCTTGATTGTTCGGTGATCATGCTTCAAAAGTTTGGCAATTTCAAGACTGCTGCATCCCTCTGCAAGACATCGCACAATTTTGGACTTTTCAGAGCCTGTCACATCTCTCTTTTGACCCATTCTGCCAAAGGAAAAAGAAGTTGCCTAATAATTAAGCACACCTTATATAGGGTGTTGATGTCATTACACCGCACCCCTCCTCATTACAGAGATGCACATCACCGGATTTACTTAATTGGTAGTTGGCTCTCAAGCCTATAAAGCTTGGAGTAGGACAACACGTATAAAAGTATCATGTGAGCAAAATACTCATTTGTCTAATAATTCTGCACACAGTGTATTTATGTACATTTTACTGATTCTGATCCTGTACACATGTAGCAAGCCATGATTTGTAAAATTACATGACCGCAAGGGTTTCTACATTATGTTAGTAGCATTAAAGGGGTTGTCCAGGTTTGTGATGAAAGTTTCTATGTGACTGCAGACTTCTGAATCCTCAGTGTGCACACTGCACACTGTCAGGACTCTCCGATGCCAGCAGTGAGAGCTTGAGGGCATGTAACTATTGAGTGAGGCTGCAGACGTCTAATTTGAATGTGGCCGGAAGTAAGCAAATCGCATACTTGCAGTCCCATGACTACTTGCTCATGGCACGGGAAAATCATGACAGTGTGCAGTCCGCAAGCTGTGAGAATTCAGAAGTCTGCAGTCATATAACTACAAATTTTCCTTGTCGAGCTGGACAACCCCTTTAATAATAAAAGTAAGCCCCGTAGCATGCCCAATCCAACAACCTGTAATATACTCAATGTAAGGATTCAGCTCTGCTTGCTAATTTTAGAAGTGGTCACATGACCACTTGCAGGTCATTTTAATACTTTGAGTCACAATTAGCTTCTCTTCCTGCTTCTCTTTATGGGCTGTAGTATTTCACTGAACATCGAGAGAATTAGGAAGAGCAGCTCATCGGCACGTGGCAAGTGTGAAAATGGCGTGTGAGCGGTCACATGACGACTACTCAAACCGCATAAGCCGTGTATAGAAGGGGGCGCCAAACTGAACTCCTACCCCATGGACAGGAAAACCTAGATCCACCTCTGATACTGTGTATGGCATACCGTGTACAGACATCAGCTGCTATGTACTACTCCGGAGACAATACAATAGAGAGCACATTGTGATTTTCAGCAACCATTGCTGCCAGTGAGAACTTTCCCTTTCTTTATTTTTACTATTACTTGGCTGTCTTAACATTGGGATCAATAAAAAAATGTGAGTAACTTTATTTTCTGTGTATAAGTGTAAATCTGAATGTGGCAGAACAGGATACGATCCATGCTCAGTGGATTTATATCTAAATGCTACAGTTCGTGCTCTACTGTTACGGCTAAAAATGTTAACGTTATGGGGCCCCCACCAGATTTTCTGCCCAGGGGCCCCCACCAACCTTAATCTGGCCCTGAGTACAGTAATCAGACCAGCTGACTCCAGTGTCGGCCGATCACTTGTTTTGTGTCCCCCTGCAACCATTGCAGCATATGCAGGTTGTGAGGTCAGCTAAGTTCGGCCGGCACTGGAGTCAGCAGATCTTAACTCAGCTGATGTCACAGCCCATACACGCTACGATGGATGCAGCGGGACACAGAACAAGTAATCGGCCGACACTGGAGTCAGCTGATCTTATTACTTGTTCTGCTGGCTAAGAGTTCAGCTAAGTTCAGATCAGCTGACTCCAGTGCCAGCCTAACTCAGCTGACCTCACAGCCCGCACAGGCTGCGATGGATGCAGGGGGACACAGAACAAGTAATCGGCTGGCACTGAAGTCAGCTGATCTGAACTCAGCTGAACTCCTGACCACACAGCCCGCACACGGTCACACGTGATCGGCAGCAGGCAGTGACTGCTATTAACCTGCATCCATCGCAGCGTGTGCGGGCTGTGAGATCAGGAGTTCAGCTGACTCCAGTGCCGGCCGATTAAATTCTGTGTCCCGCTGCATCCATCGCAAGTAGAAGGATCCAGTAAAATAACAAATGCTATTGCATGTGTTACACATTCAATCCACAGGATCCGGTCATATACGGTTTGCGTTTTTTTGCCTACAGGCAAAAAAACGCTGATGTGAAAGTAGCCTTACTTGCTAGGATCTACATGGATCATACTTACTCTTTACTACATCCCACAGAGGCTCAGTTGTATCAAGATCTTGAGAGTTTGGAGGCCATGTCAGCACTCAAAATTTTCCAAGAACCATTTCTGAATCTTTACTTAATGGAAGCACCCTTTACCTTGCTTAACCCCTTCATGACCACGGACGTATGAGCCCGCATTATTCACCGGACATGTCCGCTGATCCGATCAGCGGATGTGCAGGTAACCGGTAGAAATGAGGGAACCTGTGGTTCGATGTTCGGGTTTGGAAACTGACTGCCAAAAAAACAGTTCGGGTTCGAAGTTCAAGTGAGTTATGAGTGCAAACCAATCAAGTGAGCAGCGCTGTGCTTGGGTATGATTAATGATCAGCCCTCTGGCGCCACAAACTGCCCAATTACGGACTTCCATTGAGGTTTGGATCAAGTCAGGGTCACAAACCAAACTTTTTTAAGGTTCGGCTGTAACTGCCGAACCAAACTTCCAAAGTTTTGCTCATCTCTATCAACAGGCCTAGGTGGATTGGAGATCCACCCAGGCATGTTAACCCCTTAGATCATGCTGTAAAACCCTGACAGCGCAATCTAAAGCGTTCCGGTGGTGATTGCTGAAGTAATAAAATCATTAAAAAATGTATATATATATATATATATATATATATATATATATATATATATATATGTATATAAAAAGTTTAAAAAATATGAAAACCCCTGCAAAAAACTGAAAGTTCAAATCACTCCGATTGAAAATAAAACTAAAATAATAAAAAATACACATATTTGGTATTGCCACGTTCAAAAATGCCCGATATATCAAAATATAAAACTCATTAATCCGATCGATACACGGAATAGCAAGAAAAAATTTCCAAACGCCAAAATTAAGATTTTTTTGGTCGCTACAACATTGCATTAAAATTCAATAACAGGTGATCAAAATGTCGTATCTACGCAAATACGGTATAATTAAAAATGCCAGCTCAAGACGCAAAAAATGAGCCATCACTGAGCCCCAGATCCCGAAAAATGAGAACACTATGGGTCTTGGAAGATGGCAACAAAAGCGCAATTCTTATTTTTGATAAACGTATAAAAAAAATGTCAGCAATATGATAAAAGTAAAACTGTACATGTTTGCTATCTACGGACTCGTACTGATCTGGGAAATCATATTGCCAGGGCAGTTGTTCAAAATAGTGAATATGGTAAATAAAAGAGTCCCAAAATAATTGTTCAATTGCACTCATTTTTGCAATTTCACTATACTTGTATTTTTTTTTTCCCGTTTTTCAGTTTAACAAGGGGCAGAATGAATGGTGTAATTGAAAAGTACAACTCGTCCTGCAAAAAAAAAAAGCCCTCCTATGGTTATATTGAAGGAAAAATTAAAAAGTTATGGCTCCTGGAAGAAGGGGAGGGAAAAACAAAAAAAACCCCCAAAAAACAGAAAATCACCTGGGAGTGAAGGGTTTATAGCATCATTCCAACATTGCTTTTTTTTCAGCACTGGAATGGCGCTTTATATGTAAGCTCCCTGCATTATACTTACCCTCAGCTAGATTGATTGTTTTTCGGCAGTGCTCCGGTCCCATGGTGCCATCTTGTGTCTAACTTCTGACTGTCCAGAAGTTACGTCACAAGAGCTCAATGTAACTATGAGCGCAAGAACGAGGCTCTCATTGACTTACAAATAACGTTGTCATGAAGGGTTGGACCTGCAGCAATATTTAGGTAAGTGGTATGTAAAACGTCCACAAGAATACCAGAAAGCAAGCTTTGCAAGTCAGACACTGCCCAAAGCTTCACATTGCTTCTGCTGGCATGCCAACCTCCCAAAGTGCATCGTGCGATCTCTGTTCAGGGAAGTAACACATGTGGGTGTCCACATAAAGTAACAAAACATGATTCATCATGATGGGCCACTGCTCTATGGTCCAGTTCTGATGCTTATGTGACGCCCCTGAACTAGACAGGGTGTCACAGGGTACTGCACGTCTTTCATGTCTGGTGCAGGACTCATCCCTCATGGTTCTGGGATCCTAATTTTTGGTACTGCTCCATCAGCATGCAAATCCTAGTCACACCTCACACCACACCCTGTCAGGCACACTAGTGGGTGGTGTAGCTGGAACAGGGCCACCCGCATAGGGGTCAGACAGACTGGTGGGAGGGGCAGAGTTAGTTTAGGAGTAGCTCCCAAAGAGTGAGGAGCTGGGAGTATCAGCTCCCTGGAGTTCAGTGGTAGCCCTTAGAGAGTGAGAAGCTAGGGAGAGTTGGAGCTCCCTGGGAGACGTTGGCTAAATCGCAGACGGTGGTCTGGGACCAAAGGAGTCGGAGACCCGGTCACAGGGTATTGGAGAAAGGTGCCAGGCTTAGTTTTGGGGAACGGTCGGCACCGGAGTACCTAGTAACCGAACAGGTACCGAGCACTGTGGGGTACTGGACCCTAGATCAAAGAGTAGCTTCACACAATCTGATAATTAACCTGTGGAGTATAGTATCTTTATGAACTTTCCCCAAGAGCTCAGAGATCGAAGGCATCAACACAACGAGGGGGATAGGGCTTTCCAGCTTATGCAGCCCACTGAAATCCCAAGTGTCAGCCATCGAGAGCACAGCTTCCCTACTGAACAGTGGGGAGCTGGACCCCGACAGCTTCAAGCATAGGTGTCATTCAGAACGAAGGGAATTTTGTTTACTTACCGTAAATTCCTTTTCTTCTAGCTCTAATTGGGAGACCCAGACAATTGGGTGTATAGGCTATGCCTCCGGAGGCCGCACAAAGTACTACACTTAAAAGTGTTAGGCCCCTCCCCTTCTGCCAATACACCCCCTGTGCTCCCACGGGCTGCTCAGTTTTGGTGCAAAAGCAAGAAGGAGGAAAAAATAATTATAAACTGGTTTAACTTCAATCCGAAGGAAACTCGGAGAACTGAAACCATTCAACATGAACAACATGTGTACACAAAAAAACAGGGGCGGGTGCTGGGTCTCCCAATTAGAGCTAGAAGAAAAGGAATTTACGGTAAGTAAACAAAATTCCCTTCTTCTTTTTCGCTCTATTGGGAGACCCAGACAATTGGGACGTCCAAAAGCAGTCCCTGGGTGGGTAAAATAATACCTCGTAAGAGAGCCGTAAAACGGCCCTTTCCTACAGGTGGGCAACCGCCGCCTGAAGGACTCGTCCACCTAGGCTGGCATCCGCCGCAGCATAGGTATGCACCTGATAGTGCTTCGTGAAAGTGTGCAGGCTCGACCAGGTAGCCGCCTGACACACCTGTTGAGCCGCAGCCTGGTGCCTCAAAGCCCAGGACGCTCCCACGGCTCTGGTAGAATGGGCCTTCAGCCCTGAGGGAACCGGAAGCCCAGCCGAACGGTAAGCTTCGATAATTGGCTCCTTGATCCACCGAGCCAGGGTTGATTTGAAAGCCTGTGACCCTTTACGCTGGCCAGCGACAAGGACAAAGAGTGCATCCGAGCGGCGCAGGGGCGCCGTACGAGAAATGTAGAGTCTGAGTGCTCTCACCAGATCTAACAAGTGCAAATCCTTTTCACCTTGGTGAACTGGATGAGGATAAATAGAGGGTAAGGAAATATCCTGATTGAGATGAAAGGGGGATACCACCTTAGGGAGAAACTCCGGAACCGGACGTAGAACCACCTTGTCCTGGTGAAAAACCAGAAAAGGGGCTTTGCACGACAACGCTGCTAGCTCAGACACTCTCCGAAGTGAAGTGACTGCTACTAGAAAAACCACTTTCCGCGAAAGGCGTGAGAGAGAAATATCTCTCATTGGCTCGAATGGTGGTTTCTGAAGAACCATCAGCACCCTGTTTAGATCCCAGGGTTCTAACGGCCGCTTGTAAGGTGGAACGATGTGACAAACACCCTGCAGGAACGTGCGTACCTGTGGAAGTCTAGCTAGGCGCTTCTGGAAAAACACAGAGAGCGCTGAAACTTGTCCCTTAAGGGAACCGAGCGACAAACCCTTTTCCCGTCCAGATTGAAGGAAGGACAGAAAAGTAGGTAATGCAAATGGCCAGGGAGAAAAACCCTGAGCAGAGCACCACGACAGGAAAATTTTCCACGTCCTGTGATAAATCTTGGCGGACGTTGGTTTCCTAGCCTGTCTCATAGTGGCAATGACTTCTAGAGATAACCCTGAAGACGCTAGGATCCAGGACTCAATGGCCACACAGTCAGGTTGAGGGCCGCAGAATTCAGATGGAAAAACGGCCCTTGAGACAGCAAGTCTGGTCGGTCTGGTAGTGCCCACGGTTGGCCGACCGTGAGATGCCACAGATCCGGGTACCACGACCTCCTCGGCCAGTCTGGAGCGACGAGGATGGCGCGGCGGCAGTCGGCCCTGATCTTGCGTAACACTCTGGGCAACAGTGCCAGCGGAGGAAACACATAAGGGAGCTGAAACTGCGACCAATCCTGAACTAAGGCGTCTGCCGCCAGAGCTCTGGGATCTTGAGACCGTGCCATGAACGTTGGTACCTTGTTGTTGTGCCGGGACGCCATGAGGTCGACGTCCGGCACCCCCCAGCGGCAACAGATCTCTTGAAACACGTCCGGGTGAAGGGACCATTCCCCTGCGTCCATGCCCTGGCGACTGAGATAATCTGCTTCCCAGTTTTCCACGCCTGGGATGTGAACTGCGGATATGGTGGAGGCCGTGGCTTCCACCCACATCAAAATCCGCCGGACTTCCTGGAAGGCTTGTCGACTGCGTGTGCCGCCTTGGTGGTTGATGTATGCCACCGCTGTAGAATTGTCCGACTGAATTCGGATCTGCTTGCCTTCCAGCCACTGCTGGAACGCTTTCAGGGCAAGATACACTGCCCGAATTTCCAGAACATTGATCTGAAGCGAGGACTCTTGCCGGGTCCACGTACCCTGAGTCCTGTGGTGGAGAAAAAACCGCTCCCCACCCTGACAGACTTGCGTCCGTCGTGACTACTTCCCAGGATGGGGGTAGGAAGGATTTCCCCTTCGACAATGAAGTGGGAAGAAGCCACCACCGAAGGGAAGCTTTGGTCACCTGAGAGAGGGAGACGGTCCTGTCGAGGGACGTCGGCTTCCTGTCCCATTTGCGTAGGATGTCCCATTGAAGAGGACGCAGGTGAAACTGCGCGAAAGGGACTGCTTCCATTGCTGCCACCATCTTCCCCAGGAAGTGCATGAGGCGCTTCAAGGGGTGTGACTGGCCTTGAAGTAGAGATTGTACCCCTGTCTGTAGTGACCGCTGCTTGATCAGCGGAAGCTTCACTATCGCTGAGAGGGTATGAAACTCCATGCCAAGGTATGTGAGCGATTGGGCCGGTGTCAGATTTGACTTTGGAAAATTGATGATCCACCCGAAACTCTGGAGAGTCTCCAGGGTAGCGTCGAGGCTGTGTTGGCATGCCTCTAGAGAGGGTGCCTTGATCAACAGATCGTCCAAGTACGGGATCACCGAGTGACCCTGAGAATGGAGGACCGCTACTACAGTAGCCATAACCTTGGTGAAAACCCGTGGGGCTGTTGCCAGGCCGAATGGCAGTGCCACGAACTGCAGGTGTTCGTTTCCTATGGCGAAGCGCAAGAAGCGCTGGTGCTCTGGGGCAATCGGAACGTGGAGATAAGCATCTTTGATATCGATCGATGCAAGGAAATCTCCTTGGGACATTGAGGCGATGACGGAGCGAAGGGATTCCATCCGGAACCGCCTGGTCTTTACGTGTTTGTTGAGAAGTTTCAGGTCTAGGACAGGACGGAAAGACCCGTCCTTCTTTGGGACCACAAACAAGTTGGAGTAAAAACCGTGGCCCTGTTGATGAAGAGGAACAGGGACCACCACTCCTTCTGCCTTCAGAGTGCCCAGCGCCTGCAGAAGAGCCTCGGCTCTCTCGGGAGGCGGAGAAGACCTGAAGAATCGAGTCGGGGGACGAGAGATGAACTCTATCTTGTAACCGTGAGACAGAATGTCTCTCACCCAGCGGTCTTTTATTTGTGGCAGCCAGGTGTCGCAAAAGCGGGAGAGCCTGCCACCGACCGAGGATGCTACTAGAGGAGGTAGAAGTCATGAGGCAGCCGCTTTGTTAACGGTGCTCCCAATGGCCTTTTTAGGACGTGACTTAGACCGCCATGCATCAGAGTTCCTTTGTTCTTTCTGAGACCTTTTGGACGAGGAGAATTGGGACCTGCCCGCGCCCCGAAAGGACCGAAACCTCGACTGCCCTCTCCTCTGTTGGGAGAGGTTCTGCTTGGGCTGGGGTAAGGATGTATCCTTTCCCTTGGATTGTTTGATGATTTCATCCAGGCGCTCGCCAAAGAGCCTGTCGCCAGAAATTGGCAAACCGGTTAAACGCTTTTTTGGAAGCGGAATCTGCCTTCCACTCCCGTAGCCACAAGGCCCTGCGGACTACTACCGAATTGGCGGTCGCAACTGCCGTACGGCTCACAGAGTCCAGGACAGCATTCATAGCGTAAGACGCAATTGCCGAGGTCTGGGAGGTAATGGAAGCCACTTGTGGCGCGGCCGCTTCAATTTTCGCTTGACCTGCTGATATAGCTTGTAGCGCCCATACGGCTGCGAATGCTGGGGCAAAAGAAGCTCCGATAGCTTCATAGATGGATTTCATCCAGAGCTCCATCTGCCTGTCAGTGGCATCTTTAAGCGAGGCCCCATCTTCCACTGCAAGTATGGATCTAGCCGCCAGTCTGGAGATTGGAGGATCCACTTTGGGACATTGAATCCAACCTTTAACCACTTCCGGGGGAAAAGGATAACGTGTATCCTTAAGGCGCTTAGAGAAACGCTTATCCGGACAAGCATGGTGATTCTGGATTGCCTCTCTGAAATCAGAGTGGTCTAGAAACATACTCTGTGTACGCTTGGGGAACCTGAAGCGAAATTTCTCCTGCTGAGAATCAGACTCCTCCGCCGGAGGGGCTGAGGGAAGAATATCCAGCAACTGATGAATGGATGCAATAAGATCATTCACTATGGCGTCCCCGTCTGGAGAATTAAGATTGAGAGCGCTCCCAGGATCAGAATCCTGATCAGCTGTTTCCGCATCATCAACCAGAGAATCCCCCCGCTGAGACCCTAAACAATATGATATCGAGGGAAATTCTAAGCGGGCTCGCTTAGACGATCTGGGGCTAGGTTCTAAGTCCGAACCCTCCGTCTGGGATGTATGAGATACCCCGTGAGGACATTGTTGGTCCAACTGAGGGGGGTCAGGGAACAATGATTCAACAGAGTCCCTTTGCTGAGATACCGGTCTGGACTGCAAGGCTTCTAGTATCTTAGCCATAGTCTCAGAGAGTTGATCCTTAAAGGCTGCAAACTCAGTCCCCGTCACCTGGACAGTGTCAACAGGTGGCTCCCCCTGGGCCCCTCTTAGCAGAGGATCCGGCTGAGGAAGTGTCACAGGGGTCGAACACTGTACACAATGAGGGTCAGTGGAACCTGCCTGTAGCTGGGTCTTACATGCGGCGCAGGCAACATAATAAGCCTGTGTTTTGGCACCCCTGCCTTTTATGGGCGCCATGCTATAGTTTTCCCTGAGTAACACAATAAGGTATATAGCCAGAAAGAACTGTGCTCATACAGTGTAAATTATATACAGTACACAAATAATGTACCCATACAATACAGCACCATGGGGCTAGCACCACATGTGCTGTTTACCAGCCGCCTAAGCGGTTGTGAGGCCACCAGAGACCGTGTCTGGGTCTCCCATGAATATGTCCTTCTCTGCAGCGTCGGTGGAGCTGACAGGAATGGCTGCGGCGTCCTGACGAGCTGAGGAAGCTGTGGGCGTGGCCTAGAAAGAGCGCGAAACGGGCGCTCATACTGTGTACAGTGAGGGGAGTGGAGCATGTAAATCATACTCCAGCCCTCATTGCTGCTCGCTCCGTGCAGCGTCCCGCCCTTCCCCTGCCTGTCAGGGCTGAGGGCGGGAGAAAAAAAAGGGAAACTAGGCCGCAATGAAGCCGGGGACTGTAGTAATAAACGCGGCCGCCGTAAAAGCGCGGTCTCGTGAAAGTCCCCGGCGAACTACAAGTCCCAGCTGCGCCGCAGTGTCCCGTGGCAACGGCGGTCAGTGCGGTAGCCCTTACATATAAACACACTCAGCGACGCTGAGTGTGTAATGGCACATATAGACCCGGTCAGCGCCGCGGTCCCCGGTGCACTAGCACACCCAGCAAAGCTGAGGTGATGCCGTGCGCGGTCCCCATAGGGATACAGAGTACCTTTAAGATGCAGGGCCATGTCCCTGAACGGTATCGGCTCCTATCCATCAGGCTCCACAGGAGTTGTGGATGAAGCCCGGTCTCAGTGCCTGGAGACCGATAAGATCCCACTTCACCCAGAGCCCTAAGGGGGATGGGGAAGGAAAAACAGCATGTGGGCTCCAGCCGCCGTACCCGCAATGGATACCTCAACCTTAACAACACCGCCGACAAAAGTGGGGTGAGAAGGGAGCATGCTGGGGGCCCTATATGGGCCCACTTTTCTTCCATCCGACCTAGTCAGCAGCTGCTGCTGACTAATCTGTGGAGCTGTGCTGTGCGTGTCTGACCTCCTTCGCACAAAGCAAAAAACTGAGCAGCCCGTGGGAGCACGGGGGGTGTATTGGCAGAAGGGGAGGGGCCTAACACTTTTAAGTGTAGTACTTTGTGCGGCCTCCGGAGGCATAGCCTATACACCCAATTGTCTGGGTCTCCCAATAGAGCGAAAAAGAAATCTAAAATACAGTGCAAGGAGGCAAGGTACAGACCATCAGCAATACCAAAGGGAGCGGACTCCCGGATGAGCTCCCCTGAAGTGGCAGTGGCACCCAGAGACTTGGTTTACCTTTGTGTCAGAGTCTGTTTTGCGGTCGCATCACTACCAACACTGCCTGAGTGAGTACGCTGTCCTCCCCTGCTTCCAATTTGCACTACGCTCCCCTACCTGCATCATCCAGAGTCCCGAGGCCTCCCCTAACCGTGGAGGGAACGTCATCTGGCTGCCCCACTCCAACTCCCCCGGGTACTCCCATCGGCAGCGGCGGTACTCTCCTTACCACGAACCATGGGTGGCGCACGAACTCTTATTCCCTGTAAATACCCGCTTTGTATTTGAAGTGGCCGCGAGCACCCGGAGACCCTCGAGCCACAGCAAACCCCGGATCCAAGCGGTTCGACCGCTGCAGGGGCGGAACGCTTACATCTCCAGTGTAGGCAATTTGATGTTTAGAATACAGGTCAGTATTTTTGGAAGAAGAGATTGGATCACAGAAATCAAGGTATCAGATTTCACTTTCTAGGTTTTACTTTTACATGCTTGTCCTTTTGGGTTATTAGTGGTGTAGGTCTAAGGCTATGTGCCCACGCTGCGGAAAATGTGCGGATTTTGCCGCGGATTTCTCACGGAAAAGCCGCGGATTTCCCGAAAATCTGCAGCAGCGGCACTTCCCAGCCATTTCTATGGCTTTTTGGAAATGCTGTGCCCATGCTGCGGATTTTTCCGCGGCGGATTTGGTGCGGATTTTGATCCGGAAAAATCTGCAACATGTCAATTATTGTTGCGGATTTTGATCTGGATTTTGGCCTCAGAATTGGGGGAGGGAAAAAAAAATCCGCACGAAAATCCGCGGCAATTCCGCGGTAAATCCGCGGAAAATCCGCACTTTTGAAAAGGTGCGGATTTTGCAGGAAAGCCGCAGATTTTCATGCAGAAAAATCTGCAGCAACATTCTACCGTGGACACATAGCCTTAAAGTTCTTGCTTATAGACCTTCAGTATTTCTTATTCTCCTTAATGTACAAATAAAAACCTCAAGGCCTGCTTCTTCAAAGTCTTGCTACCGGTCTTCTTCAGTCATTCAAGCATTTTTGACCAACTTCCTACTCGGGAATCTGATGGCAGCCAGCAATAGCTTCCTATTTCTGCTATATCCAGGCAGGCCTGTACTTACAGTCCATGATACACTAGGCACATTTTGTGCTCATACCCCTTTTAGTGAACCAGAACCTACACCTGTCCATTTAAACATGGCACCGATCACAAGACATATCAACAAAAAGCTTTAGGCTTGTACACATTAAGCCAGGAGTGCAGAGATTTTTAACAGGCAACAACCAAAAGGCTAGGTCATAACTTTTTGTTCGGTGGAGGTCTCCCAAGATCGGAAGTGGAATGGAGTGGTACTATGGAATCTCCAACAATACCATAAAACAAGAGCAGAAGCTGTAAGCTCCATTCCAATTACGAGCCCTGCTACACCCCGAGAGAACCGCAAATTACTGACAGTCCTGCAGGTAGGTGATAACTTTTAATGTTGGGGATAAAGCTGTACACTTTCTGGGAGACTTTGTTTTCAATTCAGCTAGTCTCTCTTTACATTGTGTTTTTGCATGAACTTGATAAGTTTGTGTGTATATATAAATATATACACACAATTATATATACAGTGACAAGCAAAAGGGTAACAATGTTTTGAACTTTTGACTGTCAGGCTCCATAACTCACCATCCACTATAGTTTTGACCGTGAGACTGCCTTCATTTTATAGACAATTATCTTGACTTGCAACTATTTAGAATATGATTAGTTATGCAGATTCTTGATATGTCACTGCATTGTTACTGTTTTGCTCCTAAAATCAAAATTTAAATTTTTTATTATTTTATAAATCTACCTTTGGCTTTTAACACTGCCTGAATCCTTCTGAGCATACTCTCTACCAGATTCAAGCATGTCTCAACCAAAATCTGATTAATTTTGCAGCAGATGTTGGTAAGAAACCATCAATCCACACAGGCAAAGAAATCAAACCATAGATGCCCAAAAATTCAGATATGTGTAATAATGAAAAATGACAAAGGTAAAAATAATTGACATATGAAAAAAGAAAGGTGCAAAAAGCCATGAAAGTCATGATACCAGCTGAAATCTATCAATAAACAGAAAACAATCCTGCCACTTACTGGAAATTAATATCAGTTGGTTTAGCTGAAGGCCTATAAAAAGATGTCTCATAACCAGTGTGCTACACAAGAAACATCTCACTAAGGGTAAAACCAGTGAGCTGTCTCAAGACCTTTGCAACTCTATTGTTGAAAAACAAATTGATAGTATTAGTTACAGAGGAATTTCAAAACTACTGAAGGTTTAAGTGAGCATAGTTGAGGTCATAATCTGGAAGTGGAAAGAACATAATTGTCATTAAAAAGGTCATGACAAGGTCGCAAGATTTGAGACAGAGGAGTGAAAATAATAATCACAACAGCTGTCCAAGACCAAAGGACCACCTGTGGGGATCTACAGAAAGACCTGGAAACAGCAGGTACATTTGTTTAAAATAAAACAATAATTGGCTTAAGGGGAATCTGTCACCAGGTTTTGAACACAGAAAGCAGCATAATGCACAGAGACCATGATTCTAGCAATGAATTACTTACTGGGTTGCTTGCTGTAGTTTTGATACAAATCATGTTATATCAGCAGGAAATCATCACTAAAGAATTAGGAAAAACCTGCTGCCATGTAGTTGTCCATATGCAGCATGATGTAGTGGCAGAAACACGGATTCCAGTAATGTATCACTTTATGGGCTGCTTGCTACAGTTTTGATATAATCCCTATTTTATCTGCTGCAGATCTACCAGTTCTCTGAATGTTGAGCTCTGTATAACCCGCCCACACCACTGATTGGTGGCTGTTTGTCTATGCACAGCATACACAGAAAGGGTGGGGTTATATAGAGCTCAGCATCCAGAGAGCTGCAAGATCTGAGCAGATAAAATAGTGATTTTATTAAAACTGTAGCAAGCAGCTCGGAAAGGGATACATTACTGGAATCAGGGTTTCTGTCCCTAAATCATGCTGCTCTCACATTGTATAGCAAAAACCTGGTGACAGATTTGCTTTACATTCCATGTTCCTTACAAATTGGCACAGTCTGTGGCACTGCATTTTGAATGTGATGTTGCGTTATGATGACACAGGAAAGACTATTGTAACCTGAATAAATTGAAAGCTAAATATCCTTTGTAAACAGAGAATCTGTGAGACGTCAAAGACAGTTTAACCAAAAGATGTAACAAGCCCGACCTGAAGAAAAGGCTTGTTTATTTAATGCTCGGAGGCGCTGGTGGAGGGCTGCAGGGTTAATAACGTCTGCAGTAGCTCTACCTGCAGGGCACGCTCAGCACTCTGCATGTTTCAGCATATTTTTAAGTTCATTTGGAAAAGGCTTCCATTTTCCTATTTTCCAATTATCTTTTATAGCATGCGCTGCTGTTTAATCTTAAAATCATAAATGAAGTTTAAACCCCGGCTGACATCTTAAATGTTTATAAGGCACTTGGCTACGGTTATTTGTATGCTGGTGGAAGGCATACGTACAATGACAGCGAGCAGACAGGAGATTCACCTACAAGATTACCAGATGATCCGCAGGCTTACTATTCACATACAGTTCATGAACCTTTATTTATCCAATAAAGCAGTTCTGGACGTGTCCATAGATTAGTCAGGATGCTGAAGAACAATATGGACAGGTTCAGTCTCGCTGACTGCACGGATAGTGTACGGGATCACTGAGCCCTATACTAGTAATCATGTGCAGGATCACTGAGCCCTATACTAGTGATCATGTGCAGGATCACTGAGCCCTATACTAGTGATCATGTGCAGGATCACTGAGCCCTATACTAGTGATCATGTGCAGGATCACTGAGCCCTATACTAGTGATCATGTGCAGGATCACTGAGCCCTATACTAGTGATCATGTGCAGGATCACTGAGCCCTATACTAGTGATCATGTGCAGGATCACTGAGCCCTATACTAGTGATCATGTGCAGGATCACTGAGCCCTATACTAGTGATCATGTGCAGGATCACTGAGCCCTATACTAGTGATCATGTGCAGGATCACTGAGCCCTATACTAGTGATCATGTGCAGGATCACTGAGCCCTATACTAGTGATCATGTGCAGGATCACTGAGCCCTATACTGGTGATCATGTGCAGGATCACTGAGCCCTATACTAGTGATCATGTGCAGGATCACTGAGCCCTATACTGGTGATCATGTGCAGGATCACTGAGCCCTATACTAGTGATCATGTGCAGGATCACTGAGCCCTATACTGGTGATCATGTGCAGGATCACTGAGCCCTATACTAGTGATCATGTGCAAGATCACTGAGCCCTATACTAGTGATCATGTGCAGGATCACTGAGCCCTATACTAGTAATCATGTGCAGGATCACTGAGACCTATAATAGTAAACATGTGCAGGATCACTGAGCCCTATACTAGTAATCATGTGCAGGATCACTGAGCCCTATAATAGTGATCATGTGCAGGATCACTGAGCCCTATACTAGTGATCATGTGCAGGATCACTGAGCCCTATACTAGTGATCATGTGCAGGATCACTGAGCCCTATACTAGTGATCATGTGCAGGATCACTGAGCCCTATACTAGTGATCATGTGCAGGATCACTGAGCCCTATACTAGTGATCATGTGCAGGATCACTGAGCCCTATACTAGTAATCATGTGCAGGATCACTGAGACCTATAATAGTAAACATGTGCAGGATCACTGAGCCCTATACTAGTAATCATGTGCAGGATCACTGAGCCCTACAATAGTGATCATGTGCAGGATCACTGAGCCCTATACTGGGGATCATGTGCAGGATCACTGAGCCCTATACTGGTGATCATGTGCAGGATCACTGAGCCCTATAATAGTGATCATGTGCAGGATCACTGAGCACTATACTGGTGATCATGTGCAGGATCACTGAGCCCTATACTAGTAATCATGTGCAGGATCACTGAGCTCTATACTAGTAATCATGTGCAGGATCACTGAGCCCTATACTAGTAATCATGTGCAGGATCACTGAGCCCTATACTAGTAATCATGTGCAGGATCACTGAGCCCTATACTAGTGATCATGTGCAGGATCACTGAGCCCTATACTAGTAATCATGTGCAGGATCACTGAGCCCTATACTAGTAATCATGTGCAGGATCACTGAGCCCTATACTAGTAATCATGTGCAGGATCACTGAGCCCTATACTAGTAATCATGTGCAGGATCACTGAGCCCTATACTAGTGATCATGTGCAGGATCACTGAGCCCTATACTAGTAATCATGTGCAGGATCACTGAGCCCTATACTAGTGATCATGTGCAGGATCACTGAGCCCTATACTAGTGATCATGTGCAGGATCACTGAGCCCTATACTAGTAATCATGTGCAGGATCACTGAGCCCTATACTAGTGATCATGTGCAGGATCACTGAGCCCTATACTAGTGATCATGTGCAGGATCACTGAGCCCTATACTAGTGATCATGTGCAGGATCACTGAGCCCTATACTAGTAATCATGTGCAGGATCACTGAGCCCTATACTAGTAATCATGTGCAGGATCACTGAGCCCTATACTAGTAATCATGTGCAGGATCACTGAGCCCTATAATAGTGATCATGTGTAGGGATCACTGAGCCCTATACTGATGATCATGTGCAGGATCACTGAGCCCTATACTGGTGATCATGTGCAGGATCACTGAGCCCTATACTGGTGATCATGTGCAGGATCACTGAGCCCTATACTGGTGATCATGTGCAGGATCACTGAGCCCTATACTAGTGATCATGTGCAGGATCACTGAGCCCTATACTAGTAATCATGTGCAGGATCACTGAGCCCTATAATAGTGATCATGTGCAGGATCACTGAGCACTATACTGGTGATCATGTGCAGGATTACTGAGCCCTATACTGGTGATCATGTGCAGGATCACTGAGCCCTATAATAGTGATCATGTGCAGGACCACTGAGCCCTATACTAGTAATCATGTGCAGGATCACTGAGCCGTATACTGGTGATCATGTGCAGGATCACTGAGCCCTATACTGGTGATCATGTGCAGGATCACTGAGCCCTATAATAGTGATCATGTGTAGGGATCACTGAGCCCTATACTGGTGATCATGTGCAGGATCACTGAGCCCTATACTGGTGATCATGTGCAGGATCACTGAGCCCTATACTGGTGATCATGTGCAGGATCACTGAGCCCTATACTGGTGATCATGTGCAGGATCACTGAGCCCTATAATAGTGATCATGTGCAGGATCACTGAGCACTATACTGGTGATCATGTGCAGGATCACTGAGCCCTATACTGGTGATCATGTGCAGGATCACTGAGCCCTATACTAGTGATCATGTGAAGGATCACTGAGCCCTATACTAGTGATCATGTGCAGGATCACTGAGCCCTATACTGGTGATCATGTGCAGGATCACTGAGCCCTATACTGGAGATCATGTGCAGGGTCACTGAGCCCTATACTAGTGATCATGTGCAGGATCACTGAGCCCTATAATAGTGATCATGTGCAGGATCACTGAGCACTATACTGGTGATCATGTGCAGGATCACTGAGCCCTATACTGGTGATCATGTGCAGGATCACTGAGCCCTATACTAGTGATCATGTAAAGGATCACTGAGCCCTATACTAGTGATCATGTGCAGGATCACTGAGCCCTATACTGGTGATCATGTGCAGGGTCACTTAGCCTTATACTGGTGATTATGTGCAGGATCACTGAGCCCTATACTAGTAATCATGTGCAGGATCACTGAGCCCTATACTACTAATCATGTGCAGGATCACTGAGCCCTATAATAGTGATCATGTGCAGGATCACTGAGCACTATACTGGTGATCATGTGCAGGATCACTGAGCCCTATACTGGTGATCATGTGCAGGATCACTGAGCCCTATACTGGTGATCATGTGCAGGATCACTGAGCCCTATACTGGTGATCATGTGCAGGATCACTGAGCCCTATACTAGTGATCATGTGCAGGATCACTGAGCCCTATACTAGTAATCATGTGCAGGATCACTGAGCCCTATAATAGTGATCATGTGCAGGATCACTGAGCACTATACTGGTGATCATGTGCAGGATTACTGAGCCCTATACTGGTGATCATGTGCAGGATCACTGAGCCCTATAATAGTGATCATGTGCAGGACCACTGAGCCCTATACTAGTAATCATGTGCAGGATCACTGAGCCGTATACTGGTGATCATGTGCAGGATCACTGAGCCCTATACTGGTGATCATGTGCAGGATCACTGAGCCCTATAATAGTGATCATGTGTAGGGATCACTGAGCCCTATACTGGTGATCATGTGCAGGATCACTGAGCCCTATACTGGTGATCATGTGCAGGATCACTGAGCCCTATACTGGTGATCATGTGCAGGATCACTGAGCCCTATACTGGTGATCATGTGCAGGATCACTGAGCCCTATAATAGTGATCATGTGCAGGATCACTGAGCACTATACTGGTGATCATGTGCAGGATCACTGAGCCCTATACTGGTGATCATGTGCAGGATCACTGAGCCCTATACTAGTGATCATGTGAAGGATCACTGAGCCCTATACTAGTGATCATGTGCAGGATCACTGAGCCCTATACTGGTGATCATGTGCAGGATCACTGAGCCCTATACTGGAGATCATGTGCAGGGTCACTGAGCCCTATACTAGTGATCATGTGCAGGATCACTGAGCCCTATAATAGTGATCATGTGCAGGATCACTGAGCACTATACTGGTGATCATGTGCAGGATCACTGAGCCCTATACTGGTGATCATGTGCAGGATCACTGAGCCCTATACTAGTGATCATGTAAAGGATCACTGAGCCCTATACTAGTGATCATGTGCAGGATCACTGAGCCCTATACTGGTGATCATGTGCAGGGTCACTTAGCCTTATACTGGTGATTATGTGCAGGATCACTGAGCCCTATACTAGTAATCATGTGCAGGATCACTGAGCCCTATACTAGTAATCATGTGCAGGATCACTGAGCCCTATAATAGTGATCATGTGCAGGATCACTGAGCACTATACTGGTGATCATGTGCAGGATCACTGAGCCCTATACTGGTGATCATGTGCAGGATCACTGAGCCCTATAATAGTGATCATGTGCAGGATCACTGAGCCCTATACTAGTAATCATGTGCAGGATCACTGAGCCCTATACTGGTGATCATGTGCAGGATCACTGAGCCCTATACTGGTGATCATGTGCAGGATCACTGAGCCCTATAATAGTGATCATGTGTAGGGATCACTGAGCCCTATACTGGTGATCATGTGCAGGATCACTGAGCCCTATACTGGTGATCATGTGCAGGATCACTGAGCCCTATACTGGTGATCATGTGCAGGATCACTGAGCCCTATACTGGTGATCATGTGCAGGATCACTGAGCCCTATAATAGTGATCATGTGCAGGATCACTGAGCACTATACTGGTGATCATGTGCAGGATCACTGAGCCCTATACTGGTGATCATGTGCAGGATCACTGAGCCCTATACTGGTGATCATGTGCAGGATCACTGAGCCCTATACTGGTGATCATGTGCAGGATCACTGAGCCCTATAATAGTGATCATGTGCAGGATCACTGAGCACTATACTGGTGATCATGTGCAGTATCACTGAGCCCTATACTGGTGATCATGTGCAGGATCACTGAGCCCTATACTAGTGATCATGTGAAGGATCACTGAGCCCTATACTAGTGATCATGTGCAGGATCACTGAGCCCTATACTGGTGATCATGTGCAGGATCACTGAGCCCTATACTGGAGATCATGTGCAGGGTCACTGAGCCCTATACTAGTGATCATGTGCAGGATCACTGAGCACTATACTGGTGATCATGTGCAGGATCACTGAGCCCTATACTGGTGATCATGTGCAGGGTCACTTAGCCTTATACTGGTGATCATGTGCAGGATCACTGAGCCCTATACTGGTGATCATGTGCAGGATCACTGAGCCCTATACTGGTGATCATGTGCAGGATCAATGAGCCCTATACTGGAGATCATGTGCAGAGTCACTGAGCCCTATACTAGTGATCATGTGCAGGATCACTGAGCCCTATAATAGTGATCATGTGCAGGATCACTGAGCACTATACTGGTGATCATGTGCAGGATCACTGAGCCCTATACTGGAGATCATGTGCAGGGTCACTGAGCCCTATACTGGTGATCATGTGCAGGGTCACTTAGCCTTATACTAGTGATCATGTGCAGGATCACTGAGCCCTATACTGGTGATCATGTGCAGGATCACTGAGCCCTATACTGGTGATCATGTGCAGGATCACTGAGCCCTATACTGGAGATCATGTGCAGAGTCACTGAGCCCTATACTAGTGATCATGTGCAGGATCACTGAGCCCTATAATAGTGATCATGTGCAGGATCACTGAGCACTATACTGGTGATCATTTGCAGGATCACTGAGCCCTATACTGGTGATCATGTGCAGGATCACTGAGCCCTATACTGGTGATCATGTGCAGGGTCACTTAGCCTTATACTAGTGATCATGTGCAGGATCACTGAGCCCTATACTGGTGATCATGTGCAGGATCACTGAGCCCTATACTGGTGATCATGTGCAGGATCACTGAGCCCTATACTGGAGATCATGTGCAGAGTCACTGAGCCCTATACTAGTGATCATGTGCAGGATCACTGAGCCCTATAATAGTGATCATGTGCAGGATCACTGAGCCCTATAATAGTGATCATGTGCAGGATCACTGAGCACTATACTGGAGATCATCTGCAGGGTCACTGAGCCCTATACTAGTGATCATGTGCAGGATCACTGAGCCCTATACTAGTGATCATGTGCAGGATCACTGAGCCCTATAATAGTGATCATGTGCAGGATCACTGAGCACTATACTGGTGATCATGTGCAGGATCACTGAGCCCTATACTGGTGATCATGTGCAGGATCACTGAGCTCTATACTAGTGATCATGTGCAGGGTCACTGAGCCCTATACTGGTGATCATGTGCAGGATCACTGAGCCCTATACTAGTGATCATGTGCAGGATCACTGAGCTCTATACTGGTGATCATGTGCAGGATCACTGAGCCCTATACTGGTGATCATGTGCAGGATCACTGAGCCCTATACTGGTGATCATGTGCAGGATCACTGAGCTCTATACTAGTGATCATGTGCAGGGTCACTGAGCCCTATACTGGTGATCATGTGCAGGATCACTGAGCTCTATACTAGTGATCATGTGCAGGGTCACTGAGCCCTATACTGGTGATCATGTGCAGGATCACTGAGCCCTATACTAGTGATCATGTGCAGGATCACTGAGCCCTATACTGGTGATCATGTGCAGGATCACTGAGCCCTATACTGGAGATCATGTGCAGGGTCACTGAGCCCTATACTAGTGATCATGTGTAGGATCACTGAGCCCTATACTAGTGATCATGTGCAGAATCACTGAGCCCTATACTAGTGATCATGTGCAGGATCACTGAGCCCTATACTAGTGATCATGTGCAGGATCACTGAGCCCTATACTGGTGATCATGTGCAGGATCAGTGAGCCCTATACTGGAGATCATGTGCAGGGTCACTGAGCCCTATACTAGTGATCATGTGCAGGATCACTGAGCCCTATATTAGTGGTCATGTGCAGGGATCACTGAGCCCTATACTGGTGATCATGTGCAGGATCACTGAGCCCTATACGGGTGATCATGTGCAGGATCACTGAGCCCTATACTAGTGGTCATGTGCAGGGATCACTGAGCTCTATACTAGTGATCATGTGCAGGATCACTGAGCCCTATACTAGTGATCATGTGCAGGATCACTGAGCCCTATACTAGTGATCATGTGCAGGATCACTGAGCCCTATACTGGTGATCATGTGCAGGATCACTGAGCCCTATACTGGAGATCATGTGCAGGGTCACTGAGCCCTATACTAGTGATCATGTGCAGGATCACTGAGCCCTATAATAGTGATCATGTGCAGGATCACTGAGCACTATACTGGTGATCATGTGCAGGATCACTGAGCCCTATACTGGTGATCATGTGCAGGATCACTGAGCCCTATAATAGTGATCATGTGCAGGATCACTGTGCCCTATACTAGTGATCATGTGCAGGATCACTGAGCCCTATACTGGTGATCATGTGCAGGATCACTGAGCCCTATACTGGTGATCATGTGCAGGATCACTGAGCCCTATACTGGAGATCATGTGCAGGGTCACTGAGCCCTATACTAGTGATCATGTGCAGGATCACTGAGCCCTATACTAGTGGTCATGTGCAGGGATCACTGAGCCCTATACTGGTGATCATGTGCAGGATCACTGAGCCCTATACTGGTGATCATGTGCAGGATCACTGAGCCCTATACTGGTGATCATGTGCAGGATCACTGAGCCCTATACTAGTGGTCATGTGCAGGGATCACTGAGCTCTATACTAGTGATCATGTGCAGGATCACTGAGCCCTATACTAGTGATCATGTGCAGGATCACTGAGCCCTATACTGGTGATCATGTGCAGGATCACTGAGCCCTATACTGGTGATCATGTGCAGGATCACTGAGCTCTATACTAGTGGTCATGTGCAGGATCACTGAGCCCTATACTAGTGATCATGTGCAGGATCACTGAGCCCTATACTGGTGATCATGTGCAGGATCACTGAGCTCTATACTAGTGGTCATGTGCAGGGATCACTGAGCTCTATACTAGTGATCATGTGCAGGATCACTGAGCCCTATACTAGTGATCAAGTGCAGGATCACTGAGCCCTATACTGGTGATCATGTGCAGGATCACTGAGCTCTATACTAGTGGTCATGTGCAGGATCACTGAGCCCTATACTAGTGATCATGTGCAGGATCACTGAGCCCTATACTGGTGATCATGTGCAGGATCACTGAGCTCTATACTAGTGGTCATGTGCAGGATCACTGAGCCCTATACTAGTGATCATGTGCAGGATCACTGAGCCCTATACTGGTGATCATGTGCAGGATCACTGAGCTCTATACTAGTGGTCATGTGCAGGATCACTGAGCCCTATACTAGTGATCATGTGCAGGATCACTGAGCCCTATACTGGTGATCATGTGCAGGATCTCTGAGCTCTATACTAGTGGTCATGTGCAGGGATCACTGAGCTCTATACTAGTGATCATGTGCAGGATCACTGAGCCCTATACTAGTGATCATGTGCAGGATCACTGAGCCCTATACTAGTGATCATGTGCAGGATCACTGAGCCCTATACTAGTGATCATGTGCAGGATCACTGAGCCCTATACTAGTGATCATGTGCAGGATCACTGAGCCCTATACTGGTGATCATGTGCAGGATCACTGAGCCCTATACTGGAGATCATCTGCAGGGTCACTGAGCCCTATACTAGTGATCATGTGCAGGATCACTGAGCCCTATAATAGTGATCATGTGCAGGATCACTGAGAACTATACTGGTGATCATGTGCAGGATCACTGAGCCCTATACTGGTGATCATGTGCAGGATCACTGAGCTCTATACTAGTGATCATGTGCAGGGTCACTGAGCCCTATACTGGTGATCATGTGCAGGATCACTGAGCCCTATACTAGTGATCATGTGCAGGATCACTGAGCCCTATACTGGTGATCATGTGCAGGATCACTGAGCCCTATACTGGTGATCATGTGCAGGATCACTGAGCTCTATACTAGTGATCATGTGCAGGGTCACTGAGCCCTATACTGGTGATCATGTGCAGGATCACTGAGCTCTATACTAGTGATCATGTGCAGGGTCACTGAGCCCTATACTGGTGATCATGTGCAGGATCACTGAGCCCTATACTAGTGATCATGTGCAGGATCACTGAGCCCTATACTGGTGATCATGTGCAGGATCACTGAGCCCTATACTGGAGATCATGTGCAGGGTCACTGAGCCCTATACTAGTGATCATGTGCAGGATCACTGAGCCCTATACTAGTGATCATGTGCAGGATCACTGAGCCCTATACTGGTGATCATGTGCAGGATCACTGAGCCCTATACTAGTGATCATGTGCAGGATCACTGAGCCCTATACTAGTGATCATGTGAAGGATCACTGAGCCCTATACTAGTGATCATGTGCAGGATCAC
Source organism: Anomaloglossus baeobatrachus (assembly GCF_048569485.1). Classification (NCBI taxonomy): domain Eukaryota; kingdom Metazoa; phylum Chordata; class Amphibia; order Anura; family Aromobatidae; genus Anomaloglossus; species Anomaloglossus baeobatrachus. Next base: position 434,101,892 of record NC_134356.1, read on the forward strand.
TGAGCCCTATACTGGTGATCATGTGCAGGATCACTGAGCCCTATACTGGAGATCATGTGCAGGGTCACTGAGCCCTATACTAGTGATCATGTGCAGGATCACTGAGCCCTATACTAGTGGTCATGTGCAGGGATCACTGAGCCCTATACTGGTGATCATGTGCAGGATCACTGAGCCCTATACTGGTGATCATGTGCAGGATCACTGAGCCCTATACTAGTGGTCATGTGCAGGGATCACTGAGCTCTATACTAGTGATCATGTGCAGGATCACTGAGCCCTATACTAGTGATCATGTGCAGGATCACTGAGCCCTATACTAGTGATCATGTGCAGGATCACTGAGCCCTATACTAGTGATCATGTGCAGGATCACTGAGCCCTATACTGGTGATCATGTGCAGGATCACTGAGCCCTATACTGGAGATCATGTGCAGGGTCACTGAGCCCTATACTAGTGATCATGTGCAGGATCACTGAGCCCTATAATAGTGATCATGTGCAGGATCACTGAGCACTATACTGGTGATCATGTGCAGGATCACTGAGCCCTATACTGGTGATCATGTGCAGGATCACTGAGCCCTATAATAGTGATCATGTGCAGGATCACTGTGCCCTATACTAGTGATCATGTGCAGGATCACTGAGCCCTATACTGGTGATCATGTGCAGGATCACTGAGCCCTATACTGGTGATAATGTGCAGGATCACTGAGCCCTATACTGGAGATCATGTGCAGGGTCACTGAGCCCTATACTAGTGATCATGTGCAGGATCACTGAGCCCTATACTAGTGATCATGTGCAGGATCACTGAGCCCTATACTAGTGATCATGTGCAGGATCACTGAGCCCTATACTAGTGATCATGTGCAGGGATCACTGAGCCCTATACTGGTAATCATGTGCAGGATCACTGAGCCCTATACTGGTGATCATGTGCAGGATCACTGAGCCCTATACTAGTGGTCATGTGCAGGGATCACTGAGCTCTATACTAGTGATCATGTGTAGGATCACTGAGCCCTATACTAGTGATCATGTGCAGGATCACTGAGCCCTATACTGGTGATCATTTGCAGGATCACTGAGCCCTATACTGGTGATCATGTGCAGGATCACTGAGTTCTGTACTAGTGATCATGTGCAGGATCACTGAGCCCTATACTAGTGATCAAGTGCAGGATCACTGAGCCCTATACTGGTGATCATGTGCAGGATCACTGAGCTCTATACTAGTGGTCATGTGCAGGATCACTGAGCCCTATACTAGTGATCATGTGCAGGATCACTGAGCCCTATACTGGTGATCATGTGCAGGATCACTGAGCCCTATACTAGTGGTCATGTGCAGGGATCACTGAGCTCTATACTAGTGATCATGTGCAGGATCACTGAGCCCTATACTAATCATGTGCAGGATCACTGAGCCCTATACTAGTGATCATGTGCAGGATCACTGAGCCCTATACTAGTGATCATGTGCAGGATCACTGAGCCCTATACTGGTGATCATGTGCAGGATCACTGAGCCCTATACTGGAGATCATGTGCAGAGTCACTGAGCCCTATACTAGTGATCATGTGCAGGATCACTGAGCCCTATAATAGTGATCATGTGCAGGATCACTGAGCACTATACTAGTGATCATGTGCAGGATCACTGAGCCCTATATTAGTGGTCATGTGCAGGGATCACTGAGCCCTATACTGGTGATCATGTGCAGGATCACTGAGCCCTATACTGGTGATCATGTGCAGGATCACTGAGCCCTATACTAGTGGTCATGTGCAGGGATCACTGAGCTCTATACTAGTGATCATGTGCAGGATCACTGAGCCCTATACTAGTGATCATGTGCAGGATCACTGAGCCCTATACTAGTGATCATGTGCAGGATCACTGAGCCCTATACTAGTGATCATGTGCAGGATCACTGAGCCCTATACTGATGATCATGTGCAGGATCACTGAGCCCTATACTGGAGATCATGTGCAGGGTCACTGAGCCCTATACTAGTGATCATGTGCAGGATCACTGAGCCCTATAATAGTGATCATGTGCAGGATCACTGAGCACTATACTGGTGATCATGTGCAGGATCACTGAGCCCTATAATAGTGATCATGTGCAGGATCACTGTGCCCTATACTAGTGATCATGTGCAGGATCACTGAGCCCTATACTGGTGATCATGTGCAGGATCACTGAGCCCTATACTGGAGATCATGTGCAGGGTCACTGAGCCCTATACTAGTGATCATGTGCAGGATCACTGAGCCCTATACTAGTGGTCATGTGCAGGGATCACTGAGCCCTATACTGGTGATCATGTGCAGGATCACTGAGCCCTATACTGGTGATCATGTGCAGGATCACTGAGCCCTATACTGGTGATCATGTGCAGGATCACTGAGCCCTATACTAGTGGTCATGTGCAGGGATCACTGAGCTCTATAATAGTGATCATGTGCAGGATCACTGAGCCCTATACTAGTGATCATGTGCAGGATCACTGAGCCCTATACTGGTGATCATGTGCAGGATCACTGAGCCCTATACTGGTGATCATGTGCAGGATCACTGAGCCCTATACTAGTGATCATGTGCAGGATCACTGAGCCCTATACTGGTGATCATGTGCAGGATCACTGAGCCCTATACTGGAGATCATCTGCAGGGTCACTGAGCCCTATACTAGTGATCATGTGCAGGATCACTGAGCCCTATAATAGTGATCATGTGCAGGATCACTGAGCACTATACTGGTGATCATGTGCAGGATCACTGAGCCCTATACTGGTGATCATGTGCAGGATCACTGAGCTCTATACTAGTGATCATGTGCAGGATCACTGAGCCCTATACTGGTGATCATGTGCAGGATCACTGAGCCCTATACTGGTGATCATGTGCAGGATCACTGAGCCCTATACTAGTGATCATGTGCAGGATCACTGAGCCCTATACTGGTGATCATGTGCAGGATCACTGAGCCCTATACTGGTGATCATGTGCAGGATCACTGAGCTCTATACTAGTGATCATGTGCAGGGTCACTGAGCCCTATACTGGTGATCATGTGCAGGATCACTGAGCTCTATACTAGTGATCATGTGCAGGGTCACTGAGCCCTATACTGGTGATCATGTGCAGGATCACTGAGCCCTATACTAGTGATCATGTGCAGGATCACTGAGCCCTATACTGGTGATCATGTGCAGGATCACTGAGCCCTATACTGGAGATCATGTGCAGGGTCACTGAGCCCTATACTAGTGATCATGTGTAGGATCACTGAGCCCTATACTAGTGATCATGTGCAGGATCACTGAGCCCTATACTAGTGATCATGTGCAGGATCACTGAGCCCTATACTAGTGATCATGTGCAGGATCACTGAGCCCTATACTGGTGATCATGTGCAGGATCACTGAGCCCTATACTAGTGATCATGTGCAGGATCACTGAGCCCTATACTAGTGATCATGTGCAGGATCACTGAGCCCTATACTAGTGATCATGTGCAGGATCACTGAGCCCTATACTGGTGATCATGTGCAGGATCACTGAGCCCTATACTGGAGATCATGTGCAGGGTCACTGAGCCCTATACTAGTGATCATGTGCAGGATCACTGAGCCCTATACTAGTGGTCATGTGCAGGGATCACTGAGCCCTATACTGGTGATCATGTGCAGGATCACTGAGCCCTATACTGGTGATCATGTGCAGGATCACTGAGCCCTATACTAGTGGTCATGTGCAGGGATCACTGAGCTCTATACTAGTGATCATGTGCAGGATCACTGAGCCCTATACTAGTGATCATGTGCAGGATCACTGAGCCCTATACTAGTGATCATGTGCAGGATCACTGAGCCCTATACTAGTGATCATGTGCAGGATCACTGAGCCCTATACTGGTGATCATGTGCAGGATCACTGAGCCCTATACTGGAGATCATGTGCAGGGTCACTGAGCCCTATACTAGTGATCATGTGCAGGATCACTGAGCCCTATAATAGTGATCATGTGCAGGATCACTGAGCACTATACTGGTGATCATGTGCAGGATCACTGAGCCCTATACTGGTGATCATGTGCAGGATCACTGAGCCCTATAATAGTGATCATGTGCAGGATCACTGTGCCCTATACTAGTGATCATGTGCAGGATCACTGAGCCCTATACTGGTGATCATGTGCAGGATCACTGAGCCCTATACTGGTGATCATGTGCAGGATCACTGAGCCCTATACTGTAGATCATGTGCAGGGTCACTGAGCCCTATACTAGTGATCATGTGCAGGATCACTGAGCCCTATACTAGTGATCATGTGCAGGATCACTGAGCCCTATACTAGTGATCATGTGCAGGATCACTGAGCCCTATACTAGTGATCATGTACAGGGATCACTGAGCCCTATACTGGTGATCATGTGCAGGATCACTGAGCCCTATACTGGTGATCATGTGCAGGATCACTGAGCCCTATACTAGTGGTCATGTGCAGGGATCACTGAGCTCTATACTAGTGATCATGTGCAGGATCACTGAGCCCTATACTAGTGATCATGTGCAGGATCACTGAGCCCTATACTGGTGATCATTTGCAGGATCACTGAGCCCTATACTGGTAATCATGTGCAGGATCACTGAGTTCTATACTAGTGGTCATGTGCAGGATCACTGAGCCCTATACTAGTGATCATGTGCAGGATCACTGAGCCCTATACTGGTGATCATGTGCAGGATCACTGAGCTCTATACTAGTGGTCATGTGCAGGGATCACTGAGCTCTATACTAGTGATCATGTGCAGGATCACTGAGCCCTATACTAGTGATCAAGTGCAGGATCACTGAGCCCTATACTGGTGATCATGTGCAGGATCACTGAGCTCTATACTAGTGGTCATGTGCAGGATCACTGAGCCCTATACTAGTGATCATGTGCAGGATCACTGAGCCCTATACTGGTGATCATGTGCAGGATCACTGAGCCCTATACTAGTGGTCATGTGCAGGGATCACTGAGCTCTATACTAGTGATCATGTGCAGGATCACTGAGCCCTATACTAGTGATCATGTGCAGGATCACTGAGCCCTATACTAGTGATCATGTGCAGGATCACTGAGCCCTATACTAGTGATCATGTGCAGGATCACTGAGCCCTATACTGGTGATCATGTGCAGGATCACTGAGCCCTATACTGGAGATCATGTGCAGAGTCACTGAGCCCTATACTAGTGATCATGTGCAGGATCACTGAGCCTTATAATAGTGATCATGTGCAGGATCACTGAGCACTATACTGGTGATCATGTGCAGGATCACTGAGCCCTATACTGGTGATCATGTGCAGGATCACTGAGCCCTATAATAGTGATCATGTGCAGGATCACTGTGCCCTATACTAGTGATCATGTGCAGGATCACTGAGCCCTATACTGGTGATCATGTGCAGGATCACTGAGCCCTATACTGGTGATCATGTGCAGGATCACTGAGCCCTATACTGGAGATCATGTGCAGGGTCACTGAGCCCTATACTAGTGATCATGTGCAGGATCACTGAGCCCTATACTAGTGGTCATGTGCAGGGATCACTGAGCCCTATACTGGTGATCATGTGCAGGATCACTGAGCCCTATACTGGTGATCATGTGCAGGATCACTGAGCCCTATACTAGTGGTCATGTGCAGGGATCACTGAGCTCTATACTAGTGATCATGTGCAGGATCACTGAGCCCTATACTAGTGATCATGTGCAGGATCACTGAGCCCTATACTGGTGATCATGTGCAGGATCACTGAGCCCTATACTGGTGATCATGTGCAGGATCACTGAGTTCTATACTAGTGATCATGTGCAGGATCACTGAGCCCTATACTGGTGATCATGTGCAGGATCACTGAGCCCTATACTAGTGATCAAGTGCAGGATCACTGAGCCCTATACTGGTGATCATGTGCAGGATCACTGAGCTCTATACTAGTGGTCATGTGCAGGATCACTGAGCCCTATACTAGTGATCATGTGCAGGATCACTGAGCCCTATACTGGTGATCATGTGCAGGATCACTGAGCCCTATACTAGTGATCATGTGCAGGATCACTGAGCCCTATACTAGTGATCATGTGCAGGATCACTGAGCCCTATACTGGTGATCATGTGCAGGATCACTGAGCCCTATACTAGTGATCATGTGCAGGATCACTGAGCCCTATACTAGTGATCATGTGCAGGATCACTGAGCCCTATACTAGTGATCATGTGCAGGATCACTGAGCCCTATACTGGTGATCATGTGCAGGATCACTGAGCCCTATACTGGAGATCATGTGCAGGGTCACTGAGCCCTATACTAGTGATCATGTGCAGGATCACTGAGCCCTATACTAGTGGTCATGTGCAGGGATCACTGAGCCCTATACTGGTGATCATGTGCAGGATCACTGAGCCCTATACTGGTGATCATGTGCAGGATCACTGATCCCTATACTAGTGGTCATGTGCAGGGATCACTGAGCTCTATACTAGTGATCATGTGCAGGATCACTGAGCCCTATACTAGTGATCATGTGCAGGATCACTGAGCCCTATACTAGTGATCATGTGCAGGATCACTGAGCCCTATACTAGTGATCATGTGCAGGATCACTGAGCCCTATACTGGTGATCATGTGCAGGATCACTGAGCCCTATACTGGAGATCATGTGCAGGGTCACTGAGCCCTATACTAGTGATCATGTGCAGGATCACTGAGCCCTATAATAGTGATCATGTGCAGGATCACTGAGCACTATACTGGTAATCATGTGCAGGATCACTGAGCCCTATACTGGTGATCATGTGCAGGATCACTGAGCCCTATAATAGTGATCATGTGCAGGATCACTGTGCCCTATACTAGTGATCATGTGCAGGATCACTGAGCCCTATACTGGTGATCATGTGCAGGATCACTGAGCCCTATACTGGTGATCATGTGCAGGATCACTGAGCCCTATACTGTAGATCATGTGCAGGGTCACTGAGCCCTATACTAGTGATCATGTGCAGGATCACTGAGCCCTATACTAGTGATCATGTGCAGGATCACTGAGCCCTATACTAGTGATCATGTGCAGGATCACTGAGCCCTATACTAGTGATCATGTACAGGGATCACTGAGCCCTATACTGGTGATCATGTGCAGGATCACTGAGCCCTATACTGGTGATCATGTGCAGGATCACTGAGCCCTATACTAGTGGTCATGTGCAGGGATCACTGAGCTCTATACTAGTGATCATGTGCAGGATCACTGAGCCCTATACTAGTGATCATGTGCAGGATCACTGAGCCCTATACTGGTGATCATTTGCAGGATCACTGAGCCCTATACTGGTGATCATGTGCAGGATCACTGAGTTCTATACTAGTGGTCATGTGCAGGATCACTGAGCCCTATACTAGTGATCATGTGCAGGATCACTGAGCCCTATACTGGTGATCATGTGCAGGATCACTGAGCTCTATACTAGTGGTCATGTGCAGGGATCACTGAGCTCTATACTAGTGATCATGTGCAGGATCACTGAGCCCTATACTAGTGATCAAGTGCAGGATCACTGAGCCCTATACTGGTGATCATGTGCAGGATCACTGAGCTCTATACTAGTGGTCATGTGCAGGATCACTGAGCCCTATACTAGTGATCATGTGCAGGATCACTGAGCCCTATACTGGTGATCATGTGCAGGATCACTGAGCCCTATACTAGTGGTCATGTGCAGGGATCACTGAGCTCTATACTAGTGATCATGTGCAGGATCACTGAGCCCTATACTAGTGATCATGTGCAGGATCACTGAGCCCTATACTAGTGATCATGTGCAGGATCACTGAGCCCTATACTAGTGATCATGTGCAGGATCACTGAGCCCTATACTGGTGATCATGTGCAGGATCACTGAGCCCTATACTGGAGATCATGTGCAGAGTCACTGAGCCCTATACTAGTGATCATGTGCAGGATCACTGAGCCTTATAATAGTGATCATGTGCAGGATCACTGAGCACTATACTGGTGATCATGTGCAGGATCACTGAGCCCTATACTGGTGATCATGTGCAGGATCACTGAGCCCTATAATAGTGATCATGTGCAGGATCACTGTGCCCTATACTAGTGATCATGTGCAGGATCACTGAGCCCTATACTGGTGATCATGTGCAGGATCACTGAGCCCTATACTGGTGATCATGTGCAGGATCACTGAGCCCTATACTGGAGATCATGTGCAGGGTCACTGAGCCCTATACTAGTGATCATGTGCAGGATCACTGAGCCCTATACTAGTGGTCATGTGCAGGGATCACTGAGCCCTATACTGGTGATCATGTGCAGGATCACTGAGCCCTATACTGGTGATCATGTGCAGGATCACTGAGCCCTATACTAGTGGTCATGTGCAGGGATCACTGAGCTCTATACTAGTGATCATGTGCAGGATCACTGAGCCCTATACTAGTGATCATGTGCAGGATCACTGAGCCCTATACTGGTGATCATGTGCAGGATCACTGAGCCCTATACTGGTGATCATGTGCAGGATCACTGAGTTCTATACTAGTGATCATGTGCAGGATCACTGAGCCCTATACTGGTGATCATGTGCAGGATCACTGAGCCCTATACTAGTGATCAAGTGCAGGATCACTGAGCCCTATACTGGTGATCATGTGCAGGATCACTGAGCTCTATACTAGTGGTCATGTGCAGGATCACTGAGCCCTATACTAGTGATCATGTGCAGGATCACTGAGCCCTATACTGGTGATTATGTGCAGGATCACTGAGCTCTATACTAGTGGTCATGTGCAGGATCACTGAGCCCTATACTAGTGATCATGTGCAGGATCACTGAGCCCTATACTAGTGATCATGTGCAGGATCACTGAGCCCTATACTGGTGATCATGTGCAGGATCTCTGAGCTCTATACTAGTGGTCATGTGCAGGGATCACTGAGCTCTATACTAGTGATCATGTGCAGGATCACTGAGCCCTATACTAGTGATCATGTGCAGGATCACTGAGCCCTATACTAGTGATCATGTGCAGGATCACTGAGCCCTATACTAGTGATCATGTGCAGGATCACTGAGCCCTATACTAGTGATCATGTGCAGGATCACGGAGCCCTATACTGGTGATCATGTGCAGGATCACTGAGCCCTATACTGGAGATCATCTGCAGGGTCACTGAGCCCTATACTAGTGATCATGTGCAGGATCACTGAGCCCTATAATAGTGATCATGTGCAGGATCACTGAGCACTATACTGGTGATCATGTGCAGGATCACTGAGCCCTATACTGGTGATCATGTGCAGGATCACTGAGCTCTATACTAGTGATCATGTGCAGGGTCACTGAGCCCTATACTGGTGATCATGTGCAGGATCACTGAGCCCTATACTAGTGATCATGTGCAGGATCACTGAGCCCTATACTGGTGATCATGTGCAGGATCACTGAGCCCTATACTGGTGATCATGTGCAGGATCACTGAGCCCTATACTGGTGATCATGTGCAGGATCACTGAGCTCTATACTAGTGATCATGTGCAGGGTCAGTGAGCCCTATACTGGTGATCATGTGCAGGATCACTGAGCTCTATACTAGTGATCATGTGTAGGATCACTGAGCTCTATACTAGTGATCATGTGCAGGGTCACTGAGCCCTATACTGGTGATCATGTGCAGGATCACTGAGCCCTATACTAGTGATCATGTGCAGGATCACTGAGCCCTATACTGGTGATCATTTGCAGGATCACTGAACCCTATACTAGTGATCATGTGCAGGATCACTGAGCCCTATACTAGTGGTCATGTGCAGGATCACTGAGCCCTATACTAGTGGTCATGTGCAGGATCACTGAGCCCTATACTAGTGATCATGTGCAGGATCACTGAGCCCTATACTAGTGATCATGTGCAGGATCACTGAGCCCTATACTAGTGATCATGTGCAGGATCACTGAGCCCTATACTAGTGATCATGTGCAGGATCACTGAGCCCTATACTAGTGATCATGTGCAGGATCACTGAGCCCTATACTAGTGATCATGTGCAGGATCACTGAGCCCTATACTGGTGATCATGTGCAGGATCACTGAGCCCTATACTGGAGATCATGTGCAGGGTCACTGATCCCTATACTAGTGATCATGTGCAGGATCACTGAGCCCTATAATAGTGATCATGTGCAGGATCACTGAGCACTATACTGGTGATCATGTGCAGGATCACTGAGCCCTATACTGGTGATCATGTGCAGGATCACTGAGCCCTATAATAGTGATCATGTGCAGGATCACTGTGCCCTATACTAGTGATCATGTGCAGGATCACTGAGCCCTATACTGGTGATCATGTGCAGGATCACTGAGCCCTATACTGGTGATCATGTGCAGGATCACTGAGCCCTATACTGGAGATCATGTGCAGGGTCACTGAGCCCTATACTAGTGATCATGTGCAGGATCACTGAGCCCTATACTAGTGGTCATGTGCAGGGATCACTGAGCTCTATACTAGTGATCATGTGCAGGATCACTGAGCCCTATACTGGTGATCATGTGCAGGATCACTGAGCCCTATACTGGTGATCATGTGCAGGATCACTGAGCTCTATACTAGTGGTCATGTGCAGGATCACTGAGCCCTATACTAGTGATCATGTGCAGGATCACTGAGCCCTATACTGGTGATCATGTGCAGGATCACTGAGCCCTATAGTGGTGATCATGTGCAGGATCACTGAGCTCTATACTAGTGGTCATGTGCAGGGATCACTGAGCTCTATACTAGTGATCATGTGCAGGATCACTGAGCCCTATACTAGTGATCAAGTGCAGGATCACTGAGCCCTATACTGGTGATCATGTGCAGGATCACTGAGCTCTATACTAGTGGTCATGTGCAGGATCACTGAGCCCTATACTAGTGATCATGTGCAGGATCACTGAGCCCTATACTGGTGATTATGTGCAGGATCACTGAGCTCTATACTAGTGGTCATGTGCAGGATCACTGAGCCCTATACTAGTGATCATGTGCAGGATCACTGAGCCCTATACTGGTGATCATGTGCAGGATCACTGAGCTCTATACTAGTGGTCATGTGCAGGATCACTGAGCCCTATACTAGTGATCATGTGCAGGATCACTGAGAGCCCTATACTGGTGATCATGTGCAGGATCTCTGAGCTCTATACTAGTGGTCATGTGCAGGGATCACTGAGCTCTATACTAGTGATCATGTGCAGGATCACTGAGCCCTATACTAGTGATCATGTGCAGGATCACTGAGCCCTATACTAGTGATCATGTGCAGGATCACTGAGCCCTATACTAGTAATCATGTGCAGGATCACTGAGCCCTATAATAGTGATCATGTGCAGGATCACTGAGCACTATACTGGTGATCATGTGCAGGATCACTGAGCCCTATACTGGTGATCATGTGCAGGATCACTGAGCCCTATAATAGTGATCATGTGCAGGATCACTGTGCCCTATACTAGTGATCATGTGCAGGATCACTGAGCCCTATACTGGTGATCATGTGCAGGATCACTGAGCCCTATACTGGTGATCATGTGCAGGATCACTGAGCCCTATACTAGTGATCATGTGCAGGGTCACTGAGCCCTATACTAGTGATCATGTGCAGGGATCACTGAGCTCTATACTAGTGATCATGTGCAGGATCACTGAGCCCTATACTGGTGATCATGTGCAGGGATCACTGAGCCCTATACTGGTGATCATGTGCAGGATCACTGAGCCCTATACTGGTGATCATGTGCAGGATCACTGAGCCCTATACTAGTGGTCATGTGCAGGGATCACTGAGCTCTATACTAGTGATCATGTGCAGGATCACTGAGCCCTATACTGGTGATCATGTGCAGGATCACTGAGCCCTATACTGGTGATCATGTGCAGGATCACTGAGCTCTATACTAGTGGTCATGTGCAGGATCACTGAGCCCTATACTAGTGATCATGTGCAGGATCACTGAGCCCTATACTGGTGATCATGTGCAGGATCACTGAGCTCTATACTAGTGGTCATGTGCAGGGATCACTGAGCTCTATACTAGTGATCATGTGCAGGATCACTGAGCCCTATACTAGTGATCAAGTGCACGATCACTGAGCCCTATACTGGTGATCATGTGCAGGATCACTGAGCCCTATAATAGTGATCATGTGCAGGATCACTGTGCCCTATACTAGTGATCATGTGCAGGATCACTGAGCCCTATACTGGTGATCATGTGCAGGATCACTGAGCCCTATACTGGTGATCATGTGCAGGATCACTGAGCCCTATACTGGAGATCATGTGCAGGGTCACTGAGGCCCTATACTAGTGATCATGTGCAGGATCACTGAGCCCTATACTAGTGGTCATGTGCAGGGATCACTGAGCCCTATACTGGTGATCATGTGCAGGATCACTGAGCCCTATACTGGTGATCATGTGCAGGATCACTGAGCCCTATACTAGTGGTCATGTGCAGGGATCACTGAGCTCTATACTAGTGATCATGTGCAGTATCACTGAGCCCTATACTGGTGATCATGTGCAGGATCACTGAGCCCTATACTGGTGATCATGTGCAGGATCACTGAGCTCTATACTAGTGGTCATGTGCAGGATCACTGAGCCCTATACTAGTGATCATGTGCAGGATCACTGAGCCCTATACTGGTGATCATGTGCAGGATCACTGAGCTCTATACTAGTGGTCATGTGCAGGATCACTGAGCCCTATACTAGTGATCAAGTGCAGGATCACTGAGCCCTATACTGGTGATCATGTGCAGGATCACTGAGCTCTATACTAGTGGTCATGTGCAGGATCACTGAGCCCTATACTAGTGATCATGTGCAGGATCACTGAGCCCTATACTGGTGATCATGTGCAGGATCTCTGAGCTCTATACTAGTGGTCATGTGCAGGATCACTGAGCTCTATACTAGTGATCATGTGCAGGATCACTGAGCCCTATACTAGTGATCATGTGCAGGATCACTGAGCCCTATACTAGTGATCATGTGCAGGATCACTGAGCCCTATACTAGTGGTCATTAGCAATTTAACCTGAAAGGGATTTTCTAATCTCGATAAATCCCGTATTTATGAATATGCTGGTAGGTAGGGGTATGTCTAATTGACCAGTTTATAATCAGGTCCTCTTAACAGGGATCTGGCACCACTTTCCCTCTTAAAAGGAACCAATCAGTATTTTTTGCCCTATAAACTAGAGGCAGTGCCATATTGATGCTAGGATGCTGATTAAAAGCATATCTTCAGATAAGAAATCTGAGGCTGATTGCAGAATAATCCTTGTTCAAGTCTTTACAAATTATGTCATTTGTGCACAGACTTGAGCATTGGAGCGGGACGTTGCGGGTCGGTTCCTCTGTAATCATTCCTCCTCCTGCCTTGCCTCCTTTTCTTCATTTAAATTTTGCTTCGCAGCCGCCATTACTGCTCTTGGCGGTGCATGCGTATTGCTATTGTGATGTTGTCTTCAATAAAATGCAGCCATAATCATGCATCTACCACGATCTCTAGCATCATTTTACTGAGGACACTGTAGAGATCACTATGAGCGGCAGTGGCACATGCATTGATGAAAGAAAAAAAAACATTTAATCTGCGCATGCGCCACTACTCATATGCATCTCCACAGTGTCTTCAATAAAATTACGCTGGAGATCGTATTATGCGAATACGCTGACTCTAATGCCATTTTATTGAACACAGAGTCACAATAGCAATGTGCACGCACCTCCAACAGCGGTAGCCAAGAAATTTAAATGAAGAAAAGGAAGCAAAGCAGGAGGAGAAATCATCACAGAGAACTCAACCCACAAAGTTCTGCCCCGATGTACAAGTGTGTGCACAAACTACTTCATTTCTGAAGTATTATTCTGCAATCAAGCCTCGGATTTCTCAACTAAATGTATCATTTTAATCAGCATCCAAGCGCCTTCATGGCTCTGCGTTTAGTTTCTGGGGCAATAACCTGGTGGTTGGTTCCCTTTAAGGACTTCAAATACATTAGACTAATGTTGAATGAACCCGCTGATACTGACATATAAGGCTCCTTTCACATTGCGTTTTTCCCTACGTCCACAGGTCCCGTTGGGAGGATCCGTCCGAACTGCCCTTCCTCCAATCTGCAAAGCGTGTTCCGAACGCATGCGCCCGGCAGGGCCATTCACTGTAATGGAGCGCACTGCGTTAGCGTGTGCTCTGTTTTGTGCCATTTTTGCACATATACGTTTTATGCAGACGGACACCTGAACGTAGTCCACTACGTTCGGGTGTCCGTCTTCAGAAAACGTATATGTGTAAAAATACAGTACACACAGGATAGGATTAGATACACGGCTCAGTATACAGTATCACACAGGATAGGATTAGATACACGGCTCAGCATACAGTATCACACAGGACAGGATTAGATACACGGCTCAGCAGACAGTATCACACAGAAGAGGATTAGATACACAGGTCAGCAGACAGTATCACACAGGATAGGATTAGATACACGGCTCAGCAGACAGTATCACACAGGATAGGATTAGATACACGGCTCAGCAAACAGTATCACACAGGATAGGATTAGATACACGGCTCAGCAGACAGTATCACACAGGAGAGGATTAGATACACTGCTCAGCAAACAGTATCACACAGGATAGGATTAGAGACACGGCTCAGCAGATGGTACCACACAGGACAGGATTAGATACACGGGTCAGCAGGCAGTATCACATAGGAGAGGATTAGATACAGCAACTCACCAGATAGTAACACATAGCAGAGGATTAGATACACAGCGGCAGGGGAAGGGCACCGGCACTCACGCACTGCTTTGCATGCATGCCCGCAGCAGCTGCAGCAAGGAGAGCAGGGGGAGCGGGTGGGTGTCAGTGGAGACAGTAGCAGTGGTAGCGGCAGCAGTAGCGGGGGCTGGTGAGAGCGGAGGGAGGGGGTGTCATCGGAGACGGTAACGGCGGGGGGGAGGGGCGGCGGCCCGTACTCACACATCCCGGCGGTTGACAGGGGTATAGTGGAGCAAACAGCATACGCTGTGAGCTCCACAATGATGGCGCCGATCTCCTCCCTCTGCTGTGATCTGGACATCCCAGCGGGCACGCCCAGGTCACAGAAGACGCCCACTGTAATGTTACTGATGGGGTCGGATCCCGACCACTTTTCTCTATGCACAGGGGCTGCCATAAAGGAGTGAGTACACAGCAAATCCAGCATAGCCCCCAGTGCCTCCAGTAAAATTAGAATGAAATAAAAACTAAATAAGCAGCGATTTTCATTTTGTATTAAAAATACTTGATTTCATAATCACTATTTTTAATACAAAAATAAAAAAACGCGATACCTTACCTTTAAAGAGAATCTGTCACCAGGCTTCTAGTACCCCATCTAAGGGTAGAATAATGTAGGGCAGGTGTGGGAAACCTTTTTCCTACTAAGCGCCATTTGGATATTTCTACCATCATTTGGGCCCACACAAAATTATCAACTGGAAAGTTAATCTGCTATATTGGGTCAAAAAACTTAATGAACTCCCCCCTACAGAGGTGGCTGGAGCAGCTTCTCTTTAGTGCGGCTGTGATGCTAGGTGGTATTGATCATGTTGCTTCTCACAACTGCTCTTCCAGGTTTGTGTCGGTCTGGAACGCAGTCATCTCGTTGTGATAATACTTTTTGTAAATCATATACATTACATAGGAGATGCTGGGGCTGCTGTATATACATCACATAGTAGACGCTGGGACTGCAGTATAAACAGTACACCACAGGAAGGACTGGGTGCATATAAATTACATCACAGGAGGGGCTGGGGTATATACATCACAGAAGGGGCTGAGGCATATAAATCACAGGAGACGCTTGAGGGACATACATCACAGGAGTCGTTAGGGAATATATATTACAGGAGGGGTTGTGGCACACACATAACAGGAGGGGCTGGGGCATATAAATCACAGGAGATGCTGGGATAGATACATCACAGAAGGGGCTGAGGCATATAAATCACAGGAGACGCTGGAGGCATATAAATCTCAGAAGACACTATGGCATATACATCACAGGAGGGGCTGGGAAATATACAGTACAGACCAAAAGTTTGTACACACCTCATTCAAAGAGTTTTCTTTATTTTCAGGACTCTGAAAATTGTAGATTCACATTGAAGGCATCAAAACTATGAATTAACACATGTGGAATGAAATACTTAACAAAAAAGTGTGAAACATCAGAAAATATGTCTTATATTCTAGGTTCTTCAAAGTAGCCACCTTTTGCTTTGATTACTGCTTTGTACACTCTTGGCATTCTCTTGATGAGCTTCAAGAGGTAGTCACCGGAAACGTTTTTCACTTCACAGGTGTGCCCTGTCAGGTTTAATAAGTGGGATTTCTTGCCTTATAAATGGGGTTGGGACCATCAGTTGTGTTGTGAAGAAGTCTGGTGGATACACAGCTGATAGTTCTACTGAATAGACTATTAGAATTTGTATTATGGCAAGAAAAAAAGCAACTAAGTAAAGAAAAAACGAGTGGCCATCATTACTTTAAGAAATGAAGGTCAGTCAGTCCGAAAAATTGGGAAAACTTTTAAAGTGTCCCTAAGTGCAGTGGCAAAAACCATCAAACGCTACAAAGAAACTGGCTCACATGAGGACCTCCCCAGGCAAGGAAGACCAAGAGTCACCTCTGCTGTGGAGGATAAGTTTATCCGAGTCACCAGCCTCAGAAAGCGGAGACTAACAGCAGCTCAGACTAGAGACCGGGTCAATGCCACACAGAGTTCTAGCAGCAGACACATCTCTAGAACAACTGTTAAGAGGAAACTTTGTGCAGCAGGCCTTCATGATAAAATAGCTGTGAGGAAACCACTGCTAAGGACAGGCAACAAGCAGAAGGGACTTGTTTTGGCTAAAGGACACAAGGAATAGACATTAGACCAGTGGAAATCTGTGCTTTGGTCTGAGGAGTCCAAATTTGAGATCTTTGGATCCAACTACAGTGTCTTTGTGCGACGCAGAAAAGGTGAACGGATGGACTCTATATGCCTGGTTCCCACCGTGAAGCATGGAGGAGGAGGTGTGATGGTGTGGGGGTGCTTTGCTGGTGACACTGTTGGGGGATTTATTCAAAATTGAAGGCATACTGAACCAGCATGGCTACCACAGCATCTTGCAGCGGCGTGCTATTCCATCCGGTTTGCGTTTAGTTGGATCATCATTTATTTTTCAACAGGACTATGACCTCAAACACACCTCCAGGCTGTGTAAGGGCTATTTGACTAAGAAGGAGAGTGATGGCCTCCACAGTCATCAGACCTGAACCCACTCTAGATGGTTTGGGGTGAGCTGGACCGCAAAGTGAAGGCAAAAGGGCCAACAGGTGCTAAGCATGTCTGGGAACTCCTTCAAGACTATTGGAAGACCATTTCCAGTGACTAACTCTTGAAGCGCATCAAGATAATGCCAAGAGTGTGTAAAGCAGTAATCAAAGCAAAAGGTGGCTACTTTGAGGAACCTAGAATGTAAGACATTTTCAGTTGTTTCACACTTTTTTGTTAAGTATTTCATTCCACATGTGTTAATTCATACTTTTGATGCCTTCAATGTGAATCTACAATTTTCAGAGTCATGAAAATAAAGAAATCTCTTTTAATGAGAAGGTGTGTCCAAACTTTTGGTCTGTACTGTACATCACAGGAGTGGCTGGGGAATATACATCTCTGGGGAGGCTGGGGGCATAAACATCACTGGGAGGCATAGGCATCACTAGGAGGCATAGACAGGGCTGTGGGGCACAGACATCACTGGGAGGCACAGACATCACTTAGGGGTATATTCATTACTGAGTGGTGCATACAGCACTGGGGGCTCAGACATCACTGAGTGGGTACAGACATCACTGGGGGGAGCATAGACATCACTGGGGGGCGCACAGACATCACTGGGGGTCGCACAGACATCACTGGGAGTCGCACAGACATCACTGGGGGTCGCACAGACATCACTGGGGGGCGCACCAACATCACTGGGGGGCGCACCAACATCACTGGGGGCGCACCAACATCACTGGGGGCGCACAGACATCGCTGGGGGGGCACAGATATCGCTGGTGGGGGCACAGATATCGCTGGGGGGGCACAGACATCACTAGAGGGGCACAGACATGACTGGAGGGGCACAGACATCACTGGAGGGGCACAGACATCACTGGAGGGGCACAGACATCACTGGAGGGGCACAGACATCACTGGAGGGGCACAGACATCACTGGAGGGGCACAGACATCACTGGAGGGGCACAGACATCTCGTGGGGGAACATATAGCACTGGTGGTCACAGACATCACTGGAGGGTCACAGACATCACTGTGGGTGGTCGGTCACATACATAATTGGGGGTCAAAGACATCACTGGAAGCCACAGAAAGCACTGGAGTGGCACAATCAACACTGGGGGGTATATACATAACTGGGGGGGCACGGACAGCACTGGGGGTGCCACATACATCACTGTGTGGTATATACATCACTGGGTGGTACATACAGCACTGGGGGGCATGTACATCACTGGGGCGGTGGGGCTGCTGTTCCTTTTCTTCTGTGAGACAGAAGAACATCGTGCACTAACCCCGCCACAAAATATATCCTCATGCTGGCACTGGCCAGTATGAGCACCTATTCCTTCAGTGTATGCGCAAGCAAATTCTGTAGTGAATGCTGCATGCACGTGCTCGCAGTCACGCGGGGGTTTAAAGGGCTGGAAGCCAGCAAGATGCCACTGTCGCCCAAGCACTGTAATCCATGGGAATCTGCCGGTGAGCCGCAGAAAAAGTCATGCGGCCCTTGGGCAGGAGACTTCACCACCCCTAATGTAGGGACATACAGTATATCCTGATTCCAGCAATGTGTTAAGGTGCATTTACAATGCAAGATTATCCTGAATGAGTGTTGCTAAGAACGCTTTCACAATTTTTTTGAAGAGGATAAAGGCTGATCAACTGACGGAAGAGCAAAATGCTCATTCATTGGATGAAACTATCTTTTGTGCTGCGCAAAAGAATACAGTTCTCTGCTGTGCATTGCCCAGTGTAAAGAAGAATCCCGCTGCCGTGAACAGCAACACCCTATGAGCACAGAGTGATCAATGACAGATTATTAAGTGCACAATGTTAGGCGCCAGTGTAAACAAGCTACAAGACCACCAACAGATATATATTAACTGATTGGGGGCCATTAAAGCACCACTCCAGCCTTTTGTTTTTTAACGCCAGAGTGGTGCATCTAACCCAAGGTCCCTGTCCCTGGTCTTTTGCTCACCTTTCAGTATTTTCACCTTCTATCAGCGCCGCTCTGGTTCTGCAGCGCCATCTTGAATCCAAAACTTCTGACTGCTCGAAGTTAGCAATGAGGCCCTGTGCGCATACTGCGGTTTTGCTGCATGTTTTGCTGCAGAAAATGTTTATAATCTTTTTGCAGTCCTTCCCCAGCAAAACCTAATGTAAAAAAAAAATGCTGTGCGCACACTGTGGTTTTTTTCACCAACAGGTTTTGCTGCATGTTTTCTGCAGCAAAAATAATTGCATATCACTTCTTTTCCGCAGGTACCTGCGGTTTTTGCCATAGATAATGGTCAAGAACCGCAGGGAACAACCCGCTGAAAAACGCAGCAAAACCGCGGCAAATCGCGGTAAAACCACATGCGGTTTTCGGGTGCGGTTTGCTGCATATTTTTACCGCAGGTGCGGTAATTTTTCTTAAGAAAATTCCATTTTCTAGTGCGCACAGGGCCTAACAGTTACAATCTCTCAATGCAAATCTTTATGAGCCAGAACGAGGCTCTCAGACTGGCAATGAAAAGTGACCTATGGCTCGCTACTGCAAACATTGGTGAGATCTGGCAGTTCAAAAACTGCTGGAGACTAATGGGAGTAGTGGTAATAAAAGGTGAAGACGGCTATTGGTAAGTAGAAGGCTAAGTGAAGGACACTTAGATTAGAAGCACCACTCCAGAGGTAAATTAATAATAAAAAATGCTGGAGTGGTGCTTTAAGTGTAAATGCGAACCTTTAAGGTGGTGTCACACATAGCGACGACGACAACGATGTCGCTGCTAAGTCACCATTTTCTGTGACGTAGCAGCGACGTCCCGTCGCTGTCGCTGTGTGTGACATCCAGCAACGAGCTGGCCCCTGCTGTGAGGTCGCCGGTCATTGCTGAATGTCATGCTTCATTTTTTGGACGTTGCTCTCCCGCTGTAAAGCACACATCGCTGTGTGTGACAGCGAGAGAGCGACGAACTGAAGCGAGCAGGGAGCAGGAGCCGGCGTCTGGCAGCCTGCGGTAAGCTGTAACCACGGTAAACATCGGGTAACCAAGAAGCCCTTTTCTTGGTTACCCGATATGTACCTTAGTTACTAGCGTCCGCCGCTTTCACGCTGTCAGTGCCGGCTCCCTGCTCCCTGCACACGTAGCTGGAGTACACATTGTGTAATTAACCCGATGTGTACTCTGGCTAGGAGTGCAGGGAACAGGGAACCGGCACTGGCAGTGTGAGAACGGCGGACGCTAGTAACTAAGGTAAATATTGGGTAACCAAGACAAGTGCTTTCCTTGGTTACCCGATATTTACCTTAGTTACGCTTCCACGCGTCGCTGCTGGCTGGGGGCTGGTCGCTGGTGAGATCTGCCTCTTTGACAGGTCACCAGCGACCATGTAATGACGCAGCAGCGATCCTGATAAGGTCAGATCGCTGGTCGTGATCGCTGCTGCGTCGCTATGTGTGACACCACCTTTAGTTACTGAGGTGCTCGCTATAGTTTTGATAAAACACTCTTATCTGTTGGAACTCTGCAAGTCCTCAATATTCACAAGCTGTTAAACCTCATCAGTAATTGGCCGCTTTCTGCATATGCACAAGTTAGGCAAAAGCTACCAAAAATGGTGCGGGCAAAGATAAATTGAGCTCATCATTGAGAGGACTAGCAGATCAGCAGCAGATAGAACATTGAGGGACCAGTAAGTGAAGCTGGAATCACAGTTTCTGTACTCATTTTATGCTGCTCTCAGATTGGGAGCCCTAAACCTGTTGACAGATTCCCTTTATCCACCTCTTGCTTCTACTGGTTTCTGAGTTGACTCGTGTGCTCCTCTACTCTGGGAATAAAGGGCCAAAACACATTCAATCATTAAATTTTTGCCACCTGGTTTGAAAGCAGAATAAGGTAGAGACAGAGGACCCTGATTTCAGCGATATATCACTTACTCTGCTACTTGCTGTAATTTTGAAAAAAATACTGTTTTATCAGAAGGTGATTATCAAGAGAGGACCAGTAAAGTTGCTGCCTGGTAGTCCTCCATATTCATGTACTCTGTATAACCCCACCATTAGTTTTCTGCCTATGCAGTGTACACAGAAAGTTGCCAGTCAGTGGTGTGGTTGGGGTTATACAAAGGTCAGCATTCAGAGAACTGGGAGATCTGTAGCAGATAAAATAGTGATTATATTATAATTACAGCAAGAAGTCGGGTAAGTGAAACACCACTAAAATCAGGTTCGTTGCCCCTATATCATGTTTCTCTCAGGTATGGTAGCAAAAACCTAGTGCCAGATTCTCTTTAACCCATTCACAACATATGATGTGAACTTACATCATATGTTGTGTCTCTGTCATTAATGACGGCTCGCACACAGAGCCAGCATCTTTCTCCGCACACTATGGCTGATTTAATCAGCCGTCATGTGTCTTTAATAGCTGCGGATGGATCGATGCTCTGCCTGCTTGTTAAGGTGGTGTCACACACAGCGACGACGACAACGATGTCGCTGCTAAGTCACCATTTTCTGTGACGTAGCAGCGACGTCCCGTCGCTGTCGCTGTGTGTGACATCCAGCAACGAGCTGGCCCTTGCTGTGAGGTCGCCGGTCGTTGCTGAATGTCCTGCTTCATTTTTTGGTCGTCGCTCTCCCGCTGTGAAGCACACATCGCTGTGTGTGACAGCGAGAGAGCGACGAACTGAAGCGAGCAGGGAGCAGGAGCCGGCATCTGGCAGCCTGCGGTAAGCTGTAACCACAGTAAACATCGGGTAACCAAGAAGCCCTTTTCTTGGTTACCCGATATGTACCTTAGTTACTAGCGTACGCCGCTTTCACGCTGCCAGTGTCGGCTCCCTGCTCCCTGCACACGTAGCTGGAGTACACATTGGGTAATTAATCCGATGTGTACTCTGGCTAGGAGTGCAGGGAACAGGGAGCCGGCACTGGCAGTGTGAGAACGGCGGACGCTAGTAACTAAGGTAAATATCGGGTAACCAAGAGAAGTGCTTTCCTTGGTTACCCGATATTTACCTTAGTTACGCTTCTACGCGTGGCTGGTGGCTGGTCACTGGTCGATGGTGAGATCTGCCTGTTTGACAGGTCACCAGCGACCATGTAACGACGCAGCAGCGATCCTGATAACGTCAGATCGCTGAGCTTCGCTATGTGTGACACCACCTTTAGCCTGTTAAATCAAGCTGTTAATCTGACAGCGGGATTAAACACGTGTGTCATTCTTCTTGCCTATCTCCCGTTACGAGATCAGGACTCTGTTAGGCTGTGATGACAGCCGGGGGTCTGCTGATGACCTCCGTGACTGTCATTACAATCCTCCTGTGGCATTCATAGGAGATCGTGATGTCTGCTACACAGAGCAGTGCTGATAATCTGCTATGTATAACACAAGCAATTGGACGATTGCAGCAACAAGTCCCCCAAGGGGACTAATCCAGTAAAAAGTGAAAAAAAAAAAACAAACATTTTTAAGAATATGAAAAAAAATAACAAGCTCAAATCATCCCTCTTTTGCCCTAATGAAAATAAAACAATTAAAAAAAACACATATTTGATATCGCTGAGTTTGGAAATGTCAGATCTATCAAAATATATAATTAATTAATCCGATTGATAGACGGTAACAAAAAATTCAAAAGGTCACATATTTTTATTTTTTTTTGTTTTCATTGCAATGAAATGCAGTAAGAGGCAATCAAAACATCGCATCTACCCCAAAGTGGTATCAGAAAAACGTCAAGTTAGGGTGCATAAAAAAAGCCATCACACAGCCCCATGCCCCAAAAATGAAAGTTATGGATCTCGGAAAATGGTGACAAAAGAATAAAAAAATGTTTCATAGAAATGTCCAAAAACTTTTTAACCACTTAAATAAAAACTATACATGTTTGGTATCTACGTACTCATACTGACCTGGAGAATCATAATGCCTCATCAGTTTTACCATATAGTGAACATGGTAAATAAAAAGCCCCAAAAACAATTGTGCCATTGCACTTTTTTTTGCAATTTCCACTCATTTGGAATATTTTTCAGTTTTATACTACACTATATGGTAAAATGAATGGTGTCATTCAAAAGTACACCTCAGTCATAAAAAGCTATGACAGAGAAATAAAAAGTTATGGCTATTGGAAGAAAGGGAGGAAAAATCAAAAAAGAAAAAAAAAGGAAAATGGCCATAGCGTGAAGTGGTTAAAAAAAATGTTCCTGTACTGAGATAATCTATAACTCTGCCCCTGCTATGTACTGTGTAATGGCCATGTCTGACCATGTAGGAACACGATTGGCACATAGCAGAGCTTCTGGTCAACGAAAGAAGCAATAGTATACAGAAAGCTCAGCATGGGATCGCTGCGGCTTTCTGTGAGGTACAATATTTCCCTGCCTGTTAACCCCTTCAGACCCCGGGCACTTTCCATTTTTGCGTTTTTGTTTTTTTTTGCTCCCCTTCTTCCAAAAGCCGTAACTTTTTTATTTTTCCGTCAATCTTGCCATATGAGGGCTTGTTTTTTGCGGGATAAGTTGTACTTTTAAATGAAAGCATAAGTTTTACCATATGGTGTACTGGAAAACAGCAAAAAAATTCCAAGTGTGGAAAAACTGCAAAAAAAGTGTGATGGCACAATAGTTTTTGTGATGTTTTATTCACGGTGTTCACTATATGGTAAAACTGATGTGTGGGTATGATGCCTGAGGTCGGTGCGAGTTTGTAGACACCAAACATGTATAGGTTTACTTGTATCTAAGGGATTAAAACAAATTCACAAGCTTGTCTAATAAAAGTGGCATACGTTTTGCGCCATTTTCCGAAACCCGCAGCATTCTCATTTTTTGGGATCTATGGCTCAGTGATGGCTTATTTTTTGCGTCTCGAGCTGACGTTTCTAATGGTACCATTTTTGCGCAGATGTTACGTTTTGATCGCCTGTTATTGCATTTTGCGTAAAACTTGCGGCGACCAAAAAACGTAATTTTGGCGTTTGGAATTTTTTTGCCACTACGCCGTTTACTGATCAGATTAATTGATTTTATATTTTGATAGATCGGGCATTTCTGAACGCGGCAATACCAAATATGTGTATTATTTTTTTTTTTTTTTTACGCTTTAATTTTCAATGGGGTGATAGGGGGGTGATTTGAACTTTTAGGTTTTTTTAAAAAAATTTTAAAACTTTTTTTTTACGTTTTTTTTTTATTTAACTAGTCTCCCTAGGGGGCTATAGCGATCAGCAATCCGATTGCTCTGATCTATCTGCTAATCCCAGCTATAAACAGCAGATACGGTCACTTCCTGCTTCACTGGTCTCCAGGCCGAGTGAAAACGAAAGTGAAACGTCATAGCTGCAAGCGTCATCACGTGACCCTGTGCTATCATGGCAACCATCGAAAGTCACGTGATCACTCACGTGACTTCCGGTGGGGGCGGTGGCAAGTGAAAATCTTCACCGCGCGTATATACATCTCGCTGCCAGACTTTGGCAGCGAGATGTAAGGGGTTAATGTTACGGGTGGAATGCGATTCCACTCGTAACATGCAGGCACACATGTCAGCTGTTGAAAACAGCTGATATGTGCGCCGATCGCCGCACCCTGCCCGCAGCAGGGGGCGGGGCTTAACGGCACACGATCCATGGCGGATAGATCCGTCAAAGGTCGTGAAGGGGTTAAAAAAAACAAATAAAAAAACCCCAATGTTTTACCTCACAGAAAAAAATGTTTTACCTCACAAGACGATTCAGGTCTGATCCCATGCTGGACTGTCTGTATAGTATTGCATCCTCTCCTAGTCAGGATCTGTGTTATGTGTGGTACAGTCAGACACGGCTATTACACAGTACACAACAGGGACACATTATAAGATTATCTCAGCACAGGAACAGTTTTTTACCACCTCCAATAGTGGAACTTATTTTTTTCCCAAGATCTATTGATTAAAATGTACTTTGTTTGAGGGAAAACCTCTTAAAGTTAGCAAATCAGTTACTCAATGGCGCTAATTTCAATGAAACACAAATGCATTCACTACAGCCTGAGTAATATGCCTTGTATTGTTTGTATTCATTCAGTGACGGGCTACGTTTTCTACTCACCACTTCTTCATCTGACAATTCCCGACCCTGGATGCTGCTGTTTTCTCGCACAGTTAACTGATGTTTCTTTCCTTTAATGTGACTGAAGAGATAAACCTCCGAAGATATCTGGCAGAAAGAGTGAAGAAAACATTAATATAACATATGATAAGAGTGATATATTCCATTATAAACGCATTTATATAAATTAGCACACAGGAGCAAGAGACATAGGAGCAAGAGTGGTCAGCGGATGAGGAATGTTAAATGGAATGAACTAATGTATCTCCTATATTACTAAAACTAGTGAAACATATACATTTATTTCTTATCAATTTTTACATGTGTAGATTATTTTCTTTGTACATGATTATTATGGCAGCTATCTTGTCTAAGCAGGTGTTACAGCCCTCCAAGATGTGCTCTACAGCCATCATATGGCTCATAGAAACCAGCACTCCTGAAGATGACTCACCTAGTTTTATGGAGGAGTGTCCTAGGCATGCACAACTCAGATAACCCTTTCTCAATCAGAGTATTTGCCCCCATTAAAAAAACAACACTCATACTCACCTCTGGTGCTGGCGCCATTCCAGCGTTCTCAGCATTCGCACTTCCCTTGATATGTCCACATGGGCCCTTTGCCCAATCATTGCCGCTTCCCTCTCCCCGCCTTCGGATGTATCAAACATCAAGAGGAAGTCAGAGCTGGAGCTGGCCGCTAACTTCCTACAGCTGTTTGATATGTCCAGGCAGGGGGAAGGAAGCCGCAAATGATTAGGCACAAGCCTTGCATGACGTAACAACCGCACGCATCGCAGGTAAAAAATACCGCTAGAACAGCGCCGGCACCGAAGAGAGTAAACGTGTTATTTCAACGAGGACAAATACCCTGTAGAAGAAGAGGTTGTCTGAGTAGTGGAACACCCCTTTAAGGTGCATTTATATTGAGAACGAGTGTTTCTAGGAACACTCCTTTCACGATAATCATGCAGGGTAAGCCGGTTGCCGATCACCTGATGAACAAGTAAACCGCTCATTCATTGAGTGAAATGATTTCTAAACTAGCTTAGAAATCATCGTTCTCGGCAGCACATCATAATATCTAAATAAGACTTGTGCTGCTGAGAACAATGACATCCTATACACCGTTTAGAGTGTTCTGCCCAATAAGCAGCCTATCAAACAACTGCCGATGTACAGTACAGAACAAATGTTTGGACACACCTTCTCATTCAAAGAGTTTTCTTTATTTTCATGACTCACTGAAAATTGTAGACTCACATTGAAGGCATCAAAACTATGAATTAACACATGTGGAATGAAATACTTAACAAAAAAGTGTGAAACATCAGAAAATATGTCTTATATTCTAGGTTCTTCAAAGTAGCCACCTTTTGCTTTGATTACTGCTTTGCACACTCTTGGCATTCTCTTGATGAGCTTCAAGAGGTAGACACCGGAAATGGTTTTCACTTCACAGGTGTGCCCTGTCAGGTTTAATAAGTGGGATTTCTTGCCTTATAAATGGGGTTGGGACCATGAGTTGTGTTGTGCAGACGTCTGGTGGATACACAGCTGATAGTCCTACTGAATAGACTGTTAGAATTTGTATTATGGCAAGAAAAAAGCAGCTAAGTAAAAAAAAACGAGTGGCCATCATTACTTTAAGAAATGAAGGTCAGTCAGTCCAAAAAATTGGGAAAACTTTGAAAGTGTCCCCAAGTGCAGTGGCAAAAACCATCAAACGCTACAAAGAAACTGGCTCACATGAGGACTGCCCCAGGAAAGGAAGACCAAGAGTCACCTCTGCTGCGGAGGATAAGTTTATCCGAGTCACCAGCCTCAGAAATCGCAGGTTAACAGCAGCTCAGATTAGGGACCAGGTCAATGCCACACAGAGTTCTAGCAGCAGACACATCTCTAGAACAACTGTTGAGAGGAAACTTTGTGCAGCAGGAATTCATGGTAAAATAGCTGCTAGGAAACCACTGCTAAGGACAGGCAACAAGCAGAAGAGACTTGTTTGGGTTAAAGAACACAAGGAATAGACATTAGACCAGTGGAAATCTGTGCTTTGGTCTGATGAATTCAAATTTGAGATCTTTGGATCCAACCACCGTGTCTTTGTGCGACGCAGAAAAGGTGAACGGATGGACTCTACATGCCTGGTTCCCACTGTGAAGCATGGAAAAGGAAGTGTGATGGTGTGGGGGTGCTTTGCTGGTGACATGGTTGGGGATTCATTCAAAATTGAAGGCATACTGAACCAGCATGGCTACCACAGCATCTTGCAGCGGCATGCTATTCCATCCGGTTTGCGTTTAGTTGGACCATCATATATTTTTCAACAGGACAATGACCCCAAACACACCTCCAGGCTGTGTAAGGGCTATTTGACTAAGAAGGAGTGTGATGGGGTGCTATGCCAGATGACCTGGCCTCCACAGTCACCGGACCTGAACCCAATCGAGATGGTTTGGGGTGAGCTGGACCGCAGAGTGAAGGCAAAAGGGCCAACAAGTGCTAAGCATCTCTTGCAACTCCTTCAATACTGTTGAAAGACCATTTCCGGTGACTACCGCTTGAAGCTCATCAAGAGAATGCTAAGAGTGTACAAAGCAGTAATCAAAGGAAAAGGTGGCTACTTTGAAGAACCTAGAATATAAGACATATTTTCAGTTGTTTCACACTTTTTTTGTAAAATATTTCATTCCACATGTGTTAATTCATAGTTTTGATGTCTTTAATGTGAATCTACAATTTTCAGAGTCATGAAAATAAAGAAAACTCTTTGAATGAGAAGGTGTGTCCAAACGTTTGGTCTGTACTGTAAATATTTACCATTGGTTGTCATATAGTGCCACCGGTCAGTTTGTGTAAATGGACCCTCATTATGAATGCTGCGATCCTGTGTTGCTTGTATATAGAAATTATCTTTCATTGTAATCCTGCCTATAACTGGCAAATGGTGATCTCTACAGAACAGGGAGTGTCAAACTAATGGTAGGTTTAGTGACCAGTGTAGAAACCCCGCAAATGGAAAAAAAACCTTAAAAATAAATTCTTACTATTAAACTTGATTTTTATGTGAAAAACAAATACAATTTTATACTAATACATTCCCTTTAAAAGGAATCTGTCAGCAGGTTTTTGCTACTCTATCTGAGAGCAGCATAATGTAGGCAAAGAAATTCTGAATTCAACGATGTATCACTGAAATTACTGGGCACAGCCGTTCTGACACAATCACAATTTATAGATTTAGCCATGTAGCAGAACTGAGAGAGCTGTCCTGCCCACCCAGGATATCAATAGATTGTACATTGGCGGTAAGGTGTCAGAGGAGGGGGTGGTGACATGCGCGTGACATTGTAGTCCAAGCAATGATAAGTCCTGCTGTGTCTGGCTGCTTATACAAACATTGCAGCAAAATAACAGATCAGACAATGACAAGACAGGCATCCCAGAATTCTATGTTTTATCCCTTGCACATGCAATCTTCAGCTTACATAGCAAAAACCTGCCAACAGATAGCCTTTAAAAGGAAAGTTTAAAGAGAATAGAAAAAATAGAAAAATATTGCTCAGAAGGAAATATAAGAAAAGGGAAAATAAGAGAAGTTTAAAAGGATTCACTACACTGCACAATTATAAAATAAAATGCTACTCAAACACTATTATTTTTGGGGTTAAATTTGTCTTTGTCTCAAAAACTGCATTAAAATCTGCAATGAGTTTAATAAATAAAAAATGATATAAAAATCTGTCCTTCTGATATTATCTTTAAGACGCTATCTAAGCAAAAAAAAAGCAATGTGTCCAGCTATCAGAAATACCAGGTACAAAGAGTTTAAAAAAACATAGTGAGCCAGATACGACTTACCATCACTCCACAGAGAGTGCACTGCTTCTTCCGTTCAAACGGGGTGAGTTTGGGGGCATCGTCTGTATTCGCATGTCTTCCGCTGCTCAACTCCGCGGCTTTTTCTTTGCGTTGTTCAATTTGTTCCAGGTGTCTCCGAACACCTTCATCATGCTAAAAATCACACAAATACGGGCTGTCAGAGAGCGTTTATGACATAATATTACAGATCTCTGGGAATTAAAGGGGTGGTCCAGTGAAAAGAATTATCACCTATCAAAAGGACAGTTGATAACTTACAGAACAGTTGGTGTCCAACCGCTGGGACGATTTATATCCTCTACAGGGCACTTGTACCTCTGTTACAAAACAGGGCAAAGGAGCCACTCCATTCATTCTCTATGGGACATTCTATACCATTCTGCCGATCGGAATAAGTTGCAGCGGTCACACCCCTTTCTATCAATAAGTTATCACCTATCCTATCGATAAGTGATAAATTGTCTTCAACGGACAACCCCCTTTAAAGGGGTTATCCTAGCTTAGCAAGCTATCCTCTAAGCATAGGAGTTCCAACAATCAGAAAGTCAGGTTATAACGTTATAATGGCAACATTGGGACAATTCCTTTAAAGGGAACCTGTCAGGTGCAATATGCACCCAGAACCACGAGCAGTTCTGGGTGCATATTGCTAATCCCTGTCTAACTGTCCCTGTATACACTGACATGGATAAAGGGATCTTTAGAAAAAGTATTTCTAAAGATCATTTATTATATGCTAATGAGCACAAGGACTAGTCCAGAGGGCTTTTCTCCCCTTAGCTAGTCGGTCCACATAGCATGGTAGCACACCCCTATGGGTGTACTAACATGCTAATGAATACGCAGCGCCGCCGCACATACCTCACTGTTCATGGCGGCCACTGGAGGATGGATGCGCACTGTGCATGATCCGGAGTCCTCAGCACTTCCGCACTGTACCTCACTGAAGCTGGGAAGCTTACACCCAGCATCAATATAGTGTGCATCCATCCTCCGACGTCCGCCATAAAAAGTGAGGTATGCATGGCGGCACTGCACATTCATTAGCATGTTAGTACGCCCCTGTGGGCGTGCTACTATGCTATGTGGGCCGGCTAGCTAAGGGAACAAACGCCCTCGGAACTAGTCCCCGTGCTCATTAGCATATAATAAGCAATCTTTAGAAATACTTTCTCTAAAGATCTCTTTATCTATGCTAGTGTATACAGGGACTGTTAGGCAAGGATTAGAAATATGCACCAGAACTGCTCGTGGATCTGGGTGAATATTGCACCTGACAGGTTCCCTTTAACATAACATCTTGTGCAGTTGTGGCCAAAAAAAATTGAGCCTGACACCGATTTTAGTTTTCAGAAAGGTTACTGTTCTTTGGTTATAGACCTCTTACTTCGATGTTTCTATAGTTATTGAAGTACAATTATAAACATGTCATCAGTTCTTATACTTCCATTGACAAACACATGAAGTTTATGTAGACACTCAATACCTACTTAGGCTGGTTTCACACTACGTCTTTTTAACATCCGTTGAAAACGTTTTTTTTAACGGAAGTACGGATCCTGTGCAAATCCGTTTTCATGTCAATGCATTTTCAATGGACTCGCGTCCACCTGCGTTTGCGTCCGTTAGACGCAGGATCCGTCCTTTTGCGTTATTTTAACATGTTTCAAAAACGCAACATGTAGCGTTTTTGAGCTCCGTCCAAATACTGCAAATTGCTGGATCCTGACTATAACGCACGCAAACGCAGGTGAACGCTGCATGTTCATAGACAGGATCCTGCTTTTGGACTGAGCATGCCCGGAATATATATATATATATATATATATATATATATATATATATACATATATATATATATATATATATATATATATCTCTCTCTCTCTCTCTCTCTCTCTCTCTCGCCTCCTCCCAGTCTAGTTAGCCTCACTCCCGATCACATAACTCCAATGCCCGCCCCTAAACATCCAGTGCAGGATCCTGCAAAATAACATATGCGTTTGCATACGTTATTTGCTGTAAAAGCAGGATCCGTACTTCCGTTAAAAAAACTTTTTCAACGGATGTTAAAAAGACGTAGTGTGAAACCAGCCTTAGCTGACCCTTATTTTTAAAGACTCCTGCGATTTTCCCTGATATGCTGGATATCAGCTTCTGAGGCAAATCCTTACTGATGATAACCCATGCTTGTCTAATCAGTTCTTGGAGTCTATCACAATTTTTTTTTGTTTGACCACTCGCTTTATGAGGATTGACCACAGGTTCTAAATGTTTGAGTTCTGAGAAGTTTCTTTGTCATGGACCTAAAATGTCAGGGTTTTGTTCACCAAGCCATGATGACATGGTGCTCTATCATGCTGGAAAAAAGCACAGTTCCTGACGAAAATCCTCCTGGATTGTAGGGAGAAGTTGCATTCGAAGGATATTTACATACCATTCTTTGATCACGGCTATGTTCTTATGCAAAATTGTGAGTGAGCCGAGTCCCTCGGATGATAAACAACCCCAGACATGAATGTCTCAGGATGCTTTACTGTTCGCATGGCACAGGAAACGTGGAAGCAATCACTTTATTTTCTCTGGACAACCATTCTTCCCATTGTCCAAAACAGTCTGACGGAGCATCATCAGAGAAAATAGCTTTACCTGAGTTATTTGCAGTTATCCTGTACTTCCTGCAAAATGTCAGTCTGTCCATGATAATTTGCTTTGAGAGAAGTGACTTCTCTGATGCCCTTCTTGATACGACGCCAGTCTTTAAAAGACGTTGCCTGACAGTGTGTGCAGATGAATGGACACCTGCCTGCTGCTTTTCCTGAGCAAGCTCTGCACTGGTATTAAATCGACTCCATAGCTGAATCCTCTTTAGGAGATGGTCCTTGTACTTAATGGACTTTCTTCGGTGCCCTTAACCTAAAAGTGACCACCAATACGACTTAAAACTAACTTGAAATATAATTGAGTAGCACCCTCCAATGGGTCAAAATGCAGCAGATGTCAGCTGTACACTATAGCTGACACCCTGCTACACTAGTCACGAGTGGTGTTGGAACCGACCATGGCCACTTAACCCTTTAGATGCTGCTGTCAATAGTGACTATGGCATCTGGTGGGTTAACAGAATGTGGGGCTCCATCTTTAACCACAACTGCATCCTGAGATCATGATTGTATAGTCTAGATGGCTGACATAGCAATTCATGGCCAAATAACGGACTTAGGCGGGCTTTGCACACTACGATATCGCAGGTGCGATGTTGGTGGGGTCAAATCGAAAGTGACGCACATCCGGCGTCGCTCTTGACATCGTAGTGTGTAAAGCCTTTTACATACGATTAACGAGCGAAAAGTGTCGTTATCGTATGATCGGTGTAGGGTCCGACATTTCCATAATGCTGCTGCTGCGACAGGTACGATGTTCCTCGTTCCTTCGGCAGCACACATCGCTGTGTGTGAAGCCGCTGGAGCGAGGAACATCTTCTACCTGCGTCCCGGCCGGCTATGCGGAAGGACAAAGGTGGGCTGGATGTTTATGTCCCACTCATCTACGCCCCTCCGCTTCTATTGGCTGCCTGCCGTGTGACGTCGCTATGACGCCGCACAACCCGCCCCCTCAGTAAGGAGGCGGGTCGCCGGCCAGAGCGACGTCGCAGGGCAGGTGAGTGCATGTGAAGCTGCCGTAGCGATAATGTTCGCTACGGCAGCAATCACTAGATATCGCACCAGTGACGGGGGTGGGGACTATCGCTGCAGCATCAGTAACACATTGTTACCGATGTCGCAGCGTTCAAAGCCCGCCTTACAGTCTGTCCGCTATATATTCTCGCATTGCACTCCTCTGATTCATACCCTCGTGCGAGCGAGGCCTTAAAAGAATAATCATTCAAAGTTTGAAAATTCCTAATTTTTAGAATTTTTTGTCAAATTTGTGATATTTTTATAAATAAACGCAAAACACATTGACTTAAATTTACCATCATCATAAAATATAATGTGTCATGAACAAAATCACTAGGATATATTGAAAGATTGTAGAGTTATTGCCATAAAAAGTTAAGCCATTGAACAACTATTTGCAGTTCTTGGTGATTCGATAAATGGTTAACTTAGCAGCAAACTTACAAGCAGCAATGTCCTTGCCAGTAAAGCCCTTTCATGCAAAGCAATGCTGACTGTTTTTTTGGAGGTAGCCAAGCCTTGTCCTCATTAACACTTTTTTCCTGAGCTAATGAGCAGATCATTTAAATTATGTAAGCAGGTAATTTTGTGTCAGGGCTACAAATCAGTGGAACTGTTTTTTTTTTGCTATTGAGCAAATATTCTAGGGAAGGAATGACTGAAATTTTTTGGAATAGTTCTGATCACTCTTCATAACAAAATCTAGAGTTAAAGCAAACTGACACTATAAAAGCTGAAGCAGCAAATTATGTGAAAAACAAACTTTGTTACAGTCTCCAAACTCTTTGCCAAAAATGTATATAGAAACAGTTCTGAAACTCTATGGATAGCTTAAAGGGGACCAACCAGCAGGATTTTCATATCTAAAGTAAAGCCAGTGCTATACTGGCACTAGGATGCTGAATGTAACCATACCTTTTGTTGTGAGATTGGATGTTTTATTTCAGAAATATGTGCAAGTAAAGTTCCAGTAATGCACTGTTATTTGATTGACAGGTGCAAAAGGAAAGGAATATGTGGGTCGGGTCTACCTATCTATTCCCATCCCTGTCTGCTGCCTGGCCTTCCTCCCCCTGTCGCCATCATAGACGTTAATTCCGGCGCAGACAGACAGGGGCTGGAATAGATAGCAAGACCAGACTCACATATTTCCTTCCTGTTGCACCTGTCAATCAAATAGCAGTGCATTGCTGGAACTTTACTTGCACATATTTCTGAAATAAAATATCCAATCTCTGAACAAAAGGTATGCTTACATTCAGCATCCTAGCACCAGTATAACACCGGCTTTACATTATATATGAAAATCCTGATGGTTGGTTCCCTTTAATCCCTGCCTATCGGACAGTTCAGTATCTGTCAATGTTAACCTCTATGCAGAATCGGCAAGGAAGCAAGTGGTTTTGCATTTTCAGGATCCAAACCAATGTAAAAGCTGCAACAAAACAGTAAATATGTTTTGCTACAGCAGGAAATGTATTGGAGACCATTAACAGCCATTTCAATCAATAATACAACACTTTTTCTGCCATGTCTAACCACTGAAGTAAAGCAGTCACTCATCTCTGAAATTCAGAACACCTAGAGCCCTGGACTAACAGCTAAACTTTCCAATTCACATTTTATTTTGAATCATTATGGCAAGAAAGAATTCCAAAAAGTCAATACCCTCCATAATTCCGGACACTCGGAGTATGGTGGTTCTGATGCTTTATTCTCCCTGTTTATCAATGGTTTTAGGAAGAAACCTAGTAAATTTACATGTATAAGATATTAAGAGGAGTCTGTCATCACCAAACTGCAAATTTAGCTAAATAAAAATCTATATAGGGGTCTTAGCCCATGTAAAAATTATACCAATAAAATACATTTTACGGGTGTAGTTAAAGAAAAAAAAACATTTTTAATCCATATGCAACTGTGGACACTTTGTTGCACCCTTGGCATGGCCAATGTCTTGATGCACCATTATATCCTCCGATTTCCATATCTAGCACTGTTCCTGAGCTTAATCGACAGCGCTCACATCCTAACAGCAAATGCTCCCTAAACTCAAATTCCTGTGCTCGCACTGGAGGACTGATGCTGAAGGAC
Organism: Anomaloglossus baeobatrachus; assembly: GCF_048569485.1. NCBI lineage: Eukaryota > Metazoa > Chordata > Amphibia > Anura > Aromobatidae > Anomaloglossus > Anomaloglossus baeobatrachus. The sequence goes on from NC_134356.1 coordinate 434,137,132, forward strand.
CGACACTGGAGGACTGAAACTGGAGGACTGAGACTGGATGACTGATGCTGGAGGACTGATGCTGGAGGACCGACACTGGATGACTGACACTGGAGGACTGATGCTGAAGGACCGACACTGGATGACTGATGCTGGAGGACAGACACTGGAGGACTGACACTGGAGGACTGACACTGGAGGACTGATGCTGGAGGACCGACACTGGATGACTGACACTGGAGGACTGATGCTGGAGGACAGACACTGGAGGACTGACACTGGATGACTGATGCTGGAGGACTGATGCTGGAGGACCGACACTGGATGACTGACACTGGAGGACTGATGCTGAAGGACCGACACTGTGTCTTGCTAAATTCTACTAAAAAGGGGGCTGAAAGCCCGTACTTACGAAGCGCTCACTGATATCCTAATCAGGCACGAATACTAATATTCTTTATAGCAAGATACTATTTATTTTAATAGCACATGAATATAATCAATGGTACATAGGCATAAGAACTATAGTCATAGAAACTTATACAATAACAGAAATATGCATCAACATTACCGTTTGTTGTAGCAATCCTTTCACATAGGAGGAGGTCACAGAGAGATAGGAGAAACCATTAAAGAATTGGTAGAAACTGGGGTAATGCGCCCTACTACTACCGCATGGAATAATCCTGTCTGGCCAGTTAAAAAGAGTGATGGCTCCTGGCGCATGACAGTTGATTATAGGGAGTTAAACAAGAATACTCCTCCCTTGACAGCTGCAGTTCCGGATACAATAACGATTGTGGAAAATATTCAGACTCACTCTGGAACTTGGTATGCAGTAATTGATTTGGCAAATGCTTTCTTTACTATACCTATAGAAGAGAAGGCTCAAGATCAATTTGCATTCACTTGGTTAGGAAGACAATATACCTTTACCAGGTTACCCCAAGGATGGCTACATAGCCCCACAATCTGTCACCGGACGGTGGCAGAGCATTTGGATGGATTTGATCTACCATCAGAAATGCAAATCTCACATTATATCGATGATATAATGATACAAGGACAAGATGAGCAAAGTGTGAAAGATCAATTGACAAAACTGGTTGCTCATATGAGGAGTAAAGGATGGGAAATCAGTGATGCCAAGGTTCAAGGACCGTCTCAGGTGGTAACATTTCTAGGGATTCAGTGGAACAAGGGGCACAGAGAGATCTTGCCCAATGCCAGACCGAAAATTATTAATTTTCCGGTCCCTAAATCCAAACAGGAGACTCAGTCTTATATTGGATTGTTTGATTTTTGGAGACAAAATATCCCTCATTTGGGACAAATGTTGGCTCATTTGTACAACGTAACGAGGAAACAATATGAGTTCCAATGGGGAGAGGAACAGCAAAATGTGTTTGAGATGGTCAGGGAAGTGTGGCAAGACATTGAAGGGATTATTCAATCTACCAAGACCACTGTATTTCATGTTGATGCTCATGTCCCTACTAACTCACTTGAACGTTTGTTTAATTCAGAAGCAGATAAAGCAGCAGCCATCAGACAAGTCAGTCCAACAGTTGACAAGGCAAGGTACAGCTGTTTGGGCACACCAGAAAGAGCGACACCTTATTCAGCAGGTTTAGACCTCAGTACATTGGAAACTGTCGTGGTACCCCCAGGTAAGGTAAAACCAATTTCAACAGGATTGGGTTGCCAGACACCAAAGGATCATTATGGTCAAATAGCCACTTGTTCTAGTTTAGCGTTAAAAGGAGCCATAGTGGTGGGAGGGGTAATAGATGCAGATTATCAGGGAGAAATCAAGGTACTGATGCTAAATTTGGGAAATGAACCTTTGATATTGATGAAACACCAGAAGGTGGCTCAGGTGTTGATAATTCCAATAAATTTGTCTGAAATAAGAGAAGGAACTACCCCGGCAGAATTAACAATACGGGGTACTAAAGGTTTTGGATCCTCTAATATTAAAAATGTAGGAGCAAAAATATGGATTCAAAACCTCCAAGGACCGCTCTCAGAGACAGAGGTAATAGCGGTCGGAAAAGATCGTACTCTCCTGATAATGAGACCAGGAGTGGGAATATGTCCCACAAGAAAAATGTTATTTACGAGAATAATAGTGTATCTTTATTTGCAGAAGGTGTGGTAAATAAGCGGAATCCATGGTATCGGTTACTGGGAAGAGCTCGATAGTGATGAGATGGAGAAATTCCTGTGTTTGATGTTTGCCTCTCTGGTCGTTGGATGGACAAGTCTACATCAGGAGGAACCTGTGGCGAATGAATTTCTGATGCACCATCACATTTTCAACACACAGATTGCTGGTTCTGTACACATTCTCCGGTTACAGCCACCAGTATCCCTTATCTGGATGTCCCAGTATCGATGGAGGAAATCTTAAAGTAGAAAAGTTGTTCTGATCATCTTGCTGATAAAGACACTCAAAGTGTTCGTCTATAGAATACTACAGTACCCATTTCCATAGTGGGATGGATCAATCTTCCATGGTGGCAAGGCAATTTGAATACAACAGTCACCAATTTGCAATATCTGGCTTTTAAGGGAGGAATTTGGGTACCAAGAAATAAGACTGGACTGACTAACCTGGGATTCATCCTTATGGGGAATATAAAAATAAGTTTTGGGACAGCTATAAATACTGTAGATGCTTTTAAACCCAGCTTAGTGGAAAGGACAATTCATGATATGTTATGGCCTTATGCCAATATGTTCATAAATGGGACTAGTGAAACTTCTAGTAACATATCGGGAAATGTAATGTGTAATGATTCCTTTGAATATCGAGCAAATTCCAAAACACATGATATTCAAGGGAGCTTTTCAGATAATATTGCTTTTAGTTTTAATATACATAGTAGTGAAAGTGATTATATTTGTGATTCAACGTTTATCCAAACAAACCAAGAAATCAAAATCTGTGGCAAAGTCAATGTTAGTGTCCTATTAAAAGTGATATTTCTTGGTCATGGTATGGTATATTCCGAGTGATCTTCTTCTAGTGGAATACTGATGATGGAAAATAATCCCTGGGATCAAGGACCGATTGTGATACCAATGTGATATGACTGAAGTTTGAATGACTATTAGATAGGGATCATAATCATAAAAGATAGGAGTGATCCCAGATATTATTTGACCTATCAATAATTCAGTATCAAAAAGATGTCCTTTGGAGGGCCAATATGATGACCAAAGAATACATGTCTTGAAGCAGTTTTCAAGATAAAGGAAGTAACATTCACAGTTCCACTTGCCGGAAACTTGTGGTTAGCTTAAAGACAGGTTTAAGGAAGCTTGCATATGAAATTTACGGCTCATTGCAATATTTCACTAAACTGTGGTCAGCCAGTTGACCACTGGCTAAATGTGCAGGAAATGTGCAGGAAGCTACTGGTGCCCACAGAAGCTTGTGGTCAAGTTACATGAACATGACTCAGCTGTCATATGCTGGTGACCATGTAAACCCAACCTACAATATTTTCCTATAAAAAATACACCGAACTCGCTTAATGTTAGGGGGATAACCTTCCAGGACATTGAAGTGTACGCACTGTTCCTGTGATGCAAGATGCCATGATGTTGATTCCTTTATCATTAACTCGAGTTCCCTCCGATGTGAAAGGATTGCTACAACAAACGGTAATGTTGATGCATATTTCTGTTATTGTATAAGTTTCTATGACTATAGTTCTTATGCCTATGTACCATTAACTATTCATGTGCTATTAAAATAAATAGTATCTTGCTATAAAGAATATTAGTATTCGTGCCTGATTAGGATATCAGTGAGCGCTTCGTAAGTACGGGCTTTCAGCCCCCTTTTTAGTAGAATTTAGCAAGACACACTGGATGACTGATGCTGGAGGACAGACACTGGAGGACTGACACTGGAGGACTGATGCTGGAGGACCGACACTGGATGACTGACACTGGAGGACTGATGCTGGAGGACAGACACTGGAGGACTGACACTGGATGACTGATGCTGGAGGACAGACACTGGAGGACTGACACTGGAGGACTGATGCTGGAGGACAGACACTGGAGGACTGACACTGGAGGACTGATGCTGAAGGAGCCCAGCTGTGCACTCACAGGTCTGTGTGGGTGTGCGCATGTTCTGACTTCCAGGTGCTCTCTATAGCTGGGTTTTTTAAGTGGTGGCCACAGAGTGACAAGAGCCCGTGATCAGATCATCAGGTGCAGCACGGAGATCAGAGAGTGCCAGCACCCACAATTAAAATGTATAATTATTTACGGTGCTAAAACCTGCATATTGATGTTTAAGTAGCTGAATTTGCAGTTTGGGTGGAGGGTGGTGAGAGGCTCCCTATAAAAGAGAACCAACCATCGGGATGTTCAGATATAAAGTAAAGCCAGTGCTATACTGGCTCTAGGATGCTGAATGTAAGCATATGTTTTGTTCAGAGACTGGATGTTTTATTTCAGAAATATGTACAAGTAAAATTCCAGCAATGCACTGCTATTTGATTGACAGGTGCAAGTGAGGTGGGAATATGTGGGTCAGATTTTGCAATCTATTCCTGCCTCTGTCTGCGTGCCTTGCTTTCCTACCCCTGTCATCATAGACGTTAATTCCGGTGGCTGCGCAGTATCATTTCTAAGTATTGCAAAAAAGCTTTTCACGAAGATGGCGTCGGAGTCGGCATATGTGCATAGCGCTATCTCCGGTGCCATCTTTATGAAGACTGTCTTCCTGCATTGGTCCATAGTAAAGCTCTATGCAAGAGCGGCTAATGCGCCCTCGCATCCTCTGCTCTCGTTGTGACCGCGGGAGCATGCGCAGTCACAACAGAAATGGAGACCGACCTCAAAATCTTCTCACTGTAGATCGCACCCAGAAGAACACGAGCCGCACGCTTCAGAGGAGACAGCTGATTCTGGGGGCGGTCTACACTTCTATTCTGACTGTGTGCACTTCCGTGGTCACAAAAAGACCACCTCTCTTGCACCTGTTAATCAAATAGCAGTGCATTGCTGTAACTTTACTTGCACATATTTCTCAAAGAAAACCTCCAATCTCAGAACAAAACTTATTCTTACATTCAGCATCATAGTGCCAGTATAGCACTGGCTTTACTTTATACATGAAAATCCTGCTGGTTGTACGCTGCTCAGAATACATATGGCAGTAATCAGGTGACAGATGGGCAAATGCTCATTTGTAGGCTTATCACATTTTTTTGCAGCCATAAAAATAATTATTGTCAACCCGTACTATAAATTCTGGATCCATGTGGGATTCCTAGAATCTGTGCACCGAACCGCAGACACGACGTTATCAGTGAGCTCTGTGTAACTATCCAGATTCATCCGTCAAAATAATCTATATATATAATTGCCTTATTCTGTCTGTCTGTCTGTCTGTCTGTCATGCTTGAAAATTGTGTCCTTACGGTGACACAAAGCTGATTGGCCGCTGGGCTCGCCATGGCCCCGCCCCCCCCACGGATTGGCTTCTCGCCCCGGCTCTCTGCAGGCCCCGCCCCCCTCACGCAATGCACGCTCGCTCTGGCCCAACTGACACGGAGCTCCGATTCCCAGGTGAGTACACACACACACATCAGATCACACTCACTCTCACACACACCTCACACATCACATCCACACACTCACAACATCCTGGGATATCGCTTGCTTCTACACCGGCTCCGTCAGGATCCCACCAGCGCCAGACATAACCTTGCGATGCTGGGATCTTGACGGAGGCCGTGAACGCTGGTAACCATTATACACATCGGGTAACTAAGGTCCCTTGGTTACCCGATGTGTATCATAGTTACCAGTGTACACCGGCTCACACTCACTCTCACACACACCTCACACACACCTCACACATACATCACATCGCATCCACACACTCACAGCATCCGGCGATATCGCTTGCTTCTCGGCCTCGATACTGTGCTGTTGTGACCTTCCAGGACCTGCCGGAGGATCACATGGCCAGAAGCATGTGGTATCTCCGGATGTTGTGAGTATGAGCGCGTATGTGCAATATCGTCAATGTGTGTGTACCTGAGTGTATGCGATCGGGTGTGTGTGAGTGTATGCGATCGGATGTGTGAGTGTCGGCAGAGGAGCATGGCGTGCTGGAGGAGGCTGGGAGGAGAGAGGCTGATCCTGGGGAAGGCTGGGATGGAGAGGCTGATGCTGGGGACAGAGAGGCTGATGCTGGGGACAGAGAGGCTGATGCTGGGATGAGAGAGGCTGATGCTGGGGACAGAGAGGCTGATGCTAGGGACAGAGAGGCTGATGCTGGGGACAGAGAGGCTGATGCTGGGATGAGAGAGGCTGATGCTGGGATTAGAGAGGCTGATGCTGGGGACAGAGAGGCTGATGCTGGGATTAGAGAGGCTGATGCTGGGATGAGAGAGGCTGATGCTGGGGACAGAGAGGCTGATGCTGGGGACAGAGAGGCTGATGCTGGGGACAGAGAGGCTGATGCTGGGGACAGAGAGGCTGATGCTGGGGACAGAGAGGCTGATGCTGGGATGAGAGAGGCTGATGCTGGGATGAGAGAGGCTGATGCTGGGATGAGAGAGGCTGATGCTGGGAGAAGAGAGGCTGATGCTGGCGACAGAGAGGCTGATGCTGGGGACAGAGAGGCTGATGCTGGGAACAGAGAGGCTGATGCTGGGGACAGAGAGGCTGATGCTGCAGGGAGAGAGGCTGATGCTGCGGGTAGAGAGGCTGATGCTGGCGCAGCATGGCGGATGGAGCACGTTTGGGAGTGCGCAGCATGGCGGATGGAGCACGTTTGGAAGTGCGCAGCATGGCGGATGGAGCACGTTTGGGAGTGCGCAGCATGGCGGATGGAGCATGTTTGGGAGTGCGCAGCATGGCGGATGGAGCACGTTTGGGAGTGCGCAGCATGGCGGATGGAGCCCGTTTGGGAGTGCGCAGCATGGTGGATGGAGCACGTTTGGGAGTGCGCAGCATGGCGGATGCAGCACGTTTGGGAGTGCGCAGCATGGCGGATGCAGCACGATGGGGAGTGCGGAGTATGGCGGATGGAGCACGTTTGGGAGTGCGCAGCATGGCGGATGGACCACGTTTGGGAGTGCGCAGCATGGCGGATGGAGCACGTTTGGGAGTGCACAGCATGGGAGATGGAGCACGATGGGGGGTGCGCAGCATAGGGGATGGAGCACGATGGGGAGTGCGCTGCATGGGGGATGGAGCACGATGGGGAGTGCGGAGTATGGCGGATGGAGCACGTTTGGGAGTGCGCAGCATGGCGGATGGAGCACGTTTGGGAGTGCGCAGCATGGCGGATGGAGCACGTTTGGGAGTGCGCAGCATGGCGGATGGAGCACGTTTGGGAGTGCGCAGCATGGCGGATGGAGCACGTTTGGGAGTGCGCAGGATGGGAGATGGAGCACGATGGGGGGTGCGCAGCATAGGGGATGGAGCACGTTTGGGAGTGCGCAGCATGGCGGATGGAGCACGTTTGGGAGTGCGCAGCATGGGAGATGGAGCACGATGGGGAGTGCGCAGCATGGCGGATGGAGCACATTTGGGAGTGCGCAACATGGGGGATGGAGCACGATGGGGAGTGCGCAGCATGGCGGATGGAGCACGTTTGGGAGTGCGCAGCATGGCGGATGGAGCATGTTTGGGAGTGCGCAGCATGGCGGATGGAGCACGTTTGGGAGTGCGCAGGATGGGAGATGGAGCACGATGGGGGGTGCGCACCATAGGGGATGGAGCACGTTTGGGAGTGCGCAGCATGGCGGATGGAGCACGTTTGGGAGTGCGCAGCATGGGAGATGGAGCATGATGGGGAGTGCGCAGCATGGCGGATGGAGCACGTTTGGGAGTGCGCAGCATGGCGGATGGAGCACGATGGGGAGTGCGCAGCATGGCGGATGGAGCACGTTTGGGAGTGCGCAGCATGGCGGATGGAGCACGTTTGGGAGTGCGCAGCATGGCGGATGGAGCACGTTTGGGAGTGCGCAGGATGGGAGATGGAGCACGATGGGGGGTGCGCAGCATAGGGGATGGAGCACGATAGGGAGTGCGCTGCATGGGGGATGGAGCACGATGGGGAGTGCGCTGCATGGGGGATGGAGCACGATGGGAAGTGCACACCTCCCCCCAACACACACACACACACGCGCGCGCGCACTGCACAACACACCACACACACACTGGGAACCACAAACAACTGCCCTACACAGACACCCACACACAGACAACGCTGCACACACAAATATACGCACATACCGCACAACACACACATTGCACAAAACATACCTCCCCCCAAAACACACCACACACACACAAACCGCGCAACACACACACACAACGCTACACACACACAGCGCTCCACAAACAACGCAACACACAAACAACACTGCTCTCACCCCCCATCACACCCAGACAACACCCAGAACATGTACAGCGCCCTACACAAACACTTGGTAACTACACACAACAACATCTATATATATATATATATATATAACAAAAATCATACATGAACTACACAATACGTAAATTCTAGAATACCCGATGTGTAGAATCGGGCCACCTTCTAGTTATATATAAATAAATGAAAAAATAAAGGAAAAATAAAGAAGCTAGGGAATAAAGCAGAAGCTTATATTTACCGAGTCTCCTGCACGGCTGTAACACTACTTCAAGTGCCGCTCATTACCCTCATACATATTCTCTGCCTCCGCCACCCACCGGCAGTCCCAGCATCTCTGATTGGTTGCATTCAGAACGCGCCCCCACCCTGTGTGACAGTGTGTATGACTGCTTGGAATCATAAGGCCGCTTTACACGCTACGACATCGCTAAAGCGATGTTGTTGGGGTCACGGAATTTGTGACGCACATCCGGCCGCGTTAGCGATGTCGTTGCGTGTGACACCTATGAGCGATTTTGAATCGTCAGAAAAACGTGCAAAATCGCTAATCGGTGACATGCCCCCCTATTCCCAATTATCGTTGCTGCAGCAGGTACGATGTTGTTCGTCGTTTCTGCGGCAGCACACATCGCTATGTGTGACACCACAGGAACGAGGAACCTCACCTTATCTGCGGCCGCCCGCAATGTGGAAGGAAGGAGGTGGGCGGGATGTCCGTCCCGCTCATCTCCGCCCCTCCGCTTTGATTGGGTGGCCACTTAGTGACGTTGCTGTGATGCCGAACGAACCGCCCTCTTAGAAAGAAGGCGGTTCGCCGGTCACAGCGACATCGCTAGGCAGGTAAGTAGTGTGACGGGTCCGCGCGATTTTGTGTGCCACGGGCAGCGATTTGCTAGCGAGATCGCAGTGTGTAAAGCGGCCTATAGACCCTGTCTGTGTCTCTATAGTGATGTAAAAATAAATTAAATAACTGGCGTAGGGTCCGCCATATTATGATAACCAGCACAGATACGCTGACAGCACTGCAGCCAATAACTGATTTCCGTAACTGATTAGTTGCAGCACTGACAGCATGAAGTTACTGTTAAAAAAAAAAGCAGGGGAAAGGGGTTTCCTGAAAACGAAAAATCCCTTTAATGAATATAAATAGATCATAGAGTTGTTTACACCAAGTACGTGAGCATGTGTTAGGTAACAACATATTTTTGAATTAGGATTTCCAGCATTCTTTTTAATAACCTGGATACAATGGACATCATGGATGCATAATATGTAATGGGCATATAGCTATAGAGTAGGTGAAGCTCCATGCAGTCGCTACCTTCTAGGAGGGACGTAAGAGTTGTGTGTGCCCCGCCAGAAGACACAGAAGCGGTAGAAATGAGTTTCCCAACAGACAGACTGCCTCCATGCTATCCCGATGCCTCTAATCACAACCAGAATGCTCTTGTGATGGTATAAAGAGGGCTTGTAGCTCACAGAAGTGAGTAGTATTAAAGAGGTCATGCGGTAATCTGCAGTCTAACAATGCTAATTGACTCTAAAGCCAGGATGCGGTGAAGCAGTAACACAGGAGTCTGCTGGAGAGCGCTCTGCTCACAGACACACGCAGATAACATCTAGAGAGGCAGAGACTGGCCTGGGGCACGGGAATCATTTGGGGCGGGGTGCTGACTGAAAGCTTCAAGTCTCTGGGGTGGTTTACTCCAATAGACTAAATGACATGTCCTGTCCTCCCTTCACAGACTAGGTGGGCTACACGCAGCTTATCTGTTCCCAATATCTAGCTTTTCAGGCTCCGAAATTAGGTAAGGGAATGCTTTGAATGGTCCATCCTGCCACATAACATATACAAAAAAAGAACCCCAGGCCTTAACGTCTGACTAAATAGAAAACATAGGTAGCCTAATTTAATTCCAACTAACCCTCCACATGGGGTATCATTACGATTTTCTAACAGACGTGACGGCAGGTCCTTAGATTCTTATTACTGACCTTGAGCTGGATCTTCTTCTGTAGCTCCTCCATCGCCTCCTGCTGCGCTGCTGTCAGAGCGGCCAGTCTTTCTTCCCTGTCCCTTTAATTAAAATACAACACCGATAAGTGATAAATGAACATAAAACGACAACAGTGAGAAAAAGGTGATATAGCAAAGCACGGGATGGGGCGTCGTGAGAAGCAAGGGGGTTTCAAAGATGTCACTAATTAAGCTAATTGCATTAAAAAAAATTCAGGCTGTAGGCCCTCATTCATACATCAATATTTTTGATCAGTATTTTATAAGTATTTGTGTCAAAACCAGGAATGTCTTCAAAACACAATAGTTGTCAATCTTGCAATTGGTAAAATATATCTTTGTACTGTGTTAGCCAGTAGAGATAAAAAAAAAAAAAAAGTTTGTTTAAAAGAACTGAGAGTCCTCAGTATTTGACACCTTTTAGGCCCTATGCGCACTAGAAAAAGGAATTTTCTTAAGAAAATTCCGGAGGCTCAGTAAGATTTCCGCACCTGCGGGAAAATACCGCACCGAAATCCGCATCCAAATCCGCATGCGGTTTGTTGCGTTTTGCTGAGGATTTGGTGCGGAAATGCCGCAGCCAACGTCGGACTGGCTACCGGAGGAATCTCCAGTAATGCCAGGCCTAGCCGCGGTTACCTGAACTGAACTCCGGAGCTGTCACCTGAGTTCCAGAGTTCAGCCTAGACTAAACTGCGAGCGCCGAGTGATTGATTCCCCGGCGATTGCAGCCTAGACTAAACTGCGAGTGCCGAGTGATTGATTCCCCGGCGATTGCCGTGTAGTTCAGGCCGGGCTGATCTTCCGAGCTCAGGTGACAGCTCCGGAGTGCAGCCCGGCCTCTCTACAGCTGTCACCTGAGCTCCGGAGATCAGCCCGGCCTGAACTAAACTGCAATCGCCAGGGAAACAATCACTCGGCGCTCGCAGTTTAGTCTATGCTGCACTCCGGAACTCAAGTGACAGCTCCGAAATTCAGTGCAGGTAACTGAATCCAGGCCTGACATTACTGGTGATTCCTCCGGTAGCCAGTCCCGCCGCTACCTGCGGAAAAGAAGTGACATGCAATTGTTTTTGCTGCGGGAATCCCGCAGCAGAACATGCCGCTGTCAAAATCCGCCTAGTGCGCACAGCATTTTTTTTTCCCATAGGATTTGCTGGTGAATCACTGCAGAGATGTTATGAACATTTTCTGCAGCGAAACATGCAGCAAATACACGGGAAATTCCATCTAGTGCGCACAAGGCCTTAATGGCTAACTGAAAAGATGGTAATAATAGCAAGCTTTCCAGACTACTCAGGTCAGGTCTCTTCTTCAGGGTCAGACCCAGACCCCAATCAGAGGACAATAAAACTTTCACACTACTTATCTATGAACTGCTGCAAAATTTATGGCCATAACAGTTTGCCCCCTTGCCATAGTGATAGTTCTGCTTCACATAACTTGTCTTATTTACTGCTCCATTCTATGTCCTGTTGTGTATAAATATGTGACTCTTCAGATTTTGTGTTATATTGAGCCTGATGAAGAGACCTGAGTAGTCTGGAAAGCTTGCTATTATTACCATCTTTTCAGTTAGCCATTAAAAGGTATCAACCACTGAGGACTCTCAGTTCTTTTAACCCTAGAACGCATACAGGGGCCTCGCAGGCCTGCTAGGTTACTTGTTTTCTATGGTAGATTTCTATGGTTGCACGTTCTAGGGTTAAACAATCTTGCAGTTATCGTTTTTCCCTGTAACTTCCACTCCTGGCTTTGGTATACAAACACTGATGCAAAATACTGACGTGTGAGACCTAATTTCCATTATTTCATTCATTCTCAGACCCCCGGATATGTAGTTTTTAGCCTGTTCCAAGGTTAAAACTTGACAAATCATACATATCCAAGCACCTATAGGGGTGACAACCCGTGGCTGACTCAAGACTATTTTACTATTTAACATAAGTACGGTATGTACAAACTCACCGCTGTGAAGTCTCCACTACCACTTATTGTATTTTTGGGGTCCAAGTCAGCCCATCAGTCCAACTGGGCAATATATAGTCCAAACAAACAAGAAAAATCCGATTCCAATATTTATTCATGTAAAAATAGGTTGTCGTCACAGGGTAGCAGTACATGTTGACGCATTTCAATCTTATCTGTTAAATTGTTACGATTGAGACAGTATGGTCGAAACGCGTCAATGTACTGCTAGCCTGTGACGACAATCTATTTTACATGAATCAGGAATAAATTTTGCAATATTTTAACAGAGGAACAGGATTTTCCTTGTTTCTGTGAACTATTTCATTATAGTAAAAAGCTATTTAGGAACTGTAATAAGTGCAAATTGATCCAATCTTTATTAATGGATAGTAATAATAAACCCAATACATAAAATGAGGAGACTCGCACAAAAGAGGCCACTAAAGAGTTGGGAAGGAGTCAATCACAATACAAGCTACTCCTGCCCACCCTGACTATGTCTAATGTCCACACATCAGCACTAAGGTAGGCAACAATGAAAACTAGTGGGAAAAACTGACAAATACAGGTAACAGGCCGAAGGCTCTACAAAGCAATCCGCACCCACTATCAGACAGCAGGTAGAGCACACAGGTCAGCAGCACTGGAGATAGGAGAGAGCTAAATAATAGACTATTGCTATAGACTCTGACCACAGGGGGATCTGCAGAATGTTATACAGCAACAGGCGCTGATCAGATTAATAGACATTTTGTGGGAAAATTTTTGGTGGAATGTGTATGTTACAAATCCCTGGTGTTTGTATGCTAGTGGGAGTCCAGTGGGAATTCATAATCAATGATTGACAGGGTTCCCTGTAAGACTATGCATGCAGAGATAGCTGTCAATCACTAAGACTGCTTTCACACTTGCGTTCAGAGCAATCCGCCCGTATGGAGAATAGCGCAGTCCGTTAACGCGCTATACAGACATGTATTGATGACGCACTGTAACGCAAGTGTCTGCGTTGCATCCACTGGACGACGCTGCGTCATTATTTTGACGCAGCGTCGAGCGGAGAGAACGCTACATGTAGCGTTTTTTGGGTTGTTAAAATAACGCACCTTGATGGATTCCGTTGGAATCCGCCAATGTGTCTCATGATTGTCTATGGTGGCGGATTCCGCCGCTATGCACTAAGCGGCGGAATCCGCTGACTGATTTCGTCGCATTCTACTGAGCATGCTCAGCATGTTTAGCAAAACTATCTAAATCGTTTAAAATCACTCCTGGTCCCTCTCTCATACTCACCGATCACGGGCGCGACGCTGCACAGTTGTCACAAAGCTCCGGCGGCTTTTCCTCTTTTGAAAATGCCGGCCACTCATTATTCTATCTAGTATTCACTGCTTCCCCCGCCCACCGGCGCCTATGATTGGTTGCAGTTAGACCCACCCCCACGCTGAGTGACAGCTGTCTCACTGCAACCAATCACAGCCGCCGGTGGGCGGGTCTATATCGTGCAGTACAATAAATAAATAAATAATTAAAAAAAAAACGGCGTGCGGTCCCCCCTAATTTTGATACCAGCCAAGGTAAAGTCACACGGCTGAAGGCTGGTATTCTCAGGATGGGGAGCCCCACGTTATGGGGAGCCCCCAGCGTAACAATATCAGCCAGCAGCCGCCCGGAATTGCCGCATCCATTAGATGCGAGAGTCCCAGGACTCTACCCGGCTCATCCCGAATTGCCCTGGTGCGGTGGCAATCAAGGTAATAAGGAGTTAATGGCAGCAGCCCATAGCTGCCACTAAGACCTAGGTTAATCATGGCAGGCGTCTATGAGAAACCCACAATGATTAACCTGTAAGTGAAAGTAAATAAACACATACACCCGAAAAAATACTTTATTTGGAATAAAAGATTAAAAAAACACCCTCTTTCACCACTTTATTAATCCCCAAACACCCCTCTAGGTCCGGCGTAATCCACACGAGGTCCCACGACGCATCCTCCTCTGCTACATAAAGCTGACCGGAGCGGCTGTAGAACACCGCCGCTCTCTGTCAGCTCCAGGCAGCAACTTAAGTGAGTCGCGCTGTCAGCGGGGACGTCACTGAGGTAGTGTGTGCAGTGATGATGGGAGCAGTACTGTCAGTGTGTATGCGGTGATGAGTGCAGTAGTGCTTGCATGTGCGGTGATGATGGGGGTGGTAGTGCCTGGGTGTGTGCGGTGATGATGAGTGCGGTAGTGCTGGGGTGTGTGCGGTGATGATGGGGGCTCTCTCTCTCTTGGCTTAACGCAACGTGTTATTTCACAGGAATCGATTTCCTTTATATCACACTATTTACAACGCATCCGTCACATGCGTCACACAACGCATTGTGACGAATGCCGTTCAACGCAAGTGTGAAAGTAGCCTAATACTAAATAAAAAATGTATTTCTATAGCGCCAACATATTCTGTAGCACTTTACAATTCTGTGGAGACATGTACATACAATAAAAGCAAAACAAATTAACACCTAGTTCAACAGTTACAGGAGGAGTGAGGGCCCTGCTCGCAATCTTATAATCTTTTCGGAAATAAGGGTTTTTATATAAAGTGTCATGATCCGGTAATCAATCAGTATGTCCAAGTGCAGTTACCAAGTGTTACTGGGTGCATGGAGGATGTGGAGAAAGATGAATAGGAGGGAGCAGATTATGATTATTATTTAGAAGAAGGGAACAGGAGAGCGTTAGGTTAGTGAGTAGAGGTGATAGGCTTGTCTAAAGAGATGTGTTTTTAAAGCATGCTTAAAAACATGGGGACTAGATATTAGTCGGATCGTTTGGGATAGTGCGTTCCAGAACAGTGGTGCAGCATGAGAGAAGTATTGGAGATGGAGGTGCGAGGTTCGGATTATGGAGGATGTTGGTCTTAGATCAGTTGCAGAACAGAGCACATGTGTAAGGTGTTAGACAGAAATGAGAGATGAGATATAGGGTGGTGCAGAACTGTGAAGCGCTTTGTGGATGAGAGAGATACATTTGTATTGTAGTCTGTAGTCGATGGAAAACCAGTGTAATGACTGGCACAAGGTGGAGGTATCGGTGAAACGGCTGGACAGACATACGACCCTGGCTGCTGCATTCAGGATGGATTGGAGAGGAGAAAGCTTGATTAGAGGGAGATTGATCAGTAAAGAGTGACAGCAGTCCAGACGAAAATGAATAACAGTGACATTGAGTGTTTTTGAAGTTTCATAGGGAAGAAAATGTCGTATTCTGGAGATGCTTTTAAGATGTAAGTGACATGAGCTAGTGAGTGATTGGATATAGGGACTAAAGGAAAGATCTGTGTCAAATATAACCTCAAGACAACGGTGGTGTTGCTTGCGAGTTATGATTGTTCCACCAAAGGTAATTGAAATATCAGCTGTAGGTCAGTTACTAGAGGGAGGAAACACGAGAAGGTCAGTTTTGGACAAATTCAGTTTCAGATAGAGGGAGGATATGGTGTTAGAGACAGAGGACACACAATCCCTGGTATTTTGTATTAAGGTGGTGTTGATGGCAGGAGAAGAGGTGTATAATTGGGTGTCATCAGTATAGAGATGGTACTGGAAACCACATTTGCTGATGGTACATCCAATAGAGGTGGTGTATAGAGAGAAGAGGATGGGGCCTAGGACTGAACCCTGAGGAACCCCAATAGTAAAGGGATGAGGGGAGGAATAGAAGCTGGCAAAAGATACAGTAAAGGAGCAGAAAAGTAGGGGGAGAACCAGGAGAGAGCAGTCTCCTTGAGGTTGATAGAGTGGAGAATGGTGAGAAGCAGCTGGAGATCCAGTGTTGAATGCAGCGAAAAGATCCAGGAGAAATAGCAGGTAGGAGTGTCCATGTGATTTTGCTGGTAATAGGTCATTATCATTAGAGACTTTACTAAGAGCAGTTTCAGTAGAGTGTAAACAGCAGAAACCAGACTGTAATGGGTCGAGATGAGAGTGAGCTGACAAATAACATATTAGGCGACAGTGAAGTAAGCGTTCCAGGTGTTCGAGATAAAGGGAAGATTAGAAACTGGTCTGTAGTTCGCAGCATAGTTCTGGTTGAGGGATTGTTTTTAAGTTAAGCGGTTACGACGGCATGTTTCAATGAAGAGGGAAAGATGCAGGACGAAAGAGAGAGATTAAATACTTTAGTTAGGAAGGTAGTGACAGCTGAGGAGAGGGACTGGAGGAGATGTGAGGGAATATGGTCATTGGTGCAGGTTGTAGTGCAAGAAGAAGCAAGGAGGCTGGTCACTATTTCTTCTGTGACAAGCTCGAAAATGGAAAGTGAGCTTGCGGTCCACGAGGGAAAGGCTCTGAGGGGATTGTGCAAAAATGTCCTGATGAATGTGGTTGACTTTTTTTGTAGGTAATAAGTGGCCAGATCATCAGCGCAGAGGATGGTGACCAGGACCTGTACTTTAACCCCTTCACAACTTTGGACGTAATGGTATGTCCAAAGTTGTGTCCCTTCTTTTAGTGCTATCTCACACACTGAGCCTGTACCTTTCCATGCACTTCAGCTGATCTGATGAGCCAACATGTGCCACTAACAGCGATTTAACAGGCACCAGCGGGAAGGAAGCATGTCATTTCCTGCTCTTACTGGTGGCCCTGTGACGTGATCGTGGGACGCCGATGTGAAAACCCATGGGGTTGTCAGCCAAGTGTCAGCTGATGACATCTGTCAACAGCTGAGCGCCGGCATACAGAGTAAGTCTTCATTTCTGCTGTACAGAGCGGTGCTGCACAAGAGATTGGAAGACCGCAGCTTAAAGTCACCAAGGGGACTAGTAATAACAATAGAAAGTTTTAAAGTAAAGGTTTTAAAAATATGAAAAAATATTTAGGTTCAAATCACCCCCCCTTTTGCCCCAGTGAAATTACAATAAAAAATATACACATATTTGGTATCGCCGTGTTCAGAAATGTCCAATCTATCAAAATATAAAATTAATCTTATTCATAAACAGAGTAACAAATTAAAACTGCCAGAAATATGTTGTTTTTTTTGGCCGCCTAAACATTGCAAAAAATGCGATCAAGCCAAAAAATATATTTGTAAAAACATCAGCTCAGAGCGGAAATAATAAGCGATCACAGAGTCCTGAATGCCAAAAAATTAGAACATAACGGTTCTTGGAAAATGGCGACAAAAGCGGCAATTAAATAATTAAAAAAAAACCTATAATTGTTTAATATCTACAAACTCGTACTGACCTGGAGAACCATATTGGCAGGTCAGTTTTACCGTATAGTGAAGATGGTAGATAAAAAAACAATTGAGGAATTACACTTTTTTTTGCAATTTCACCGCGTTTGGTATTCCTTTCCCATTTTCCAGTACACTGTATGGTAAAATTAATGGTGTTATTTAAAATTACAACTCGTCTTGCAAAATTCAAGCCCTTATATGGCTATACTGATAGAAAATGATACTGCGATATCCCTATATTGCTCATCCCTTCACAAACACTGATACTGTTGTACGACGCTCTACCGTTACCCCAAGATGCTGCTCTTTTCTACTCTGTTACAGCTATTACCTACCCTCCATACTCTGCCTTGGATGCTCCCCTCCCTCTCTACACGATTCCTGGTCCTTCCTGTTGGTGCCTGCCACTGACTTTACACTCTGCTACTCAGCGACGGGAGGGTACAATGACTGTGCACAGTCAACAACAATATCCGAAGCAGCCAGCTACATACTATGTACAGACGTTGTACAGAGTCTATGGCAGTAAAACATTTAAAAATGTTTTAAAGGGAACCTGTCATTAGATTCATGCTGAGTGAACCACAAGTAGCATAAATCAGAGCCGGACTATGATTACAGACAGGTATGTTTTATTGTGAAACACTGCAGCGTTTCAGAGAAAGCATATTTTGAACAGTCGAGTGGGGACTATAGGGAGAGACCTTACTAGTCCAATGCAGTCCATAGCTGGCTCCTCCCAGCACAGCTCCAAATGATTGACAGGTCTCTACAATATGTATATATAGGGAGAAACCTGTCAATCAACTGGAGCTGGGCAAGGCTAGGGGACCGCATCAGATTAGACTAGTCATGTCTGTCCTATGGTCCCGGGCTGCCTTTTCACACTGTATTATCTGAAGCTTACCGTTAGGTCCAGAAATATTTGGACAGTGACACAATTTTCGCGAGTTGGGCTCTGCATGCCACCACATTGGATTTGAAATGAAATCTCTACAACAGAATTCAAGTGCAGATTGTAACGTTTAATTTGAAGGTTTGAACAAAAATATCTGATAGAAATTGTAGGAATTGTACACATTTCTTTACAAACACTCCAGATTTTAGGAGGTCAAAAGTAATTGGACAAATAAACTAAACCCAAACAAAATATTTTTATTTTCAATATTTTGTTGCGAATCCTTTGGAGGCAATCACTGCCTTAAGTCTGGAACCCATGGACATCACCAAACGCTGGGTTTCCTCCTTCTTAATGCTTTGCCAGGCCTTTACAGCCGCAGCCTTCAGGTCTTGCTTGTTTATGGGTCTTTCCGTCTTAAGTCTGGATTTGAGCAAGTGAAATGCATGCTCAATTGGGTTAAGATCTGGTGATTGACTTGGCCATTGCAGAATGTTCCACTTTTTTGCACTCATGAACTCCTGGGTAGCTTTGGCTGTATGCTTGGGGTCATTGTCCATCTGTACTATGAAGCGCCGTCCGATCAACTTTGCGGCATTTGGCTGAATCTGGGCTGAAAGTATATCCCGGTACACTTCAGAATTCATCCGGCTACTCTTGTCTGCTGTTATGTCATCAATAAACACAAGTGACCCAGTGCCATTGAAAGCCATGCATGCCCATGCCATCACGTTGCCTCCACCATGTTTTACAGAGGATGGGGTGTGCCTTGGATCATGTGCCGTTCCCTTTCTTCTCCAAACTTTTTTCTTCCCATCATTCTGGTACAGGTTGATCTTTGTCTCATCTGTCCATAAAATACTTTTCCAGAACTGAGCTGGCTTCATGAGGTGTTTTTCAGCAAATTTAACTCTGGCCTGTCTATTTTTGGAATTGATGAATGGTTTGCATCTAGATGTGAACCCTTTGTATTTACTTTCATGGAGTCTTCTCTTTACTGTTGACTTAGAGACAGATACACCTACTTCACTGAGAGTGTTCTGGACTTCAGTTGATGTTGTGAACGGGTTCTTCTTCACCAAAGAAAGTATGCGGCGATCATCCACCACTGTTGTCATCCGTGGACGCCCAGGCCTTTTTGAGTTCCCAAGCTCACCAGTCAATTCCTTTTTTCTCAGAATGTACCCGACTGTTGATTTTGCTACTCCAAGCATGTCTGCTATCTCTCTGATGGATTTTTTCTTTTTTTTCAGCCTCAGGATGTTCTGCTTCACCTCAATTGAGAGTTCCTTAGACCGCATGTTGTCTGGTCACAGCAACAACTTCCAAATGCAAAACCACACACCTGTAATCAACCCCAGACCTTTTAACTACTTCATTGATTACAGGTTAACGAGGGAGACGCCTTCAGAGTTAATTGCAGCCCTTAGAGTTCCTTGTCCAATTACTTTTGGTCCCTTGAAAAAGAGGAGGCTATGCATTACAGAGCTATGATTCCTAAACCCTTTCTCCGATTTGGATGTGAAAACTCTCATATTGCAGCTGGGAGTGTGCACTTTCAGCCCATATTATATATATAATTGTATTTCTGAACATGTTTTTATAAACAGCTAAAATAACAAAACTTGTGTCACTGTCCAAATATTTCTGGCCCTGACTGTATATCAGAGAAAAAAATATGTGGCTACAATCGAGTAGCTCAGCCCTGATCATGCTGCCTAAGGCCTCTTTCACACATCAGTTTTTTGCCATCAGTCGCACTCCGTCGATTTGTGAAAAAAACGGATCCAGCGCTGGATCTGTTTTTTTCTCAATTACTTGTATTAGCGACAGATTGCAATGAATGGCCTCACGTTACATCCGCCATGCAAGGATCCGTCATAAAATGTTTGTCCGGCCGATGGAGGCTATGTTCACACAGTGCGTTGTTTTTTTTTGTGCATTTTTTTCATTTGTTTTATGTACCAGCAAAACCTATGAGATTGCAGAAATCTCATGCACACAGACCTGCTTTTTTTTCCTGGGTGTTTTTAAAAGCAGCAGCATGTGAATTGTCAGTAGTTTTGCTGCTTTTTTCACCATTGCAAGCAATGATAGTGAAAAAACACAGCTGCGTTTTTTCTTGTGTTTTGATGCTTTTTTTGGTGAATGAAACTAAGACCTAAGACACACGGCATGAAAATCGGTGCGAGTGAAATGAAATAAAAAAATCGCATTCCACTCGGACCAATATTAGCCTGTGCCAGCTCCAATGAGCGATTATTTTCTCAGCCCTAATCGGACCGAGAAAACAATCGCAGTATGCTGCAATTGTAATGCGATCCTGTTTTCTCTCGCACACATTCAAGTCTAAGGGGCGAGAGAAAAATCGCACTGCACTCGCGGTACACCGAGAATCGCAATAGCCGTCAACGGAGGAGAGAGGGAGATAAATCCCTCCATCCCCTCCTCAGCGTCAGTCACTGCCCTCCGCAGCACCAGCCCGCCCCTCCGAAAACTTCAAAAGGTTGCAGAATTTTATACTTTTGCACCAAATGAAAAAAAAAATGCAAGGCTGGATATAGCCTTCAATCTTCACCAGCTTGGCAAGTACCATCCATTAAAGGGACTCTGTCAGCAGGTTTCTGCATAGAACCTGAAGACCTAATGCTGCAAGGGTTAGAACAGAGAATTCAGCTCTGTCTCTTATCTCACAGTCTTTTTTGTTTACCATCAATGTTAGTTTAAGCCTCTTTTCATTATTATTAGTGGGTCTCAAAGATGCGTGAGCTCTAATCCAACTACGCCTCCTTCTCTGATTAGTGGCTTCTGCCTATGGAAATATACACTGAAAGCCTAGCGTGGGTGAGGACAGCTCTCTTAGTACTGCTACATACAGAATCTAAACTCTTTCACTGCGTCAGAATGGCTGTACGCAATCTAAGTGATACATTGTTGAACTCAGAGTCTCTTTGCCTACATTAGGCAGCTCTTAGATAAGGTAGCAAAAACCTGCTGACAGATTCCCTTTAACTGATGTCTGTATATCAGGTAGATAAGCCAGTCCGTGGGGAGTGTTAATTTTTCCAAATCAGATTACTGCACAGTGTTTTATATAAAGTCTATACTCCCCAAAATGCAAATCATCAGAACAAGCCACTTACCGTCAAATGTAGTTCCGGATGAAAGCATTGTCCATATACATTATATCTAAACATATATTAAAAGTGGTGTTCACCGCTGTATCTCATAATTACAGAAACGATAATTAGAACACAACACAGTAACAGGTTCAGTCACAAGCCAGATGCCATCTTTTTATAAATATACACCCCCCCATGGCTGCAGTGCTACAGCTGGACTGGTCACCTATAGGGTAACTACAATTCCCTTCACCACCAGCGAATTTCCACTTTTTATTATTTTTTTTCCCCCTTTTTCCAAGAGCCATAACTTTTTTATTTTTCCATCCATATAGCGAGTGAGGGCTTTTGCAGGATGAATTATACTTTTACATGATACCATTAATTTTATCATATAGTGTACTGGAAAATGGGAAACAAATTCCAAAAAAAAGTGAAATTTCTCAATTGTTGTTTTTTTTTTTTATTTACTATATGGTAAAACTGACCTGGCAGTATGATTCTCCAGGTCAGTGCGATACGTAGATACCAAATATGTATAGTTTTCTTTCAATTTAAGTAGTGAGAAAAAATATAGAAATTTATATAAAAAAATAAATAAATAAATACATTTGCTTTTGCCGCCACTTTCCGAGACCCATAATGTTTTAATTTTTTTGGGATCTGTGACTAAGTAATGGCTTATTTTTTGCGTCCTAAGCTGACGTTTTTACTGATACCATTTTGGCTTGAAACAATGTTTTCATTGCCTCTTATTGTACTTTATTGCATTGTTGTGGAGGCCAAAAAATGTAATTTTAAAGATTTTTTTTCTTTTTTCATTGCGCCCTTTACCACTAGGATTCATTTATTTTAAAGTTTGATATATAGGATAGTTGTGAATGCAGCAATACCAAATATGTGTATTTTTTATTGTTTTATTTTTATTGGAGCAAATGGAGGGTGATTTAAAGTTTTGTTTTTTTAATTTTTTTTTTTAAATTCTTTTATTTATAAATGTAATCCTTTAACAGTACACGTAACAGTTCTTAAGATCAAATGGACCTTTGTAAGATACATTCAACACACCAAAAAATAGGACATAAGGCACACTTTACATTTTTACATCGTGACAGAAAATGTTCCCGCAAATGCCCCCTTTCAGGTATATAGACATTCAAGGTTCCATCTAGCTTTTTCAAAGAATAAATTCACATTTAACAGGTAACATACGTAACTCACCAAGAATAGTAAGAAGCGAAAGAGGAAAAGACCAGAAAGAAAGCAAGAGAAATAAAACAAAGAATAGAAAAGAGTGAAAAACTGGGGAAAAGGAGGAGGGTGGGGGGGCTGGGAGGTGGAGGGGCCAGGTGAGGGTAAGAAGGGGTGGGGGGGGGGGGGCTGGGAGGTGGAGGGGCCAGGTGAGGGTAATAAGGGGTGGGGGGGGGGCTGAAAGGTGGAGGGGCCAGGTGAGGGTAATAAGGGGTGGGGGGGGGGGGGTCTGGGGATCCGCTTATGTATTACCTTCTGTGGTTCCCTCAGCCGCCTCAACACTGCCCACCAGAGCACCATAGTCCTCCGAGTGCTGGAAGTCCATCCACTCCCTCCACGTGGCCCAAAATTTCTCATATGAGTTGTGCAATGAAGAAGTTAGATCCTCCATATACATGAGGTCATTGACCTTATTGATCCATTGAACCAGCGAGGGGGGTGCCGTGCTCCTCCATCTCTCTGGGATGCACACTCTCGCCGCCATGATGAGGAATTTCCTCAAAGATTTTTTGTATATTTTTTCAGAAGTCCCGCAGTGATGTAACAGGGTGACAGCAGGTCCCAATTCCTCCTCTCCACCCGTCACCCGTGAAATGACATCAGACACTCCCCTCCAGAAGGGCCGGATCACCTCACATTCCCAGAACACATGTAGAATGTTGCCCTCTGCTGTGCCACACCGCCAGCACATGGGATCAACCGTTGGGAACATCGCATGTAACCTCAAAGGTACTCTGTACCATCTGGTTAGCAGCTTGTAGAAAAAATTATTAAGCAAAAAACTCCTAAAATTCCAATTTTTTATTATTTTAGTCTTAAAAAGGGAGAAATCCCAACATCAGATTTATATTTCAAATCTGTTTTATTATTAAGTTTATAAATCAAGCATACATCTTGAACATTTATAAAGATTATAAAACATAAACAGTGATCTCTCAGTTTCGGAATGACAAAAATAACATCACATTGTAGATTTCATTGGCACTCTATAAGCTATCCTTATGCTAACACTCCATGGCAAACCATACACTAGAAATCAGAGTTCCAGCTAAACATGTCTTCCTGATAATTGACAAGACCACTCTCAGCATAAAACAATCCCCTTTTAAGTTATTGAAAAAAATTTTAAGAAAAAGTAGAAAACTAGAAAAAAAAAAAAAAGAACAGATATAAGCTTAGAAAAGAAGGAATCAAATAGAGTGAAGAAAGTAGGGTAAAGAGGGGGTGGGGGAAAAAAGTGTGTGGGGAGAGGGGAAGACAAGGTATGTCACCATTTCTCATCCCAAATAACCTGCCAGACTCACCGTGAACTCAGGAGACTCCATGAACGTAATCCACGGTCCCCACACTGTGATAAATTTTTCCGTGAGCCCATTAAGTTCAGCTGTGAGTTCCTCCATTCTCTGGAGGTTTGCCATCTCCTCTACCCAGTCAGCTAACGTGGGGCATCTAGTCTGTTTCCAGTATCTGGGAATAATTATACAGGCTGCCGCTAAACAAAATCGCAGCAGGTCCCTCTTTTGTGACTTGAATGAACCTGGGAGGATAGAGAGGAGGGCCACCTGGGGAGATCTCTCCACCTCACCCCCACTCATCTTTTTATACAGAGAAAACACTGAGTCCCAGAATGGTTGCAATTTAGCACAGCTCCACCATATATGTAACATAGACCCTTTTTCTGTACCACATCTCCAGCACATGCCGGACACTGAGGGAAAGATAGCATGCAATTTGGTCGGGTATTGGTACCACCTTGTGAGAATTTTATAGTTTTTCTCTTGGGCGGCACAAGCCAGAGAAAGTTTGTGGGTCCACAGAAACGCCCTGCTCCATCTGTCCTCCGAAATGTCCTCTCCCAGTTCCTCTCCCCATCTATAGACAAATTTGGGTTTGTCCGACATGTCTCTCTGGTTCAGCATTTTATAAATAAGAGAGATGACATGCCCAGGTGACGAACCCTGCAAGAACAATTTCTCAAATGGAGTAGGGGGGGTCCTCAACTTCCTCGCCCTGTCCTGGTTGGATAGAAACGATTTCAGCTGCATATATTCTATCCAGGAAACCTCTCTCCCTGTGGCCCGTAGAGATGCATAAGGGGGCAGGGTATTTCCCTGGAGCACATGAAAAAAACGAGTTTCCTCCACCCGAGTATATCCCAGAAATTTATTGGAATGAAGCCCCGGAGGGAACTCCTGGTTGCCAAAGAGGGGGGTAAGTGGACCCCTCCCCTGTGAGAGAGAACCCCTCTTAACCTCACCGTCCCACGTCCCCATCACTGTCCACATAAACTCCATTCCCTTCTCTATCTGTGACCTACTCTCCTTTCCCATCCATGAGAGGAAGTGCAAAGGGACTCCCAATCCGTCCTGTTCGATCGCGACCCATTGTTTCGAGTTCCTATGGAAGTGCCAATCCATTATCCTCGTTAGAATAGTTGCCCTGTAGTATAACTGGAAATTTGGGAGCCCTGCACCTCCATTATTTTTGTGTCTGGTAAGAGTTTTTATGCTTGTCCGAGGTCTCCTATTCCCCCAAACGAACCTTGACAAAGCCGTCCGAATTTTGGAAAAGTAACTCCCCGGCAGCTGAATAGGTACCGTTTGGAACAAGAAAAGAAACCTAGGAAGAACATCCATTTTAATAGCGTTGATACGCCCAAACCACGATAGTCTTTTTTTGTCGTACTTCTTTAAATCCCTAATTGTCCTCTCTAACAGGGGTAGAAAATTATGATGCATAATTTTTGTTGGATCCCGAGGTACAACTACCCCCAGATATTTTATAGCTGACGGTTGCCACTTAAAGGGAAAATTTTGGGTTGTACGGGCTAGATCTTCCGCCGACAGGGTCACATTCATAGCCTCTGATTTAGAGAAGTTCACTTTAAAATTACTTAAGTTACCAAACTCCTCGAACTCTTTGAGCAAAGACGGGAAGGATATGTGTGGCTGGGAAATAAACATGAGAAGGTCGTCAGCAAATAAAGCTAACTTGCGATTCCCTCCCCCGGCCTCTATCCCATGGATACTAGCATTATTTCTTATGGCGACCGCTAGATGCTCCATGACAATGACGTAGAGCAGAGGTGACAATGGACATCCTTGCCTTGTTCCATTGTGGACCTGAAACGATGACGACAGAAACCCATTCGTCCTAACTTTTGCTGAGGGTCTCGAATAAAGGGACGCAATCCTATCTAAAAATTTTTTGCCCAAACCCACCTGCTTTAGAGCGGCCATCATGAAATTCCAACTGACCCTGTCAAAGGCCTTCTCCGCATCCACTGAGAGTAAACACATGGGAAGAGAATGAGCCCTCGACCGGGTCATCAGGAGGAACAGTTTGTTGGTATTGTCACGCGCCTCCCGACCTTGTACGAACCCCACTTGATCTGTGTGTATTATCCCGGGCAAGGAAGGAGCAAGTCTGTTGGCTAAGGCTTTGGAAAAAAGTTTTAGGTCTAGATTGATCAGTGAAATGGGTCTGTAATTTGTAACTAACATGTGATCCTTCCCCGGTTTGGGGATAACACATATATGGGCTTCGAGAGATTGCGCCACCCATTGGGAATTTTCTGAGATGGAATTAAATACTTTAGTCAAGAACGGGGATAGCTGAGTTTGGAATATTTTATAAAATTTAGGGGTGAACCCATCTGGACCCGGACTTTTGCCTGAGGGAGATTCTTTAATGATAGATGCCACTTCTGCTTCTGTAAAGTCCGTCTCTAAATTTTCAACCTCAGCACTGGGTATAACCGGTAGGGCCGTTCTGGATACGTAGTCGTTTATTTTATTTTCTAATGCGTCATGTGGCATGTCTCCAAATTTGCCCTTTATGTTATATAGGTCTCTATAATACTTTTGGAACTGTTCCGCGATGAGAGTTGGGTTCTGAGTCGAAGAGCCGTCTGCTTGTTTAATCATGGGAATGTGGCTGGGGTCTCCCCTAGGGTGTAGAATCCTAGCTAGTGGTCTACCACATTTATCTACATACTCATAGAGGAATCTTTTTATTCTAGTCCTATGTCGCTCATACTGTCGGTCGAGAATCGATTTAAGCTCCTCTCTATTTTTGACTAGCTCCGCCAGTGTCAAAGGTGATAATGTCTTCTTATGGGCCCTTTCCAGATCTGAAATATTCTGAAGTAGGGACAAAATGGTTTGGGCTCTCTCTCTCTTAAGCCTAGCCCCATGTTTGATCAAAACCCCTCTCAACACACATTTAAGTGCCTCCCACTGCACGGGAAGGGCTGTGGGGTCTTCTGAGTGTATTTCTAAAAATTCATCAATCGTGTTCTGTAGATCCTTCATGCACCCCTGATCCCCAAGCAGACTATCGTTCAGCCGCCAAGACCACGGCCTCCCTGCCCCATCTGGGATAGTAAGGCTCAGGAATATAGGAGCGTGGTCAGACCAGGATATACTGCCTATAGAGGCCTGTATCTGCCAAGTCAGAGCCTTTTGGCTCACAAGAAACAGGTCTATGCGGCTGTACGAGGAGTGAGCCGGGGAGAAGTATGTGTAGTCACGCTCCACTGGGTGTAACGTTCTCCACACATCTACCAATCGAAGCTCTTGTATTGAGCGTTTAACTTTTGTTAGCTTTCTGAGAGAGAGAAAATTGTGTCCCGAAGTTGTATCTACCTTAGGGTCCAAAGTGAAGTTTAAATCGCCACCCACGATCACGGTCCCTTCTGCGAATTCATCCAATGATGACAGGAGAGAGGAGCAGGACGTCGCCGGATCTCTGTTTGGTAATTACCAATTGACAATGGTAAAGATAGATGAATTAACATTAATTTTCAGAAAAATGAATCTTCCCTCAGTGTCCACTCTCGTGTCCAGAACCGTGTGCACCAGGGCTTTATGGATGCCTATAGACACCCCTTTTGATTTTGACTCTGTGTTGGTGCTATGGACCCATTTGGTGTAATATCTGTCTTTAAAGTTAGGGAGGTGACCAGTTTTGAAATGTGTTTCCTGAATCAATAATATATGGACTCGTTTCTTATGCATGTCAAAGAATACCTGAGACCGTTTTTGCGGGACATTGAGGCCTCTCACATTCAATGAGCCAAAGGTAATCTGCGTCATTCTGAGGAGGAGGAACGGTGAGGAACCGGGAAGATGGGGATGGGAAGAGAGGTGTGGGTGGAGAGAATAGAGAAGGTTAGGAGAGGGGGAGAGAAAAAAAAAAAAAAAGGAGGGGGGGGTAGAAGGATTAAGTATATGAAGGAAACTACAAACAAAGAGAGAGTACCGTAGGCAAAAAGGTCAAAGCACCTCTTGCCTGTAGGGTCGTAACGTGACCCTTATACTTGGTCAAATAGACTAGAGGTAAATGCAGAAAAATAAGAATCTCTATATACCAGGGATGTTAATCCTACGCCACTACCCTGTGGCGTGTTATCCCAATCAGGGAGGGAACTTTCCACAAAGGAGCCTCCTGCCCTGGACTAAAAAACAGCTTTTAACTATATATATTTTGATTTGCAACTAAAGCTCTGTATAAAGAAGGGAGAAGGGGCTTTGAGAGGGTATTGTACCTTATAATGTTGAGGGGCGCCCCCCATTACACCCAGGATGGAAGGAGGGAACCCCCCACCCCCCTGTCCAGGGCGATACAATAACCCCACAACGCGAAATTCCCATCAGGACCAGAGGATAGACTCCATCGTACTGTGATCCTATAACCAAAAACATACTAGAACAATTTAATCCACCATTCTCTTATACATCAGACCGGCCTCCCTCCTCTTTCTCTATGAGAGCCACGCATCCGATCACCGGCTGGGACGGTGACTCCCCCTCCCATTGGAAAGTCCGGCCAGTCCTCTATAGGCACTAATGGAATGTCCAAGGCCGCGGTGAACGAGGGTAAATCCGCCGGAGACCGAAGAACATGCATTCGTCCCGCGTGCCGAACCTGCAGGCGGAAGGGGAACCCCCAGCTATATGGAAACTCGTATGAGCGGAGAATGTCCAGCAGAGGTTTAAGAGCTCTTCTCCTTTGTAAGGTAAAACGGGATAGATCTTGCAGAATCTGGATTTGGCTCCCCTCATACGATGGTGATACTCCACTGCGGAGCTTAAACAGAATGGCCTCCTTAATAACATAGCGGTGGACCCTACAGATCACATCCCGAGGTCGGTCGTTCTGGGCTGGTTTGGGGCCCAACGCTCTATGCGCTCTATCCAATTCCAGGGGTTGGCTTGATGGTTCACCCAGAATATTATTGAAGATCACTTGAAGGGTACCATGTAAGTCCTTGGACTCGACAGACTCAGGCAGGCCGCGCACTCTGAGATTGTTTCTTCGGCCCCTATTTTCAGCATCATCCATTGCTTCAAACACGTATTGTATTTGGCGGGAGTGTTGTTCTAATAGTGCCCCGTGGGCCTGTGAAGTGTCCTCCATATTCTGAATTTTAGCTGCCTGCACTTGACTCTGGGTGTCCACTCTCTCCACCTCCCCCTTCAGGGCTGACAGCTCTGTGCGGTACGCCTGCTCCAGCCTGGTTATATATGCCTCCATATCTTCCCTGGTGGGTATAGCTGAGAAACGTGCCCGGATCTCATTAAGCTCTGTCAGAACTCCTGACTCTTGTGTTGTTGTTATGGCTGGCCCAGACCCTGCATGCTTGTCTGCATCTGGTAACTTTAGATTTATGTTGTGCTTCTCCCTGGGTACAGTCTCACTTCTGTCAGGGACCTGTAACTCATTTGCAGTGCAGTGTCCCCCCTCCTGAAATTCCTCACACTCCTGCATGTGTGTTATAAGAGAGGACGTTACTTCCCCCTCCAGAGGCCTCCAGGCTTCAGGGCTACTGTTTGTATCAGCAGGCACTTCCCCCGTGCTTCTCACTCCGGGTTTCCCCTGTACCTGCAATCTTGGGCTGTCTAGCCTTATCTTCTGTATCTCCTCTTCACTCCGGGTGGTCTCTCCTCTCAGTCCCGTCAGCTGCTGAGCCTTTCCCTGCATCTCTATAGCTGCCATCTCACTGCTGCACGCTGAGCTCACCTCGTGTGTAGCCTTAGCAGCCATCTTGGGTGCCACCTGTGAAGCTTCTCTCTGCCCC
Source organism: Anomaloglossus baeobatrachus (assembly GCF_048569485.1). Classification (NCBI taxonomy): domain Eukaryota; kingdom Metazoa; phylum Chordata; class Amphibia; order Anura; family Aromobatidae; genus Anomaloglossus; species Anomaloglossus baeobatrachus. The sequence goes on from NC_134356.1 coordinate 434,167,111, forward strand.
GGCCTGGATAAAAAGTGTTTGATCCCTCTCTCCTCCGATTGTGAAGCTCTGCTGCTGCACCCCTGTGATCTCCCTCGTCTCCTCCGCTGCATAGCCTGTGTTACAGAGTCCTCAGTTGCGTGGATCATCAGTTATAAAGTCCAGTGGCAGGAGCTAAGACAAGTCACGTCCTCACTCCTTCATAGCCAGGACACGCCCCCGTACAGTCCAATAGGTGTAATTATAATATTAACAAATCGCTCCAATTAGAAATGTAGTATAGTTCTTCTGAGTCACTGTGTCGCTTACCTCATGGGAAGGACATTGCAGGACCTTAACATCAGATTTATAATACAGATATCCAAAAGTACAAGGGAGGGGCCTGACCCTTGATTCGGCCTAAAACGCGCCCCTTCCTTGCCGTGGAGGTCGGCACCCTAGAGGCCTGCACACTTGGCGCCCCCGCTCAACGAAGACTATCAATCCGGGCCCTAAATGACCCTAGCAGATAAGGTGATAGTACTATAAGGAATAAATTCCAATAATTGAACCAACAACCAGATCTCAAATATGAAAAAATACACACTATAGCCAATGTAATTAAATTAGAGACAATAGTGGGGGTACAGTGACCCGGAAAGAGACCACTCAAGGATTAACTAGTGGTTCAAAAAAACCACCCGACGCGTTTCCCCTCATCTATTTGAGGTTCTTCAGGAGTGGAAAATGCAGTTGTAGTTTTATAGTACCTCCCTATTTACATGCCCACCAGTCCCAGAGCTTCTAACGGGTTGCCTTTGCCCATAAACCTGCCATATTCTTTCTAGCCCCATTTTCTGCCATGCCTATTATTCCGCAGGATTTGGCTTTAATTATTCACCTAATTTAAGGCTTTGTATTTTTGATATCTACTTCTCTACCATAGTTACCTTTAATGGGATAAGGACTCTAATTTATATAAAAGAAACTTTTTCTATCGTCTCACCTTAATCTTATCATCCCCTCCGTAATGGCTGACCTCAGTTACTCCTACTATGTATAGAACACCCTGTCCCCAGCACCACTGTCCCATCCATAGACTCTAATAACTGTGCTCCTTTTTCCCTCCCTCTGTTAACCTGAGAGAGGAGGGGGGCGTGACTGACGGTGCAGGCTTTTCGTGTGTCCGTTGGGCTTTCCCTATTTGCGTTCCAGTGTGGGACGCATGTGGTGCGCATGTGCGGGTGCGCGTCATCGGGTATTCCGCTCACGTGACCGCAGCCTGCTTTTCTCTTCATCCTGGTGCTCGGCAGTGGGCGGTAGTTATTGCGCGTGCGCGGGCTCGCGTCATCGGGGATTCCCCGATCACGTGACCGCGGCACATGGAGATGCGGAAGTGCTGTGTCCGAATATGTGCACTCCGCTTGAGCATATGCCTTCCAGTGAACGGGCCAGGAGGGGTTAATTATTTGCCTGACCACAGGTGACAATGTTTGAGACATTTCTATAAATAGGTGAGCGGTATGCGGGCTTTCTTTTCCCCCACGGAATCTGCACCATAGCACTCTAAGTGCTTCTGAACTGGAGGATGGCAAACTGAGGAGCTTATCTGCTGCTGATATGGGGATAATGGACCCGCTTTTTAAGCTGGGTTTACACACTGCAACATCTCAAACGACATCGCTGTAACGTCACCGGTTTTGTGACGCAATAGCGATGTTGTTTGCGATGTTGCAGTGTGTGAAACCTATCAGCGACCCGGCCCATGCTGTGAAGTTGTAATCGTTACAAATCGTTCAGGACCATTCCTAGGTCCTTTGTTTCCCGCTGTGCAGCATGCATCGCTGGAAAGTTTCAGTGTGTGAAAGACTTTGCAGCGACTTTGTTAGCAACTTCCCTTTCAAAAGGCTGCTTATCAACGTCCCCAACAACCAGCTAGGTCGCTCTGCAGGTCCGGATCGCTGTTGCGTTGTTGGCCAGGTTTGCCTGTTTGACTGCTCACCAGCGACTTAGTAGAGATTTAGGGAGGTCGCTGTTACGTCACAAAATCGGTGACGTTACAGCGATGTCCTTTGCGATGTTGCAGTGTGTAAACCCAGCTTTACCTAGGGAGTCCTGTGAAGAGTGTCCTTATCTATCGTACACTGAGGCTTAAGATAAGTGGTTAATGCTGTATGTTTTGAACAATTGTTGTTTGTTGCCCTTTGTCCCAGCATTATATGTACATTTGAACACCCTGGTTGATCCTTTAGCCTTATGGGTGTGAGTTATCTGGTTTTATTTTCTTTTTTGTTGGGACTGGATACATTTTGGGACAATTGGCTCTCAGTGTTACATGGGACCACCAGCATTCATTGATTGTCTATTGTGTTATTTTTGAACTAACTACATTTAGCAGCTTGTAGCTAGCCTCTTGAAACCTGGAACTGATGGAGGATGTGTGCGCCAATCTGAAGACCCTTTCCCACTGTGTTGGTGTCAGCTGGATTCCCAGATCCCGTTCCCACTGTGAAGCAAAAGGGGGGATTTGTTGGTCCGGGGGCGAAGATAGGAGCGAATATACTGCCGAAAGAGAATGCCGTATCGTGCCTGGTCCCATACATATTTGTTCAAACTGTGTCTTGGGTCGCTGAAAGAGGGATCTGGCTGGAAGGCTACTGAAAAAGTGTGCCAGTTGCAAGCATCTCCAATGACCAAGTGAGCTGGGATCCTGTTTAGCTGCCAATCCCTCTACCGACGGCCAGGTGTCCCGGTTTCCAAAGTCCTCTACCCGATCCACCCCGCCCCGAACCAAAGACTGAAAAACTGGATCCGCTCTGCCTGGCTCAAAGGCAGGATGGCTCAGGATTGGCGTCAAGCTCAATTGCCTGGGTAACATTTCTGATTGCACCTTCCCCGTATTACAGTATGTCACAGTTGACCCGATAGTTGGATGTGTTTTCAAGCTTGCAGGGACCTCCGAGAGCACCCATGGCAATTTGTTGAGGGGAATTGGGGAAAAGGACTGCTCAATTTGTATCCAAGCCTTTTGAGACCCGTTCCTGCACCAATCAATCATTCTAGTTAGATGACCTGCTAAATGATACCTTCTCATATCTGGCAGCCCAATCCCCCCACTACACTTGGTCCTGTGCAAAATACAGTTAGGTCCAGAAATATTTGGACAGTGACACAAGTTTTGTTATTTTAGCTGTTTACAAAAACATGTTGAGAAATACAATTATATATATAATATGGGCTGAAAGTGCACACTCCCAGCTGCAATATGAGAGTTTTCACATCCAAATCGGAGAAAGGGTTTAGGAATCATAGCTCTGTAATGCATAGCCTCCTCTTTTTCAAGGGACCAAAAGTAATTGGACAAGGGACTCTAAGGGCTGCAATTAACTCTGAAGGCGTCTCCCTCGTTAACCTGTAATCAATGAAGTAGTTAAAAGGTCTGGGGTTGATTACAGGTGTGTGGTTTTGCATTTGGAAGTTGTTGCTGTGACCAGACAACATGCGGTCTAAGGAACTCTCAATTGAGGTGAAGCAGAACATCCTGAGGCTGAAAAAAAAAGAAAAAATCCATCAGAGAGATAGCAGACATGCTTGGAGTAGCAAAATCAACAGTCGGGTACATTCTGAGAAAAAAGGAATTGACTGGTGAGCTTGGGAACTCAAAAAGGCCTGGGCGTCCACGGATGACAACAGTGGTGGATGATCGCCGCATACTTTCTTTGGTGAAGAAGAACCCGTTCACAACATCAACTGAAGTCCAGAACACTCTCAGTGAAGTAGGTGTATCTGTCTCTAAGTCAACAGTAAAGAGAAGACTCCATGAAAGTAAATACAAAGGGTTCACATCTAGATGCAAACCATTCATCAATTCCAAAAATAGACAGGCCAGAGTTAAATTTGCTGAAAAACACCTCATGAAGCCAGCTCAGTTCTGGAAAAGTATTCTATGGACAGATGAGACAAAGATCAACCTGTACCAGAATGATGGGAAGAAAAAAGTTTGGAGAAGAAAGGGAACGCCACATGATCCAAGGCACACCACATCCTCTGTAAAACATGGTGGAGGCAACGTGATGGCATGGGCATGCATGGCTTTCAATGGCACTGGGTCACTTGTGTTTATTGATGACATAACAGCAGACAAGAGTAGCCGGATGAATTCTGAAGTGTACCGGGATATACTTTCAGCCCAGATTCAGCCAAATGCCGCAAAGTTGATCGGACGGCGCTTCATAGTACAGATGGACAATGACCCCAAGCATACAGCCAAAGCTACCCAGGAGTTCATGAGTGCAAAAAAGTGGAACATTCTGCAATGGCCAAGTCAATCACCAGATCTTAACCCAATTGAGCATGCATTTCACTTGCTCAAATCCAGACTTAAGACGGAAAGACCCATAAACAAGCAAGACCTGAAGGCTGCGGCTGTAAAGGCCTGGCAAAGCATTAAGAAGGAGGAAACCCAGCGTTTGGTGATGTCCATGGGTTCCAGACTTAAGGCAGTGATTGCCTCCAAAAGGATTCGCAACAAAATATTGAAAATAAAAATATTTTGTTTGGGTTTGGTTTATTTGTCCAATTACTTTTGACCTCCTAAAATGTGGAGTGTTTGTAAAGAAATCTGTACAATTCCTACAATTTCTATCAGATATTTTTGTTCAAACCTTCAAATTAAACGTTACAATCTGCACTTGAGTTCTGTTGTAGAGATTTCATTTCAAATCCAATGTGGTGGCATGCAGAGCCCAACTCGCGAAAATTGTATCACTGTCCAAATATTTCTGGACCTAACTGTAGCTCTTTTTATTCGTACCAATTTACCTGCCCAAATGAAGGAGGACTGAATGGACTCCAGAGATTTGAAAAATCCTGAGGGTATTTTGATTGGGAGCGCCTGCAGTAGATATAGAATTCTAGGTAAGATATTCATTTTGTAAATCTGGCTTCTGCCAAACCAAGAGAATAATGATTTCACCCATCTGTCACAGTCCAGCCTAATGGAAGACAGCAGAGACGGTAAATTCTGAGAGTAAAGCAGACCGAGATCCCCAGTCAGCCGTATCCCCAGGTAATTTAGAGATTGGGATGCCCATCGGAAATTAAACGATCCCTTCAACTCTTCCACCTCTTTGGATGAGAGATTTATGTTAAGGGCCTCAGATTTCGTGAAATTTATCTTGAAATTTGATAAGCTGGAGTATCTCCGGAATTCCCTCATTAAGTTGGGCAGGGAGATCCTGGGGGCTGACACGAAAAACAGGAGATCGTCTGCATATGCAGCTACTTTGTGCGTAACATGGCCCACCCCAATACCCGCAATATCTGAGTTGGCTCGTACGTGTCTGAGGAAGGGTTCTAGCGTCAAGATGAAGATTAAGGGAAACAGCGGACATCCCTGACGGGTGCCATTAGATATTTTAAATGGGTCCGACAGAATCCCATTCACTCGGACTCTCGCCGAGGGTACCGAGTATAAAGACATGATCCAAACCATCATTCCACTTCCCAACCCCAGACACCCGAGCGTGAATTCCATAAAGTTCCAATCCACTATATCAAAAGCCTTTTCGGCATCAGTTGACAGCAGGATAGAGGGTAGACCCCCAATTTTAGCTTTATATATCAAATTAATGGCCTTAACTGTGTTATCATGTGCCTCACGACCCGCCATAAAACCCGCCTGATCTGGGTGGATTATTTGAGAGATCAGAGGTGCCAGCCTGCTTGCAAGGATTTTAGCAAATAATTTTGTATCCACATTCAACAGGGATATCGGGCGATAGCTAGCACATTGTGTTGGGTCTTTCCCCATCTTAGGTATTACCGTGATGTGTGCTCTCAATGAATCAGCATTGGGAGTTGAGCCCTCTGAAGCCCTAGAATTAAAGGCTGACAGGAGGTGTGGGGATATAATCTCCTTAAGTTTTTTGTAGTATACGAGGGGGAATCCATCAGGCCCAGGCGCCTTTCCCGATTTAGATGACCCTATTGCGTCCACCAGCTCTTGATTTGAAATTGGAGTTTCCAATGCGGCTATCTCGGAGTCTGTCAACCGCGGCATTTTGCTTCTCTGATGTACTCTGAAATTTTACTTTTAATAGATGATTTTGACAGTGGGGTCATGTGTCTCTAAATTATATAAGGATGCATAGAATTTTTGGAACGTCTCCGCAATTTCTGCCGAAGAATGTAATATTGAGCCCTGAGGGTGTGTAGGGGAAATTTTTGATATAAAGGTTGTCGCCTGTTGTTGTCTGAGTGCTCTCGCTAATGTCTTGCTACACTTGTTCCCGTATTCATAAAAATGTCTACGGCATCTATTAAGGACCCCTTTTGCCTTGCTGTTAAGTAATTTCCGTAGCTCGTCCCGGACTTTGAATAAGGCTCCTCCCACCTCCGCCGAGGGCATCTGCTTATGTTGTGTCTCCAGATCTCTCAGCTGTGTTAGCAGTCTGTTGACCTCTAGTTCCCTTTCCCTCTTTCTTCTTGCCCCTTGCTGTATGAGAACCCCTCGAATAACACATTTGTGGGCCTCCCAGACCGTCGTTGGTGAAGTATCCCCACCCGCGTTCAACGTAAAGTATTTAGTCAGGGAGTTCTGTACTGACTGAAGGCTTTCAGGGTCCTCCAGTAGGGAAGTGTTCAGTCTCCATTGCCACTGCTGTGGAAACGGAGACTGTAGCACCATAGACACAGTGCAATGTGCATGGTCAGGTAATGTTATGCTATCTATCTGGGCTTTGGAGATCCTTTTGAGGTCTTTATGTTTTACAAAAAAGTAGTCCAATCTGGAGTATACACCATGTGCATTTGAATAGAAAGAGTAGTCCCTGTCAGTCGGGTGCAACAATCTCCATGTGTCCACGAGCTGCTGCTCATGTAATAAGCACCACAGCCTGCGGAGGGCTGATGTAGGCTGTGCAGAGGCCCCCGAGGAGGTGTCCTGAGCTGGGTTTAGAGCGATATTGAAATCCCCCCCCCATAATGAGTGTCCCCTCCACGAAATCCTCCATAGTTTCAACAAATCCGGCCAGGGTATCAATTTGCCCCACATTGGGGAGGTATATAGAGGCTAATGTGTAAATATGCGTAGCGATCCTGCCCTTCACCAACAATAGCCATCCCCTGTCATCACTGCGAGAGTCCATGAATTCCCAAGGGATGGAGTGCGAGACAAGAATACTAGTACCTCGGGACTTCGTGTCTGGCGAGAAGCTATGATACGCCTCAGGGAACCAGCGTGATGTCAATTTAAACGGTTTATGTTTGCACAGATGCGTTTCTTGCAGGAAAGCAATTTGGACCCCCGTTTTTTTTAACGTATTTGCCAGGATAGACCTCTTACCCGGGCTATGTAAACCTTTCACATTCAATGTCCCACATTTCACCTCCGAGTTCCCTGGTTTATGCATGTTGGGTCAGAAACAGTGTTGAACCCCCTACAAAACACTGACCGGATACGGGAAAGTGAGGTAAGGATCGGGTGGGAGGGGGAGAGATCAAGAATCAGGTAGAAAAAAGAACTAGCAGCAGAGAAGAAAGAGCAGAGAGAGAAAAAAAAACAAAAAAAAAACGATAAGTATTAGCAGACAGAAAATATGGACAGTAACAGCTGGCCTAAAGGAATGGCCAGTAAGTTTCACACAATAAAACTATGCAGTCTCTGAAGAACTTAGAGACCTGATGCTCTCCAGATGGGAGAACCACCCTTGGGGTGCGTGGAAGACCAAGGGCAAAAGCTAAACAAGCTCGAGGCAGAAATGACAATATTATAGTGAACTGAAAACCCACGTCTCACCTCCCCGTTACACCGACAGGGCAGTGAGAGACACATTTCTTAGAAGATCAACACGTTTATCAGACTATCCATCAACATTATCAATTGAAGGGTCCATGTGAGACCCCCTCTGGGGGGGGGGAAGAGAGGGGGAGAGGGAGAGGGGGAAAGAGAGACAAAGAGAGGGGGTGTGAAAGGGAGAGCGAAAGAGATAGAAAAGGGGAAGAAAGGGGAGAAAAAGATAAAGAAGAGAGAGAGTGGAGGAAGAGAGAAAAACGATGGAGCACAGAGAGAGAGAAGAAAGAGAGAAAGGGACGAGAGAGAAAAGGAGGAGCAAGAAGAGAGAGGAGAAAGAGAGGGAAGAGAGAGAGAAAAAGAGAGAAAAGGGAGGAACACAAACGGATAAAAGAGAGCATAGAGGGGGAATAATAATCTCTCCACCTCTGTCCCTCCCACCCAAGAAAAGAGAGACAAATACATTTCAAGTAGCAATTAACCCAATATTTATGATCGCGTCCGGCCTATAAGGGCCATCCTCCCACATCTCCCGCTCCCCCCACCACAAGATAGAAAACCGCAATCAGACCCAAGTCTTCAATCTGGCTCCTCCTGGGAAGATTCTCCGGCCGGCTTGGGATCCCTGGAACTCTTCTGAGGTCTTGCACGGCGGCGTCCACCTTCTCTTCTTCTTTGGGGTAACCCGGCGGGTCTGTCCATATGTAGCCAGTTAGGGATCTCTACTGCGGGTGTATCAAGAAATTGGAAGAGACCCGCCACCTCCTCCGGCCGCTTCAGCAGATATTGGTCTCCATTGTGGCGTACTATTAGGTGAAATGGATGTCCCCATCTGTAAGATGCTCCTTTCTCTTTAATTTTTTGTAGAATAGGGAGGAGCTGACACCTCATATACAGGGTTCTGGCTGATATGTCAGGAAAAAGCTTGATTTCAGACCCTTCATAAGAGACGGTTCCATGGACCCATGCCTTCCTCAGTATGGCTTCTTTATCCGTATAGTAATGCAGTCTGCACAGAACATCTCTCGGCTGTGCTGTGTCACCCGGCCCCTGGCGGAACACTCTGTGGACTCTGTCAATCACATAAGTGGAGTCCTCTGCAGCTCCCATCACTTTGTTGAAAATTTAAGTTACAGACTTAGGGAGGGCAGCTGCTGCTATCTCTTCTGGGAAGCCTTTCAAACGAATATTATTTCGCCTCCCCCTGTTTTCTTGATCATCTAACAAGATGGTGACATTTTGCAGGTGTGTACTGGCTTTGGATAGATTTTGCTCCAGTGTGTTAACTCTTTCAAATAGTGTAAACACATCATTCTCCACTGCAGTGGTGCGTGTATCCAGAGCATCAATGTCCCCTTTCACAATGGACAGAGCCCTCTCATGTGCCGCCTCCATTTTAGTAACTAGATTGTCCAGGTCATGTTTGGTGGGGAGAGCAGCCAGCAGCTGCAGGATGAGCTCTGTGTCCACAGTGGAGCTTCCTGGGTTAACTCCTTGTGTGATCTGACCTCCATTTTGGTTCCCCTGACTGTGTGGGGATTGACTGCTTTGGGAGCCTGACAACTCCTGACATGCCTGGGAGGCCCTGCTTTCATTACCCCCATGCATATCTCCATCAGTGCCCAGACTCCTGCTCTCTTCACCAGCCTGGCTCATCAAGCTCTGCTGTGGGTCCTGAACTCCACCGCCCCCCTCCTTCTGAGTATTCTGTGCAGCAGCCTCACCTCCTGTATACCCCTGCACCACTGGTCTCTGTGACGAAAGCGGAGATCTCGGTCCCAGCTGATCTCTGACGGTACCGCCCTGTACCTGCACGCTATGCATCGCCACCGTCACTTCTGTCCCGCTGCCACCACTGACGGCTGCTGTTGCTGCAGGCACCTGCCTCATGGATGCAGGTGCCATTACTGGAGCAGGCCTGGAGACCGGAGAGAGCTTCCCCCCTTTGAACAGACGATCAACTGCTGCGCTGCTGCTTCTCAGGGCCGGTGGTCCGGTCTGTGGTGCCGTGCCTCTCTTCACCGGCATGTTAGAGAGTGCCAGGTGGGTTTTGCTATGTTATTTGCCACCTCAGCCTGCAAGAGCTCCTACAGAGCACGTCTGCCTGCCATCAAGCTCAAGCCATACCCCCCCTTTTTTTAATTTTATCATATTTTAATTTTTTTTTTTCCTTATTATTTTTACTAGTCTTCTTAGGGGACTTGAAACTGCGATAATCTGATCATTTGTGCTGTACACAGCAGTGCATTAGCATTACACTGTACAGCAGAAATGATGACTCCCGATGAGCGTCTGTTCACAGCCGACATTCACAGGAAGTTCATCACGATAGACACAGAGGTCATCCGATGGGAGCTGGAAATGGTGCACTCCGGTGGAGTGGTGTTGCTTGCCCTAATACAGTGTCCCCCAACTCCAGTCCTTGAGGCCGACCAACAGTGAATGTTTTCACGATTTCCTTAGTATTGGACATGTGATAAATCACCTGCTTAATTTTAAGGAAATCCTGAAAATATGAACTGTTGGTGGCTCTTGGGGACTGGAGTTGGGCAACACTGGTCTAGATCATTAGAGGTGAAGCTTTATCATGTAAAACCTTGGATTTTCCCTATATAAATAGTGTGGGCACATAGCATGACAATACAATCTTCAAGAGACAAAGGCGACCATGAGTTAGGTACCTCTCATGGTAAAGAATACACCATGTCTTGTTTAAAGGCCCAGTCACACACAACGACCAGCGATCCCGAAAATGATGCAACCTGATAGGGATCGCAGGTAAGGCTGGGGTCACACATAGCGACAGCGACAACGACGTCGCTGTTACGTCACCATTTTCTGTGACGCAACAGCGACCTTGTATGTCGCTGTTATGATTGCTGCTTAGCTGTCAAACACAGCGATGCAGCACCTATCATAACGTCGCTACATGTTCAGAGAGCAGGGAGCCGCGCACACTGCTTAGCGCTGGCTCCCTGCTCTCTTAGCTATAGTACACATCGGGTTAATTAACCCGATGTGTACTACAGCTACACGTGCAGAGCGCAGGAGCCGGCAGTACAGGCAGCGTGAGAGCGGCGGAGGCTGGTAACGAAGGTAAATATCGGGTAACCACTTTGGTTACCCGATGTTTACCGTGGTTACAGCTTACCGCAGCTGCCAGATGCTGGCTCCTGCTCTCTGCTCGCTTCATTTCGTCGCTCTCTCGCTGTCACACACAGCGATCTGTGCGTCACAGTGGGAAAGCAACAATAAAAAACGAACTAGGGCTGTGTGTAACGAGCAGCGATCTCACAGCAGGGGCCAGATCGCTGCTCAGTGTCACACACAGCGAGATCGCTAATGAGGTCACTGCTGCGTCACAAAAACCGTGACTCAGCAGTGACATCGCCTTTGAAGAAAATGGCCTGGACCATTCTGCAACGACTAGAGAGCTCACAGCAGGGGCCTGATCGCTGGTAGGCGTCACACATAACAAGATCGCTAACGGGATCGCTACTGCGTCACGGAAACTGTGACTCAGCTGCGATCTCGCTAGTGATCTCGTTATGTGTGACGGTACCTTTATACTTGACAGAACTAATTGTGTTCTCTCCTAAACAAAGCAGCCATGGTTGTAGAGATAACAGGTAAATCCTTAAGCCTAGGTCACACACAGCGACGCAGCAGCGATCACGACGACGATCTGACCTTATCAGGATCGCTGCTGCGTTGTTACATGGTCGCTGGTGAGCTGTCAAACAGGCAGATCTCACCAGCGACCAGTAACCAGCCCCCAGCCAGCAGCGACACGTGGAAGCGATGCTGCGCTTGGTAACTAAGGTAAATATCGGGTAACCAAGCAAAGTGCTTCGCTTGGTTACCCAATATTTACCTTGGTTATCAGCACACACCGCTTAGCGCTGGCTCCCTGCACTCCGAGCCAGAGTACACATCGGGTTAATAAGCAAACCGCTTTGCTTATAGTTACCCGATGTGTACCTTGGCTACGTGTGCAGGGAGCAGGCAGCCGGCTTCAAGAAGCTGCGGATGCTGGTAACGAAGCTAAATATCGGGTAACCAAGCCTTTGCTTGGTTACCCAATATTTACCTTGGTTACCAGCGTCCGCAGAAGCCGGCTCCCTGCACATTCAGTTCGTTCCTCTCTCGCTGTCACACACAGCGATGTGAGCTTCACAGCGGGAGAGCAATGACCAAAAAAATGGTCCAGGACATTCAGCAACAACCGGCGACCTCACAGCAGGGGCCAGGTCATTGCTGGATGTCACACACAGCGACATCGCTAGCAACATCGCTGCTACGTCACAGAAAATGGTGACTTAGCAGCGACGTTGTCGTCGCTGTCGTTGTGTGTGACATGACCATAAGTACTAGACATGCAGTGGAGAGTGCCAGCACATAGATTGCTTCATGTGAATAGTGAGTGATGGGTCAGTTATTAATCCAGAAATCTACAGCTCCTAAACCGAAATCTCCACTGAATCGCTTCTCATCTTGACTCTACCAAATAAAAATATACACTAAAGCTAAACTGTCCAAAGCCACTACAAATGCTACAGACGTAAATCAATATAGCAGTCATCAGAAACAGTTCAACAATTATTCTCCGATTTATAAATTATCTGCACTCTGCCGGCAAAATGATGTATGAGTTTGCAAATCAGTGATCTAATTTTATATTTATTGCTATAAGACGTTTTCCATGCGATCCAAACATTGCTCTAAAGGCCTGAATCCTATTAGCAATCTTGATACCAAAGTGCTCCCAAGTTCAGAGCAATACTTCATTGCATTGTCACTTCACAGTGAAACGTCACTGTCAGCAAATGTACCGTATAATGGAGGGAGATGTGCAGGCATTTAAAGCACACCTGTCCTTTATACACAAGACCTATGGAAAAGCATGGTTTTGCGTCTCCCATCACTCACAAGGGAAAACTGCTGTTAATATCCACATTGATCTGATATATACGGTAAATCAGCCGTCTAGATTTTCATGCTTTGTAACTTATCAGCCACTTATTTTAGTGGCCGGATGCTCCTCATCAGCCGTCTGTTGGAACCTTCTTCATGCTGAGGGGACATGCTAGAGCCAGAGGCACCTGCTTCATCAAGAGGCACAAGAGTTGGTCACGTATCTAAAATGTCCTTTCTATATATCTATCTTGACACCCAAACCACTTTACAATTTGCTTTATTACAAAATGACTTACACTTCTCCCTATTGAACTAATCCCAAATGTGCATTTTTTTACTTCACTTCCTGTGACGTTTCATTTGAAAGGAGTGTGAAATGTGATGTGTCAGGAGGCTGGGGCTGCACTCACCTCTCCCACAGCTTCTATCAGAGCCGTGGTACCAGGATATCTTCAGAGGGCAGTGATGCAAGAAACTGTGTTACCTAACTGCAGTGCCGCCCCCTGATGATGTCCTGTTTCAGGAGGGGCGATAGATGCTATAGGGACGTAACTACAACCCCAGCCTCCTGTGACATTCTGCAACCCTCTCAAGCAAAAAATCACAGGAAGTGAAGAAAAAAAAAACACATTTGGGGATTAGCAAGATCAGGAGAAGTGTAGGGTATTTATAATAAAGCTAACTACAAAAGAGACTAGGGTGTAAAAATAGATATTTAGTTAGGACATTGTAGTTACTGAATAATCCCTGTAAGGAATCAGTCATGTCTGAAACGTGAAGTGCACCTCACCACACATCTTACTCTAGTTTGAGACTGGAGTAAAATTTCTGGCATAGGTAACACAACATCCCGTCTTGAATATTATGAGAGAGTGTTGCTGCGGCCTGTCGGAGCCCTGTCCTGCCCATTTTTGTGGAGCTGGCCAAAACTGGTGGAAAACAGCAAGTCACTAAATTTTGCAGCAACTTCTGCGAAAATGTTGCAAGTTTTCAAAGCGTTTTACATCAGAATTCTTGCATAATCACTTTGATGAATTGGGGACCTAAAGTGATTTACAGATTGCCTATTTACATTATCTATCAGGATACTGTGCATTTAAATGGAAACTATACTGTTATCAAACTTTGAAATGAAAGGGTACAATTTCCTCCATAACTATTATGTCTGTATGTGTACTAACTAAGGAATAAAAAGCAGGGCTCCATTCATGTGTTTCTGTGCGGTGTATGGAAGACATCATGGCAGCTGGTCTCCTCCCGCCAGCTCAGAGACAATTGCAAAATTAGAGATAGAGGCATTAGAGATAAAAGTGGTGAAACTCCGGGATACAAGTTATATAATGAATAGTGTTATTGTACACATAGGAAACCATATTCTTGATAGTTACTGGAAAGCACAGTTCCCCTTTGATTAATTATAATCTCTAGAGGCCATCTTGATAGCTAAGTGTGGCTGCTGAAAAGTTTTAACAGTCTAGTATCTAGTAAAAGAAACACTGATGTAGTACAAATATGTAATTGCTCGCATTATGCAAATCCATGTTCTCAGACCTAGCATGTACCATGTCCTTTACCTCCGTAGCTAACTATATGGTGGGGAAGTACTGTACGTGTCTCGAAAATGACTTGGCGTGTCTTATTTTAAATCATTTTGTGTTCTTTTTTTAAGATTTAAAAGTAAATTTAAAAAACAAAAGACTTCCATGTATAGCCGGAAGTATATAAATGTCAATTTATAGTAATAAAAACAAATAATATGCCATAAAACTGGAGCTTATATTCATACTATCATAATATCTCCCGGATCCGTGCTTTCCTTAACCAAGAATCTGCAAAAACATTAGTGCATGCCCTCATCATCTCCCGCCTCGACTACTGCAACCTCCTGCTCTCTGGCCTCCCTTCCAACACTCTTGCACCCCTCCAATCTATCCTAAACTCTGCGGCCCACTTAATCCACCTCTCCCCTCGCTACTCCCCAGCCTCGCCACTCTGCCAATCCCTTCACTGGCTTCCCATCACCCAACGACTGCAGTTCAAAACATTAACCATGACATACAAAGCCATGCACAACCTGTCCCTCCCTACATCTGTGACCTAGTCTCCCGGTACCTACCTGCACGCAACCTCAGATCCTCACAAGATCTCCTTCTCTGCTCCTCTCTTATCTCCTCTTCTCACAATTGCGTACAAGATTTCTCCCGTGCATCCTCCATACTCTGGAACGCTCTACCTCAGGACATCAGACTCTCCACTACCGTGGAAAGCTTCAATAGGAACCTCAAGACCCACCTCTTCCAACAAGCCTACAACCTACAATAGCCCTCAGCCCAGTAGACCACTGCACAACCAGCTCTGTCCTCACCTATTGTACCATCACCCATTCCCTGTAGACTGTGAGCCCTCGCGGGCAGGGTCCTCTCTCCTCCTATACCAGTCTGTCTTGTACTGTTAATGATTGTTGTACGTATACCCTCTTTCACTTGTAAAGCGCCATGGAATAAATGGCGCTATAATAATAAATAATAATAATCTATATATATAATTGCCTTATTCTGTCTGTCTGTCTGTCTGTCTGTCTGTCATGCTCCGAAATTGTGTCCTTACGGTGACACAAAGTTGATTGGCCGCTGGGCTCGCCATGGCCCCGCCCCCCCACACGGATTGGCCTCTCTCCCCGGCTCTCTGCAGGCCCCGCCCCCCTCACGCAATGCACGCTCGCTCTGGCCCAACTGACACGGAGCCGCGACTCCCAGGTGAGTACACACACACGCATCAGATCACACTCACTCTCACACTCACTCTCACACACACCTCCCACATCACAACATGCTGGGATATCACTTGCTTCTACACCGGCTCCGTCAGGATCCCGGCAGCGCCAGACATAACCTTGCGATGCTGGGATCTTGACGGAGGCCGTGAAAGCTGGTAACCATTATACACATCGGGTAACTAAGGTCCCTTAGTTACCCGATGTGTATCATAGTTACCAGTGTACACCGGCTCACACTCACACACACATCACACACACATCACATCGCATCCACACATCAAGGTCCTGCAGCTGCGGAAAATACAGACACATAACAGCACACACATAACAGCACACACATACACACAAATCAGATCACACTCACACACACCTCACACATCACATCGCATCCACATACTCACAACATCCTGGGATATCGCTTGCTTCTCGGCGGCGGTACTGTGCTGTTAGCTTCCAGGACCTGCGGGAGGATCACATGGCCAGAACCATGTGATACCTCCGGATGTTGTGAGTATAAGCGCGTATGTGCGATATCGTCAGTGTCTGTGTGTGTGAGTGTATGCGATCGGGTGTGTGTGAGTGGATGCGATCGGGTGTGTGTGAGTGGATGCGATCGGGTGTGTGTGAGTGGATGCGATCGGGTGTGTGTGAGTGGATGCGATCGGGTGTGTGTGAGTGGATGCGATCGGGTGTGTGAGTGTCGGCAGAGGAGCACGGCGTGCTGGAGGAGGCTGGGAGCAGAGAGGCTGATCATGGGGAAGGCTGGGAGGAGAGAGGCTGATGCTGGGGGAGGCTGGGAGGGGGAGGCTGGGACGAGGGAGGCTGATGCTGGTGGAGGCTGATGCTTGGGGAGGCTGATGCTGGGGGAGGCTGGAAGGAGAGAGGCTAATGCTGGTGGAGGCTAATGCTGGTGGAGGCTGATGCTTGGGGAGGCTGATGCTGGGGGAGACTGGGAGGGGAAGGCTGATGCTGAGGGAGGCTGGGAGGAAGGAGGCTGGGAGGAGAGAGGATGATCCTGGGGAAGGCTGGGAACGGGAGGCTGATGCTGAGGGAGGCTGGAAGGAGAGAGGCTGATGCTGGGGGAGGCTGGAAGGAGAGAGGCTGATGCTGGTGGAGGCTGATGCTTGGGGAGGCTGATGCTGGGGGAGACTGGGAGCGGAAGGCTGATGCTGAGGGAGGCTGGGAGGGGGAGGCTGGGAGGAAGGAGGCTGGGAGGAGAGAGGCTGATCCTGGGGAAGGCTGGGAAGGGGAGGCTGATGCTGGGGGAGGCTGGAAGGAGAGAGGCTGATGCATGGGGAGGCTGATGCTGGGGGAGACTGGGAGCGGAAGGCTGATGCTGAGGGAGGCTGGGAGGGGGAGGCTGGGAGGAAGGAGGCTGGGAGGAGAGAGGCTGATCCTGGGGAAGGCTGGGAAGGGGAGGCTGATGCTGAGGGAAGCTGGAAGGAGAGAGGCTGATGCTGGGGGAGGCTGGAAGGAGAGAGGCTGAGGCTGGGAGGAGAGAGGCTGATGCTGGGGAAGGCTGATGCTGAGGGAGGCTGGGAGGGGAAAGCTGATGCTGGGGAAGGCTGGGAGGACGGAGGCTGGGAGGAGAGAGGCTGATCCTGGGGAAGGCTGGGAGAGGGAGGCTGATGCTGGAGGAGGCTGGAAGGAGAGAGGCTGATGCTGGCGGAGGCTGATGCTGGGGGAGGCTGGAAGGAGAGAGGCTGATGCTGGTGGAGGCTGATGCTTGGGGAGGCTGGGAGAGGGAGGCTGATGCTGAGGGAGGCTGGGAGGAGGGAGGCTGGGAGAGGTAGGCTGAGAGAAGAGAGGCTGATGCACACACACACACACACACACACACGCGCGCACTGCACAACACACCACACACACACACACACACTGGGAACCACAAACAACTGCCCTACACAGACACCCACACATACAGACAACGCTGCACACACACAACACCCAACACACAAACACCGCGGCACACACAAATATACGCACATACCGCACAACACACACATTGCACAAAACATACCTCCCCCCAAAACACACCACACACACACAAACCGCGCAACACACACACACAACGCTACAGACACACAGCGCTCCACAAACAACGCAACACACGCAACACACATACAACACCGCTCTCACCCCCCGCCACACCCAGACAACACCCAGAACATGTACAGCGCCTACACAAACACTTGGTAACTACACACAACAACATCTCTCTATATATATATATATATATATATATATATATATATATATATATAACAAAAATCATACATGAACTACACAATACATAAATTCTAGAATACCCGATGCGTAGAATCGGGCCACCTTCTAGTAATAATAATAATAATACTATTCTGTGAATGTTAATACTTCAACTAGACATCTGATGAATTATGTGCCTAATGTTGCCATGGCCAATTGAGCATTATCCCACTGGTCCCTTATGTTGACGTGTCATGTGTCCCATTACAACAGGAAACTTTTTAAGGGGCATGATCACCATTAATCAAACGCACCAAATGAGATATGCATGAATACAATTTAAGAGAATGTGATACAGTCGAAATATCACTAGTCTCCAGGCTCAGACAGGCATAGCGGGGAACTCGATGGTCCCCTGACCACTGCGTAATCCTGCACACAGATTCATGCGACCTGTTGGTGTCCGCTCTATTTTAGGCTGGATGAGCTTCCTCGAACACACATCCAGTTTAAGCCTATAGCTGACAAGAAATAGCTCCCTATCAACGGCCATTAGCAGGAGAGGTCAGGCCATCACACGTGGTACAATGACATAGATGCATCCCACCGCCTGCGCCGGATATGGAAGGAGGACTCATCATGGGAGTGAGAATAGGTGAGATTAATGAGCACCAGAAAGGAGGCATTATATTAAACTGCTTGAGGGTAACAGAGGGGGACATTATATTGAATGGGGGGGGTCACAGGAGGGAGATTATACTGAATGGGGACATTATACTATAAAGGGGGCCACAGAGAAAAGCATTACACAGTAAAAGGCCAGAATGAGAGACATTCTACTGTATGGGGATCACAAAAGGGGACATTTTACTATATATGGGCCACAGAGGGGGACATTATGGTGGATGACGACCACAGAGGAGGACATTGTACTGGATAGTGGTCACAGAGGGGGATATTATAGAGTAAGAGAGCTACAGAAAGGGACATCATTACTATATTGTAAATTCAATGGGGAACATAATACTTCAGATGGAAATGTAGTATAGTTATCCAAGGTTCATTAGCTCATGTGCAGGAAATTGCAGCTTAGGTATCCATGGTTACGTCTACTCATATAGTGACATTTAGTTGCTCGTGGTCATAACCATGGATACCTAACCTTTAATGCCCTGCGCATGAGCTAAGGGACCTGGCTATATCAGGAAACTATACTACATTGGGGCCTGAATGAAGGACATTATTCTGTACGGGGCCAGAAGATAGGGCTTTATTAATGCATGGGGCTACAATGGAACATTAATAATATGCCCATTGTGACCCCATAAATTAACAATGCCCACTTTGTGGCCTCATATGCTATAAATATATAGGGCCACAATTTTTGAAGTTCCAGCTTTATTAAGGCATAAAAGGTTGATGATATTACTGTATGGGGGTCGAAAAGGCGTACATTACTACCGCATGGATGCCACTGGGGAGGGGGAATTTTACTATTGTTTGGGGCCACAAATGGAAATATATGCATTAGAGGGGTTCTCATGTCTAAATCCATAGGTCTGCAGTCACTCAATGGTTGCCAAGCCCTGCGCTAGGCTTTTTTGGCAGTCCTTCAGACAATGAATGGGGCATCCATTAGGCATCCCACTTACCACTCCGTTTGAAACAGGGATAAAAGTTCCCCGTTTTACAACTGGAGTGGGTCCCTTTGGTCAGACCCCCACGGAACAATCACTTAGATGACAACATACTGTATGTTGACCAACGAAATCCTTTTTATGCAAACAATGGTGATGGTACATCACAGTTATGATGGGGGCACATTCGACATTCAGCTCTAAGGGAATAATGTCTAATAGGTATTTACACGGCTGCAGTGCGGGCCCCTGGAGTCAATTCTACCTGTGGACCCCAGGCACCCCAGTCCGACACTGCTGCACTAATGACCCAGGGGTAGAATATACTAAAATATACACTCAGGCGCCACTAGACCTAAGATGTTCCCTGATATTAAGAAAAAGTGACTCTCTGAGTTTAGACAATTTAGTTAGCTCATTGGACTAATCTACTGCATTTATAAGTATATGAGCAATATATTTAAATGCTTCTATATGAAAAAATAATATAGTTTTTAGTTCTATAAACAAAATGTATAAAATAAACAAATTCTAAAAAATAATAATTGTATGTTACAGACAGTGCGGTGGTGATTTAGAAGCTTTCTGTGGGGAGTGATGATGCTGAGCAATGCTCCGGATGAGGACATAAGCTGTGCTGGGCTCACCTGGCTCTCTCCCGGGCTGCATCCTCTCGGGCTCGCTCCTTTTCTTGCCTTTGCATCTCTATTCGAGCCTCTTGCTCTTTCCTCTTCATCAGCAGCTCCTCCACACGAGCCTGGCGTTCAGCTTCTAGCACACGTTTTCGTTCCTGATCATAAAATACAGGAATTTTGTGCCAACTATCAGTCACACTAAACCTAGTCAATTGTAATCTATGGACCTTAGTTTTATGGTTTTTTACCTGTACAGCTTCATCACGAGCTTGCTTCTCCTCCTGTCGGCGCTGCCGCTCCTCCTGCAGCTCATTGAGTCTCTGTTCATACTCCTTTAGCTTAGCTAGGACGTCATGGCGCTTGTTTTGAGCCTCTAAGGTATTGATGAAGGCAATTTCATTTACCTGTAAATTGAAACAAATTCAGAACTCATAATTAAAAGGGTTATTTCTATCTACAAGATTGTATGCTCAATGTGTAGTAGGTGAAATAATAATAGCAAATACCTCCAATTAGAAATGTAGTATAATTCTCCTGATTAGGTAAGTATCATTCCTCATGTGCAGGGAATCGTTGTTTAGGTATCCATAGTTACATCCACTAATATAGTGACAGTAAGTTAGTTGCTTGCTGTCATAACCATGGATACCTGAGCTGCAATGCCCTGCACATGAGGTAAGTGACATAGCTTATCAGGAAAACTAGACTGCATTTCTAATTGGAGGTATTTGCTAATATTATTATTATTATTACTATTATTATTATTATTACACCTGCTACATATTAGGATAGGATCTTGGAAATGAGAATACCCCTTTAACCTCTAAACAGCTTAAAATGCATAAAACCCCCAAAATAAAAGCTACAATATTGCCATGCTTTACACTGCAGTCCTACTTGTTCAGGCTGATGGATTTATGTACTACCCAGAAGCTCACAAGGAAATAAATGTTTTGCTTTACAGAATAGATGGTAAGAAAGCAATTAACCCACCAGTAAAGTAAATAATGCACAAAAGACGTTGAGGCCAATTCATGAAGCATTTCCCAACACTTTTTTGGTGCTAGAGGCAAACTATATGTTACTTTTATACCAGCTAACTAACTTTTTGGGTAGCGCTTAGCTTTTTTGCATGGACTATTTGAAGTCCAACATATTTACGCCACAAAAGTAAAGTACATTATAGCACAAATGCCCAGTCAATAATAATTTGATGCTTGCATAAAGGCTGTCTAATGATGAGCCCAATTCTTTAAAGGGAACCTGTCAGGTGCAATATGCATGTATATTGCTAATCCTTGCCTAACTGTCCCTGTATCTAGTAGCACAGATAATGAGATCTTTAGAAAAAGTATTTCTAAAGATCTTATATCGTATGCTAATGAGCGAGGGCAGTAGCCCGAAAGGCGTTGTTTCCCTTGCTAGTCACCTCCATTAGCATATTAGTACGACCCTGTGGGAGTGATATCATGCTAATGAATGCGCAGGGTCACAGGATGATCTCACTCCCCTCTCCGCCACCATCACGTCCGACGCTGGATTTCGGCTCAGTGCGCATGACCCTGGAGTTTGGGTAATGCGCACTACTTCAGTTTGAAGCCAGGACGCATACACCCGGATTCATAGTGCACATGACTGAAACTATGTGGCCAATCGCGCTGAGCCGAAATCCCCCATCGGACGCGATGGCGGCGGAGAGGTAAGTGACATCATCCTGTGACGCTGCACATTCATTAGCATGTTAGTACACCCTTGTGGGCGTGCTAACATGCTAATGAGGGGTGACTGGCCGGCAAACTAACGCCCAGGGGACTACTGCCCTTGCTCATTAGTATACTATAAAAGATCTTTAGAAATACTTTTTCTAAAGATCCCTTTATCTATGCTAGTGTATAGAGGAACGGTTAGGCAGGGATTAGCAATATACACCCAGAACTGCTCGTGGTTCTAGGTGCATATTGGACCTGACAGGTTCCCTTTAAGAGGCTTAAAGGGGTTACCTGGGACTAGAGTTTTGTTTTTTTTTACTACGGACCTAAAAACTAATAGTGAGGCAGTTGCTAACTACCTGCCTGTTCTACCTGGCGTCAGGTCAGAGCGATCATGAACCTTTCCTGCCAGCAATTCTGATGCTTCATGTCAACAGGGCAGCACTACCTCTTCCTGGCTTCTCTGTCTGACGGGGCATGAATACCGATATCATGGGGAGTGTCAGCTGGTTAGACAACAAGGAGCCAGCCATCAATATAGCATGACGTAAGCAGTCACTTCACGTAAGCATATCAGAGTGGATGAGAAGGCAATGCACTGTCAACATGATGTCAGCGGAAACAGCAGAATCGCCGGCATGTGCGGTCTCTGTAAATTCTGTGTCGGCAGATCGGTGTAAGGGGTACTTTGCACGTTGCGACATCGCTACTATGATGTCGTCGGGGTCAAATCGAAAGTGATGCACATCCGGCGCCGGTAACGACGTCGCAACGTGTAAAGCCTAGATGCACCGATAAATGAGCGCAAAAGCGTCGTAAATCGGTGATCTGTGTAGTGTCGGTCATTTTCATAATGTCGCTGCAGCGACAAGTACGATGTTGTTCCTCGTTCCTGCAGCAGCACACATCGCTGTGTATGAAGCCGCAGGAGCGAGGAACATCTCCTTACCTGCCTCCACCGGCTATGCGGAAGGAAGGAGGTGGGCAGGATGTTTACATCCCGCTCATCTCCGCCCCTCCACTTCTATTGGCCGCCTGCAGTGTGACGTCGCTGTGACGTGGCACGACCCACCCCCTTAGGAAGGAGGTGGGTCGCCGGCCAGAGCGACGTCGCAGGGCAGGTAAGTGCGTGAAGCTGCCGTAGCGATAATGTTCGCTACGGCAGCTATCACAAGATATCGCATGTGCGACAGGGTTGGGGACTATTGCGCTCGGCAAGCGATGTCACAGCGTGCAAAGTACCCCTTAGGCTCAACATGTAGGTAGTTATTAACTACCTGCCTGTTACGTTTTAGCCCACAGTAAACCAAAATAAAATAGTCCTGGATAACCCCTTTAATAAATTCCCTCATTCCTCCAGTTACATTTAAAGTTTTCATAACTCTGATCTTTCAAATCTCTATAACATGGACAGTCAAGATGCTAAGATTGAGGATATTGCGTTCATATTTGAGGTTTAAGGTGCTCAAAATCACAACTTCACATGTTCTCATTAGAATCTTGCGGTTTTACATGTAGGGGCAATGGGTGCCCCCACACACATACAGATACATCTGTTCTAATTCTAGCCTCCCATGTCGTGGGGATGGTTATTTTTGGTCAGTGGAAGCTACATTAGGCTTCATTTTTATCATCTTATTATTTGTGCTATTTCCTACCTTGGCCTCCTCCTCCTGAGCCTTCTTCACAATGGCTTGTAACTGAACTTCCCGCTTAAATTCTGCATGCAGCAGCTTTTCATCCATCATTTTGCGCCTCTGCTCCAGTAATCCCTCCTTCCACTTCCGCACATCCTTTTCCTAGAACACAAATATCTCCATTAGACAAAAAAATAAAACTGCAAAATACATAAACACTAAATTAGGAAAACAGGAAATATTTAATAATGATGAAAAAGGAAACCTACCAATATAGAGAATACGAGAATATTCATGGAAGAAAAAAGGGAATAGCAGAACCAAAAAACATTACCCCAACTGATACACATACGTCTCCTGTGCTGGACGTTAGAAGCAGGATTTGTCTTAATGTTACAGGTATAAGGATTGAGATCAGAAATGATCACTGATAAGCCAACAGGTCCAAGGAGGCCATTCTTTTATTAAATACTTTATTTTTTGGACTATAATATGCATCTTTGTATGAGACGCACCCCATGTTTAGGCAGCAGAAAGAAGGGAATTTTGTTTACTTACCGTAAATTCCTTTTCTTCTAGCTCCAATTGGGAGACCCAGACAATCGGGTGTATAGCTACTGCCTCCGGAGGCCACACAAAGTATTACACTTAAAAGTGTAAACCCCTCCCCTCTGCTATACACCCTCCCGTGCATCACGGGCTCCTCAGTTTTGGTGCAAAAGCAGGAAGGAGGAAACTTATAAATTGGTCTAAGGTAAATTCAATCCGAAGGATGTTCGGAGAACTGAAACCATGACCAAGAACAGTTCAATCTGAACAACATGTGTACACAAAAGAACAAACAGCCCGAAGGGAACAGGGGCGGGTGCTGGGTCTCCCAATTGGAGCTAGAAGAAAAGGAATTTACGGTAAGTAAACAAAATTCCCTTCTTCTTTGTCGCTCCATTGGGAGACCCAGACAATTGGGACGTCCAAAAGCAGTCCCTGGGTGGGTAAAAGAATACCTCAGTAAAAGAGCCGTAAAACGGCTCCTTCCTACAGGTGGGCAACCGCCGCCTGAAGGACTCGCCTACCTAAGCTGGCATCTGCCGAGCGTAGGTATGCACTAGATAGTGCTCCGTGAAAGTGTGCAGACTCAACCAGGTAGTCGCCTGACACACCTGCTGAGCCGTAGCCTGGTGCAGCAACGCCCAGGACGCACCCACGGCTCTGGGAGAATGGGCCTTCAGCCTTGAAGGAACCGGAAGCCCAGCAGAACGGTAGGCTTCAAGAATTGGTTCCTTGATCCACCAAGCCAAGTTGACTTGGGAGCTTGCGACCCTTTACTCTGGCCAGCGACAAGGACAAAGAGCGCATCCGAGCGGCGCAGGAGCGCCGTACGAGAAATGTAGAGTCTGAGTGCTCTCACCAGACCTAACAAGTGCAAATCCTTTTCACGTTGGTGAACCGGATGAGAACAAAAGGAAGGTAAGAAGGTATCCTGATTGAGATGAACAGAGGATACCACCTTCGGGAGAAATTCCAGAACCGAGCGCAGAACCAGCTTGTCCTGGTGAAACACCAGGAAGGGGGACTTGCATGACAGCGCTGCTATGTCAGACACTCTGCGGAGTGACGTGACTGCACTAGGAAGACCACCTTCTGCGAAAGGCGAGAAAGAGAATATCCCTCATTGGCTCGAAGGGTGGTTTCTGAAGAGCCGGTAACACCCTGTTCCGATCCCAGGGTTCTAGCCGACGCTTGTAAGGAGGGACTATGTGGCAAACCCCCTGCAGGACCGTGCGTACCTGAGGGAGTTTGGCTAGACGCTTTTGAAAAAAACACAGAAAGCGCCGAAACTTGTCCCTTAAGGGAACCGAGAGACAACCCCTTTTCCATTCCAGATTGAAGGAAGGACAGAAAGTGGGCAAGGCGAATGGCCAGAGAGTAAAACTCTGATCAGAGCACCAGGATAAGAAGATCTTCCACGTCCTGTGGTAGATCTTGGCGGACGTTGGTTTCCTGGCCTGTCTCATAGTGGCAATGACCTCTTGAGATAACCCTGAAGACGCTAGGATCCAGGACTCAATGGCTACGCAGTCAGGTTGAGGGCCGCCGAATTCAGATGGAAAAAACGGCCCTTGAGACAGCAAGTCTGGCCGGTCTAGTAGTGTCCACGGTTGGCCTACCGTGAGATGCCACAGATCCGGGTACCACGACCTCCTCGGCCAGTCTGGAGCGACGAGGATGGCGCGGTGGCTGTCGGATCTGATCCTGCGTAACACTCTGGGCAGCGGTGCCAGAGGAGGAATACGTGAGGCAGGGAAACTGCGACCAATCCCGCACTAATGCGTCTGCCGCCAGAGCTTTGTGATCTTGAGAACGTGCCATGAATGCCGTGACTTTGTTGTTGTGCCGGGACGCCAATAGGTCGACGTCCGGCTTCCCCCAGCGGCAACAAATCTCTTGAAACACGTCCGGTCGAAGAGACCATTCCCCTGCGTCCATGCCCTGGCGACTGAGAAAGTCTGCTTCCCAGTTTTCTACGCCCTGGATGTGAACTGCGGAGATGGTGGAGGCTGTGGCTTCCACCCACAGCAGAATCCGCCGGACTTGCTGGAAGGCTTGCCGACTGCTTGTGCCGCCTTGGTGGTTGATGTATGCCACCGCCTTGGCGTTGTCCGACTGAATTCGGATCTGCCTGCCTTCCAGCCATGGCTGGAACGCTTTTAGGGCTAGAACACTGCCCTTATCTCCAGAACATTGATCTGGAGGGAAGACTCTGCTGAGTCCATGTACCCTGAGCCCTGTGGCGGAGGAAGACTCCCTGACAGACTCGCGTCCGCCGTGACCACAGGCCAGGATGTGGGCAGGAAGGATTTTTCCTTTGACAAGAGTGGGAAGAAGCCACCACTGAAGGGAGGTCATGGCTGCCCGAGAAGGAGCAACGTCCTTGTCGAGGGACGTCGATTTGCTGTCCCATTTGCGGAGAAAGTCCCATTAAAGTGGGCGCAGATGAATCAGCGCAAACGGAGCTGCCTCTATTGCTGCCACCAACTTCTCTAGGAAGTGCATGAGGCGCCTCAAAGGGTGTGACTGGGCTCGAAGGAACGATTGCACCCCTGTCTGTAGTGAACGCTGTTTGTCCAGCGGAAGCTTCACTATCGCTGAGAGAGTATGAAACTCCATGCCGAGATATGTCAGTGATTGGGCCGGTGTCAATTTTGACTTTAGGAAAAATTGATGAACCACCCGAATCTCTGGAGAGTCTCTAGAGCCATGGACCCGCCAGCCACTGCTACTACTGATCTAGCCGCCAGTCCAGAGACTGGAGGGCACCTTATGACACTGAGCCGAAACCTTAACAACGTCAGAGAGGAAGGGACAACGTGTGTTATAAGGCGTTCAGTAAAACGCTTGTCCGGGAAGGTGTGCTTCTGGACAGTATCTGTGCATTAGCTGGACTGGGACTGCGGTTCGTGCTGGAGTTTACCACGTAATAACTAGAGGCCACCCCAGGAACACGCTTCGTCGCAGACCGATAGTGGCCTGGGGCGATCCCGCAGTGCCCGGGCCTGTGTAAGGGACCGGTCTGGACTGCAAACTCCTAGTCTCTTATCCGACCATTTGTCCATAGCCTGAGACATGGATAGTGAAAATGACCCAGAGAGTTTCTCAGCAAAGCTGTAACTCTGTCCCTGCCGCCTGGACAGGGAACGCCAGCGAAGTTTTCATCATGCAAACTCTGTCGCTGTCATCTGTGCAGTGCCCGTAATATAGGCGCACAAGAGGTTAAAATAAGCCAGTGTCTTGGCACCCTTACTCTTTAAGAGCAGACAACAGTCTGTCGTCCGCAGAGTAATCAGTGAGGGTATACAGCCAAAAACAAATAATGCTGCCGAACAGTGAAATCATATACCATATAAATAAACACATATATATATATATATACACTGCGGCACCAAGGGGGGGACAACACCCTAGGAAGACCACCTTTGAAAAACTGGTGCCCCCCAGTGCTCAGTGAGGGGGAAGGAGGATAGCAACGTATGCTCCAGCCCTCCCTACGTTATGATGCAGGGCTCTGTCTGCGGGAATCCGGTGGTCTATAGTGATCAGTGAGGGGGGGGCGGAGGACAGCGAGGTGTGCTCCAGCCCTCACTGTCGGCAACATACCGACCATCCCGCCCTTCTCCCTGACTGACAGGCTCAGGGGCGGGAGTTTAACACACTAGGCCGCAAAAGCCGGGGACTAAAGTAAAAACCGCGGCCGGCAAACAGGCACGGTCGGCGCGGTAGTCCCGGACAAAAAATGCACACCGCAGTCGCAGCTGCGTCTGAGGCCAAGGTGCTTCATGCACCGTGCCAACGGGGACACAGAGTACCTGTAGCTGCAGGGTGTCCCTGACGATACTCCGTCTCCTGTCCGGCAGGGGCTGCGGATGTGGCTTGTAGCCACCAGATTCTCTGCCCCGGGTCTCCCTCAGCTGCAGCCAGAAGTTGCTGAAAAACATGGCTGACGGCGTTCTCTGAGGAGGAGGGAGGCGTGGGCGTAGTCACAAAAAAGTGCGGGAATCTGGTGCCTCAGCGTGGGTAGTGAGGGGGGCGGAGGACAGCTCAATGTACTACAGCCCTCACTGTCGGCGTCATACCGACCGTCCCGCCCTTTTCCCTGACTGGCAGGTCTGGGGGCGGGAGAATCCCATACTAGGCCGCAAAAGCCGGGGATTAAAGTTGAAATCGCGGCCGGCCGGCAGTGCACGGTCGGCGCGGTAGTCCCGGACCCACACGCACGCCGCAGTCGCTGCAGCGTCTGGGCCCAAGGTGCTTTATGCGCCGTCCCAACGGGGACACAGAGCACCTGGAATATGCGGTACTAGGCCGCAGAAGCCGGGGACTAGAGTATAAGCGCGGCCGGCAACAAGCGCGGTCAGCGCGGTAGTCCCGGCGCACTAACACGCCCAGCAGTGCTGCAGCGTGTATGACACAAGCGCTCCATGCGCCGTCCCCAAGGGGACACAGAGTACCTCACAGTAGCAGGGCCATGTCCCTGAGATACCCAGCTCCTGTCCAGCAGATTCCCAGGGGCTGCGGAGGGAGCACGGTCCCAGTGTCTGGAGACCGATTATGGATCCCACTTCACCCAGAGCCCTGCAGGGATGGGGAAGGAAAACAGCATGTTGGCTCCTGCCTATGTACCCGCAATGGGCACCTCAACCTTAACAACACCGCCGACCAGAGTGGGGTGAGAAGGGAGCATGCTGGGGGCCCTATATGGGCCCACTTTTCTTCCATCCGATATAGTCAGCAACTGCTGCTGACTAAGTTGTGGAGCTATGCGTGGATGTGTGCCTCCTTCGTGCACAAAGCATAAAAACTGAGGAGCCCGTGATGCACGGGAGGGTGTATAGCAGAGGGGAGGGGTTTACACTTTTAAGTGTAATACTTTGTGTGGCCTCCGGAGGCAGTAGCTATACACCCGATTGTCTGGGTCTCCCAATGGAGCGACAAAGAAAATATATTTCCTACTAATTAAAATATTCCTGTTGTAGTAAAAAAATTGGTGGTGTCAATATCACTAATATAATGCAGAAGGCTAGAATAGGAGGTGATAGTTCTCCTGTTAGTGTTTATATGCAGCACGCGTTTTATATAGATTTATGGCACACATACTATGTAAACTCTCCGCAGTGCACATATATACACAAAACTGCTGCATGCACAGTGCAGTCACACTCCGCTCTACAGTATATACTAACACCTGTTACATATACACAGCTCTGCTACATACACATAACTTTACACTCACATGTCTGTTACATACACACAGCTCTGCTACATACACACAGCTCTGCTACATACACATAGCTCTGCTACATACACAAAACATTACACTCACATGTCTGTGACACACACAGCTCTGTTACATACACACAACTTTATACTCACATCTGTTACATACACACAGCTCTGCTACATACACAACTTTACACTCACATCTGTTACACACACACAGCTCTGCTACATACACACAACTTTACACTCACATCTGTTACACACACAGCTCTGCTACATACACACAACTTTACACACACAGCTCTGCTACATACACAACTTTACACTCACATCTGTTACACACACAGCTCTGCTACATACACAACTCTACACTCACATTTGTTACACACACAGCTCTGCTACATACACAACTTTACACTCACATTTGTTACACACACACAGCTCTGCTGCATACACAACTTTACACTCACATTTGTTACACACACACAGCTCTGCTACATACACAACTTTACACTCACATTTGTTACACACACACAGCTCTGCTACATACACAACTTTACACTCACATTTGTTACACACACACAGCTCTGCTACATACACAACTTTACACTCACATCTGTTACCTACACACAACTTTACACTCACATCTGTTACATACACACAGCTCTCTTACATACTTACAACTTTATACTCACATCTGTTACATACACACAACTTTACACTCACATCTCTACACACAACTTTACACTCACATCTGTTACATACACACAACTTTACACTCACATCTGTTACATACACACAGCTCTGCTACATACACATAACTTTACACTTGCATTTCTGTTACACAAAGCTCTGTTACATACACACAACTTTACACTCAACATATCTTTTACATACACACAGCTCTGCTACATACATACCTTTACACTCACATCTCTGTTACATACACACAGCAATGCTACAAGAACAAACACAATCTTCTCCATGTGCACACACACAGCTTTGCTACATGCACACACACCTCAGCTACATCAATCCACACACAGCTCAGCTACACCAACACACAGCTCAGCTACATCAACACACACAGCTCAGATATATAAAAAACTTATACACCTTTGCTACACACACAAACTGCCACATTTGGAAGTTTTTTCCAGGCATGCAACTGATCGCTTCACGGTAAAGGTCCTTCAGCTAGTCAGAAGCTGCAGCCTCCGTGCAGCCTTAGTGATGTGCAGACCCTGGTAGCTTCTTCTCCTGCTCTGCACCAATCAGGCTGATCAGTGATAGGATGTTCTCTTAGTGATAGGAAGGACACTGTGAAAGTATCCTCATCCTAAAAACCTGCTTCTGAACTAAAGGGAGACACATTTTACCAAGATTTCTTGTTGCTAAACATGTTTCATATAATCTAAAAAATACAGCATGCTGTTATGGAGAAAGTGTTTAAAATGCCAAATGATGCTTCTGTAAATAACTGTGGTAGCAATGTAAGCAGACCAGTTAGACTTAAATGTCTTGCTTGCTGCATGCCTGGTTTTAACCCCTAGAAAATGCTGGATACGTGTTTTGAAAATGATAGGGAAACACAGTTGTCTATTCTTCAATGTTCCCAGGTGCTTCTTTCCTGGAACAGCATTAATCAGGCAAAACAGATTTAGTAACAGATCTGCGTCATAACACAATCAGATGGAGTGACACTATATAGCGTAATAAAGCTTCTGGCCCTTTAGTCCAAATACAAAATGGGCAGCAAAAGGTCAGGATGATGGCACAACACAAGGACCGCATTCCAGTCTACAGCTTGGGCCACACGTCTGCAATAAAGGCCCTAATTGTCCTTTTTACCTGAAAGACTATCTGTACTCACTCTTTCTAGAAGTTTCTGTAGCTTGAGAGCTTTCTCTTCTTGCAGCTTCTCTCTCAGCTGTTGTGCTTTTCGTTGTTTCTCTTCGTGCTTCTTTTTGGATTCGGCAATTGTTCTACAAAAGATAAAGACAATTGTGATCTATAGCCCTGGAGTGGACTGACGGAAACCTTCCTCCTACATAGTCTAAAATGTACAACCAATATTTCGACAACTGGATTCCCTACTAGGACTAAGCTGCTTTACTGGAGGCATATCAGTTCCATGGTCTATTGACTATCCAACTCCTAATTTTATAATTATACAATATATATATATATATATATATATATATATATAGTGCGAAAGTATTCGGCCCCCTTGAATTTTTCAACCTTTTCCAACAATCAAGACTTCAAACATAAAGATAAAAACGTTAATGTTATGGTGAAGAATCAATAACAAGTGGGACACAATTGTGAAGTTGAATGAAATTTATTCCTTATTTTAAACTTTTATAAAAAATAATAAACTGAAAATTGGGGCATGCAATATTATTCGGCCCCTTTAAGTTAATACTTTGTAGCGCCACCTTTTGCTGCGATTACAGCTGCAGTCGCTTGGGGTATGTGTCTATCAGTTTTGCACATCGAGAGACTGAAATTCTTGCCCATTCTTCCTTTGCAAATAGCTGGAGCTCAGTGAGGTTGGAAGGAGAGCGTTTGTGAACAGCAGTTTTCATCTCTTTCCACAGATTCTCGATTTTATTCAGGTCTGGGCTTTCACTTGGCCATTCTAACACCTGGATACATTTATTTGTGAACATTCCATTGTAGATTTTTGCTTTATGTTTGGGATCATCTCCGTTCCAGTCTCAGGTCTTTTGCAGACTCCAACAGGTTTTCTTGAAGACTGGTCCTGTATTTGGCTCTATTCATCTTCCCATCAATTTTAACCATCTTCCCTGTCCCTGCTGAAGAAAAGCAGTCCCAAACCATCAATGCTGCCACCACCATGTTTGACAGTGGGGATGGTGTGTTAAGGGTGATGAGCTGTGTTGCTTTTACGCCAAACATATCCATGTGCTATTAAAATAAATAGTATCTTGCTATAAAGAATATTAGTATTCGTGCCTGATTAGGATATCAGTGAGCGCTTCCTAAGTACGGGCTTTCAGCCCCCTTTTTAGTAGAATTTAGCAAAACAGACATTGTGCCCAAAAAGTTTGATTTTGGTTTCATCTGACAAGATCACCTTCTTCCACATGTTTGGTGTGTCTCCCAGGTGACTTGTGGCAAACTTTAAACAACACTTTTTATGGATATCTTTGAGAAATGGCTTTCTTCTTGCCACTCTTCCACAAAGTCCAGATTTGTGCAGTGTACGACTGATTGTTGTCCTATGGACAGACTCTCCCACCTCAGTTGTAGATCTCTGAAGATCATCCAGAGTGATCATGGGCCTCTTGGCTGCATCTCTGATCAGTCTTCTCCTTGTTTGAGATTAAATTTTTGAGGGACGGCCAGGTCTTGGTAGATTTGCAGAGGTATGATACTCCTTCCATTTCAATATGATCGCTTGCAAAGTGCTTCTTGGGATGTTTAAAGTTTTGGAAATATTTTTGTAACCAAATCCAGCTTTAAACTTCTCCAGAACAGTATCACGGACCTGCCTGTTGTGTTCCTTGGTCTTCATGATGCTCTCTGTGCTTTAAACAGGACACTGAGACAATCACAGAGCAGGTGCATTTATACAGAGACTAGATTACACACAGGTGGCTTATATTTATCATCATCAGTCATTTAGGACAACATTGGATCATTCAGAGATCCTCAACTTTAGGAGTGAGTTTGCTGCAATGAAAGTAAAGGGGCCGAATAATATTGCACGCCCCAATTCAAAAGCCTGAAATGTGGGAAAAGGTTGAAAAATTCAAGGGGGCCGAATACTTTCACATGGCACTTTGTGTGTGTGTATATATATATATATATATATATATATATATATATATATAAAAAGCTATCTGCTCACCCTAGAGAAGTGAATATTATTGAAAAGTGCCCGCTCTCTCCAATAGAGTCAAATACATAAGAACGGGATCATTATAGGTAGGGTGTAAACCGTCAGACTTGCTCCAATCAGTCATTAATAGCTTATTATATCAATTTGCCATTATAGTTCGCTTTCTAAATGCAGATGCACTGGTGTTCAACCAATGTAATCAAAGACTAAACTATTTAACGTCTTTAAAAAAGGAACATTTTTTTGCGTAAAGTGAACTTATCACCAGGTTTCCCCTACATAAACTAAGGGGTACTTTGCATGTTATGACATCGCTGCTGCGATGTCGTCGGGGTCAAATCGAAAGTGACGCACATCCAGCGCCAGTAACGACGTCGCAACGTGTAAAGCCTAGATGCACCGATAAACGATCGCAAAAGCGTCGTAAATCGGTGATCTGTGTAGTGTCGGTCATTTTCATAATTTCGCTGCAGCGACAGGTACAATGTAGTTCCTCGTTCCTGCGGCAGCACACATCGCTGTGTATGAAGCCGTAGGAGTGAGGAACTTCTCCTTACCTGCCTCCACCGGCTAGGAGGAAGGAAGGAGGTGGGCGGGATGCTTACGTCCCGCTCATCTCCGCCCCTCCGCTTTTATTGGCCGCCTGCCGTGTGACGTTGCTGTGATGCCGCACGACCCGCCCCCTTAAGAAGGAGGTGGGTCGCCGGCCAGAGCGACGTCACAGGGCAGGTAAGTGTGTGTGAAGCTCCCGTAGCGATAATGTTCGCTACGGCAGCTATCACAAGATATTGCATGTGCGACGGGGGCGGGGACTATCGCGCTCGGCATCGCAACCATCGGCTAGCGATGTCGCAGCGTGCAAAGTACCCCTAAGGCCACCACCATTATATGCTGTATTACTGGAGTCCAGCTAGCTGTATCTAAGCACCAAACTCCCCCTTCATATGCAAAAAATAACTTATATGGTTCTGGCATATGGCGCGTTCCCATCCAATGAGCATTTTCTCCTCATCACTCTCTCAATGCCTGCAGCTGCTGTCCTCATGGCTTGATTGAAGTGAAGGTTTGCATCCTAGTCCATCCACAGATTGCCACAAAACTTGTATCTGCGCAGTTAAAGCACAGGCGTACTAAGCGCTGCCCTACTAAAGGCAGAGCAAAGTTCTGTACTGTACTGTGCATGCGCCAGCTTCACTTTTGTTTTTTTTAGGTGCCGGTGCATTATAGGACATTGCTCTGCCCTTAGTAGGGTAGAAAGATGAAAACACAGCACCACCTGCGCTCCAACTGCGCAGGTACAAGAGTCGCACCCATCGGTAGATTATGTAGGACCTGTTATATACATTAATCAGGCCATAAAGAGAGCAGCTGCAGGGATTGAGGAGGCGCTGAGAAAAGTACTAAAAGATGCCTATTGGACTGTGCCATATTCCAGACGTTTATAAGGTATTTTTTGGCATATTCAGTGGGAGCTTGAGATTAGATACAGGTCAATGGATGGAGGTTTTAGAGCAGTTATGGCTGGTGGCTTTAAATTATATTAGGAAAATCAGGTAAGTTGTGTCTTATGGGTCATTTTTTCTTGTAAAGCCAAAAAGTTTCTTTAGTAGTAGGACAAGCCAAGAAAATCTGATGAAGGCTCCACCAGACCACAGCTTGCATCACCATGAAGACAAGCGACTTGCATCTACGTAATATGTAAAACATACGGTATGCCATAAATGTCTGAGATGGGAATACATCTTTATCTCTTTCCCACCATGGCCAATTTTCATTTTAGACAATTCATTTTTTCCTGCCCTTCTTCTAAGAGTCATAGAACTTGTTTTATTGTGGATTGAGTGATAGCATTAAATTATACGATTCATTTTCCCAAACAGTTTACTGAAAAATGGAGAAAAAAAAATACAATTGCAGAAAAAATTAGCAAAAAATGGCAATTCTGATATGGTTTTTTCGGTTTTATTTTCACGGCATTCATTGCACATGACAACTTTTTTATTTTTCCATTCCCTTTTTTTACTGTATTCAAATAATTGCATATTTTGATAGATCAATATTTAACAGAAATGGTTATACCAAATATACTAACCTCCCCAAACTATTACTATGTACATGTTGCTCTTATGCCACTGTCACTCCAGCTCTATTCTGTGTCCAGAGCAGTTTCCTCTTGCTTCACTGACGGCTCCTTAGCCTGAAGATACATAGTATAGAAGCTGTCAGTCAAGCATGAGCAGGCGGCAAAAGGGCAGGGAATAGAGCTGGAGTGACCAAGGCTTCACATCTACAGCCTCATTTGCATATCAGAAAAATAGTTTGGGGTTTTAAATCCTGGTGACAGATTCTCTTTCATTTTTTTTATTTTTAAAGTGAACGTTTTACCTTTTTCATGCTGCTCAATCCATGGGCAGCAGGAATCAGAGCCTGGTTGCACAATTGTAGCCAGGTTTCATTTTCTCTTAAACAGTTTGGCACTTCAAAGACAGTTTACTTTGATGGTGGCCAAGGACCATAGGGAGAGAAGAGACTAGTCCGGTGCCAACTCCGGATGGCTTTTCCTAGTGATTGGGCTTCGCACAAGAACAAAATGACAGTCACTTGGGCCTTCAGGAGGGCTCTAACTACTATAGCAAGCGATTAGCATCCTGCAAACAGATCATGGGGGATTTCACCTGAAATGCACCAGAAATGCTGCTGTCAGAGACAGAAAGTGGCATTTAAGTGGTTAACAGCAGCGATCAGAACTTGGTTTAGCTCCAATCTATGCTTTTATATGCCGGGTATAGCATGGAGTCAGCGCCTCAGCCATTCCATAGACCTGAACCTAGTGTGATGGATATGTACACCACATGTCAATAAGGGTTAGATTATGATCTACTTTCTAGCCGCCAACTGAGGGAACAAATTCAGCTTGTCTGGGGGTACTGTATAGAAAGCTGACCTTTTCCTTGATGGTGAAGACAGTTTTTCATGCATATGGATTCCGTGACCAGGTGGCCTAGAGGGTTCTTCTTCTACAATATCACCCCAGGATGTGTTCTGTCTCCAAGACTCACGTGCTTCAAAAGAAACCCATTTCATTAATACATTTACAACCCATTTACCACAAAAGCTTCAAAAACACCCTCCACCAAAAGGAAAATAAAAACAAATGGATTTAAATATGAAGCAAAATGCCCAAAGTAAGAATGCTCTAAACATACGAAGGTGAAACAACATGGATAATGACTGAAAAAAACAGAATCTAAATTAATTCAATACTGGATGTGAGTGCGCTTTGTTTCACAACAGCATTAGTTTTAGATACAATAGTTTTAAAGGAACTTGTCAGGGAGGTTGTTCCAAACATCTTGGAGATCTAACCACAGATCTTCTTTAGTTGTAGGCTTGTGCAAAACCTTCTTAACTTATGTAATGCCAGACAGACTTGATGAAGGTGCCAACAATTTTATCCGGCCCATTTTCAGAGGTTTGTCTAAATTTATATCAAATTTGTCTTTTTCCTCTGTTTTTGTTTGGGTGCTGTTGTAATACACGCAAAGGACAATGACGTGTATAACAAAACGTGTAATTCCAATAATTTTCTGGGAGAAATACTTCATTCTCTGGAACAATTTCAAGGGTGCCAACACTTTCATCCATGACTATATTATACAGTGGGTACGGAAAGTATTAAGACCCCTTTAAATGTTTCACTCTTTGCTTCATTGCAGCCATTTGGTAAATTCAAATAAGTTCATTTTTTTTTCTCATTAATGTACACTCTGCACCCCATCTTGACAGAAAAAAAAACCACAGAAATGTAGAAAGTTTTGCAAATTTATTAAACAAGAAAAACTGAAATATCACATGGTCATAAGTATTCAGACCCTTTGCTCAGATACTTATGTTTAAGTCACATGCTGTCTATTTTCTTGTCATCCTCCTTGAGATGGTTCTACTCCTTCATTGGAGTCCAGCTGTGTTTAATTAAATTGATAGCACTTGATTTGGAAAGGCACACACCTGTCTATATAAGACCTCACAGCTCACAGTGCATGTCAGGCCAAATGAGAATCATGAGGTCAAAGGAACTGCCCACAGAGCTCAGAGACAGAATTGTGGCAAGGTACAGATCTAGCCAAGGTTACAAAAGAATTTCTGCAGTACTCAAAGTACCTAAGAGCACAGTGGCCTCCATAATCCTTAACCCATTACTTGCCAAATTAGAAATTTTCTTTTTTTTTTTTTTATTAAATGACAGATTTTTAATGAAAAAAAATATTAAAAATTAAAATGAAATTTAAGCAAAATTAATAAATGTAATGTATAAATTAAATGAATTAATAGTTTAATTAATTTAATTAATTTTAAGCAAAAGATTAGGCGTCCCACAAAAAGGACAATGGTAGATAATAGGTTAAATGAAAGAAGTTTGGGACCAATAGAGCTTTTCCTCTACCTTTACCTTGGTGAGAGAGGTAAATAAAAACCCCAAGATCACAATGGCTGAGCTCCAGAGATGCAGTAGGGAGATGGGAGAAAGTTCCACAAAGTCAACTATCACTGCAGCCCTCCACCAGTCAGGCCTTAATGGCCTGACAGAAGCCTCTCCTCAGTGCAAGACATATGAAAGCCCCCACAGAGTTTGAAAAAAAACACATGAAGGATTCCCAGACTAAGAGAAATAAGATTCTTTGGTCTGATGAGATGAAGATAGAACTTTCTGGTGATAATTCTATGCGGTATGTGTGGAGAAAACCAGGCACTGCTCATCACCTGCCCAATACAATCCCAACAGTGAAACATGGTGGTGGCAGCATCATGCTATGGGGGTGTTTTTCAGCTGCAGGGACAGGATGACTGGTTGCAACTGAAGGAAAGATGAATGCGGCCAAGTATAGAGATATTCTGGAAGAAAACCTCTTCCAAAGTGCTCTGGACCTCAGACTTGGCCAAATGTTCACCTTCCAACAAGTCAATGACCCTAAGCACACAGATAAAATAACAAAGCAGTGGCTTCAGAACGAAGGGAATTTTGTTTACTTACCGTAAATTCCTTTTCTTCTAGCTCTAATTGGGAGACCCAGACAATTGGGTGTATAGCTACTGCCTCCGGAGGCCACACAAAGTATTACACTTAAAAGTGTAAGGCCCCTCCCCTTCTGCCTATACACCCCCCGTGGGATCACGGGCTCCTCAGTTTTAGTGCAAAAGCAAGAAGGAGGAAAGCCAATAAACTGGTTTAAGCAAATTCAATCCGAAGGAATATCGGAGAACTGAAACCATTCAACATGAACAACATGTGTACACAAAAAAACAGGGGCGGGTGCTGGGTCTCCCAATTAGAGCTAGAAGAAAAGGAATTTACGGTAAGTAAACAAAATTCCCTTCTTTGTCGCTCTATTGGGAGACCCAGACAATTGGGATGTCCAAAAGCAATCCCTGGGTGGGTAAAATAATACCTCGTGATAGGGCCGTAAAACGGCCCTTTCCTACATGGGGGCAATCGCCGCCTGAAGGACTCGTCTACCTAGGCTGGCGTCCGCCGAAGCGTAGGTATGCACCTGATAATGCTTGGTAAAAATGTGCAGACTCGACCAGGTAGCCGCCTGGCACACCTGCTGAGCCGTAGCCTGGTGCCGTAATGCCCAGGACGCACCCACGGCTCTGGTAGAATGGGCCTTCAGCCCTGAGGGAACCGGAAGCCCAGCAGAACGGTAGGCTTCAAGAATTGGTTCCTTGATCCACCGAGCCAGGGTGGATTTGGAAGCTTGCAACCCTTTACGCTGACCAGCGACAAGGACAAAGAGTGCATCCGAGCGGCGCAGGGGCGCCGTGCGGGAAATGTAGATTCTGAGTGCTCTCACCAGATCCAACAAATGCAAATCTCTTTCACATTGATGAACTGGATGAGGACACAAAGAAGGTAAGGAGATATCCTGATTGAGATGAAAGGGGGATACCACCTTAGGGAGAAACTCCGGAATCGGGCGCAGAACCACCTTGTCCTGGTGAAACACCAGGAAGGGAGATTTGCATGACAGCGCTGCTAGCTCAGACACTCTCCGAAGAGACGTGACCGCTACTAGAAAGGCCACTTTCTGTGAAAGGCGAGAAAGGGAAACATCCCTCATAGGCTCGAAAGGCGGCTTCTGGAGAGCAATTAGAACCCTGTTCAGATCCCAGGGCTCTAACGGCCGCTTGTAAGGAGGGACGATATGACAAACCCCTTGCAGGAACGTGCGTACCTGTGGGAGTCTGGCCAGGCGCTTCTGAAAAAATACAGATAGCGCAGAGACTTGTCATTTAAGGGAGCCGAGCGACAAACCTTTTTCCAACCCGGATTGCAGGAAGGAAAGAAAAGTAGGCAATGCAAATGGCTAGGGAGAAACTTCCTGAGCAGAGCACCAAGCTAAGAATATCTTCCACGTCCTGTGGTAGATCTTGGCAGAGGTTGGTTTCCTAGCCTGTCTCATGGTGGCAATGACCTCTTGAGATAATCCTGAAGACGCTAGGATCCAGGACTCAATGGCCACACAGTCAGGTTCAGGGCCGCAGAATTCAGATGGAAAAACGGCCCTTGAGACAGCAAGTCTGGCCGGTCCGGTAGTGCCCACGGTTGTCCTACCGTGAGATGCCACAGATCCGGGTACCACGACCTCCTTGGCCAGTCTGGAGCGACGAGGATGGCGCAGCGGCAGTCGGACCTGATCTTGCGTAGCACTCTGGGCAACAGCGCCAGAGGTGGAAACACATAAGGGAGCCGGAACTGCGACCAATCTTGAACTAAGGCGTCCGCCGCCAGAGCTCTGTGATCGTGAGACCGTGCCATGAAAGCTGGGACCTTGTTGTTGTGCCGGGACGCCATTAGGTCGACGTCCGGCATCCCCCAGCGGCGACAGATCTCCTGAAACACGTCCGGGTGAAGAGACCATTCCCCTGCGTCCATACCCTGGCGACTGAGGAAGTCTGCTTCCCAGTTTTCTACGCCCGGGATGTGAACTGCGGATATGGTGGATGCCGTGTCTTCCACCCACGTCAGAATCCGCCGGACTTCCTGGAAGGCTTGCCGACTGCGTGTCCCCCCTTGGTGGTTGATGTATGCCACCGCTGTGGAGTTGTCCGACTGAATTCGGATCTGCTTGCCTTCCAGCCACTGCTGGAAGGCTTGTAGGGCAAAATACACTGCTCTGATTTCCAGAACATTGATCTGAAGGGTGGACTCCTGCTGAGTCCACGTGCCTTGAGCCCTGTGGTGGAGAAAAACTGCTCCCCACCCTGATAGACTCGCGTCTGTCGTGACCACCGCCCAGGATGGGGGTAGGAAGGACTTTCCTTTTGACAATGAGGTGGGAAGAAGCCACCACCGAAGAGATTCCTTGGCCGCCTGAGAAAGGGAGACGTTCCTGTCGAGGGACGTCGACTTCCCGTCCCATTGGCGGAGAATGTCCCATTGTAGTGGACGCAGATGAAACTGCGCGAAAGGGACTGCCTCCATTGCTGCTACCATCTTCCCTAGGAAGTGCATGAGGCGTCTCAAGGGGTGCGACTGGCTTGAAGGAGAGATTGCACCCCTGTCTGAAGTGAACGCTGTTTGTCCAGCGGAAGTTTCACTATCGCTGAGAGAGTATGAAACTCCATGCCAAGATATGTTAGCGATTGGGTCGGGGTCAGAATTGACTTTGAAAAGTTGATGATCCACCCGAAACTCTGGAGAGTCTCCAGCGCAACGTTCAGGCTGTGTTGGCATGCCTCTTGAGAGGGTGCCTTGACAAGTAGATCGTCCAAGTAAGGGATCACAGAGTGACCCTGAGAGTGCAGGGCTGCTACTACTGCTGCCATGACCTTGGTGAAGACCCGTGGGGCTGTCGCCAGACCGAAAGGCAGGGCTACGAACTGAAGGTGTTCGTCTCCTATAACGAAGCGTAGAAAACGCTGGTGCTCTGGAGCAATCGGCACGTGGAGATAAGCATCCTTGATGTCTATTGATGCTAGGAAATCTCCTTGAGACATTGAGGCGATGACGGAGCGGAGGGATTCCATCCGGAACCGCCTGGTTTTCACATGCTTGTTGAGCAGTTTTAGGTCCAGAACAGGACGGAAAGACCCGTCCTTTTTTGGCACCACAAACAAATTGGAGTAAAAACCGTGACCTTGCTCCTGAAGAGGAACAGGGATCACCACTCCTTCTGCCTTTAGAGAGCACCCGCCTGCA
This sequence comes from Anomaloglossus baeobatrachus, assembly GCF_048569485.1. NCBI lineage: Eukaryota > Metazoa > Chordata > Amphibia > Anura > Aromobatidae > Anomaloglossus > Anomaloglossus baeobatrachus. The sequence goes on from NC_134356.1 coordinate 434,208,226, forward strand.
GAAGAGCACCGGCTCGGTCGGGAGGTGGAGAAGTTCTGAAGAATCGAGTCGGAGGACGAGAACTGAACTCTATCCTGTACCCGTGAGACAGAATGTCTCTCACCCGACGGCCTTTGACCTGTGGCAGCCAAATGTCCCCAAAGCGGGAGAGCCTGCCACCGACCGAGGATGCGGAGAGAGGAGGCCGAAAGTCATGAGGAAGCCGCCTTGGTAGCGGTTCCTCCGGCTGCCTTCTTTGGGCGTGACTGAGCCCGCCAAGAATCTGAGCTCCTCTGATCCTTTTGAGTCCTTTTGGACGAGGAGAATTGGGACCTGCCCGAGCCTCGAAAGGACCGAAACCTCGACTGTCCCCTCCTCTGTTGGGGTTTGTTAGGTTTGGGCTGGGGTAAGGAAGAATCCTTAGCCTTGGACTGTTTAATGATTTCATCCAATCTCTCACCAAACAGTCTGTCACCAGAAAATGGCAAACTGGTTAAGCACTTTTTGGAAGCAGAATCTGCCTTCCATTCCCTTAACCACAAGGCTCTGCGTAAAACCACAGAGTTGGCGGACGCCACTGCCGTACGGCTCGTAGAGTCCAGGACAGCATTAATAGCGTAAGACGCAAATGCAGACATTTGAGAGGTTAAGGACGCTACTTGCGGAACAGATGTACGTGTGACAGTGTCAATCTGCGCAAGACCAGCTGAAATAGCTTGGAGTGCCCATACGGCTGCGAATGCCGGAGCAAACGACGTGCCGATAGCTTCATAGATGGATTTCAACCAGAGCTCCATCTGTCTGTCAGTGGCATCTTTAAGTGAAGCCCCATCGTCCACTGCAACTATGGATCTAGTCGCAAGCCTGGAGATTGGAGGATCCACCTTTGGACACCGGGTCCAGCTCTTGACCACGTCAGGGGGAAAGGGATAACGTGTATCCTTAAGACGTTTGGAGAAACGCTTATCTGGATAAGCGTGGTGTTTCTGAACTGCTTCTCTGAAGTCAGAGTGGTCAAGAAAAGTACTCAATTTACGCTTGGGATACCTGAAATGGAATTTCTCCTGCTGTGAAGCTGACTCCTCCACTGGAGGAGCTGAGGGAGAAATATCTAACATTCCATTGATGGACGCTATAAGATCATTCACTATGGCGTCACCATCAGGTGTATCCAGATTGAGAGCGGTCTCAGGATCAGAATCCTGATCAGCTACGTCTGCCTCATCATACAGAGAGTCCTCCTGCTGGGACCCTGACCAGTGTGATGAAGTCGAGGGCCGCTCCCAGCGAGCTCGCTTAGGCTGTCTGGGACTGTCGTCCATGTCAGAGCCTTCACCCTGGGATGCATGGGACCCCCCCGGAGCACGGATTTGTTCCAAATGAGGGGGGCCAGGGAGCATTGAATCAACAGTGCCCATGGTCTGAGTTACCGGTCTGGACTGCAAAGTCCTCCGTCCCTGCCACCTGGACAGTGTTCACAGGTGGTTCTCCTTGGGCCACCTCTAGCAGAGACCCCGGCTGAGCAAGTGCTACAGGGGAGCATTGCACACAATGGGGGTCAGTGAAATCTGCCGGTAGAACAGCCTCACATGCAGTACAAGCAGCAAAGAAAGCCTGTGCCTTGGCACCCTTGCTTTTTGCGGACGACATGCTGTTGTCTAGCCATCTAGGAGGGTATATAGCCAAGAATAGCGACCGTACAGTGCAATGTATAGCATACAAGCATAAAGTACAAATGAACACTTCGGCATTAGTGGGGTCAGCACTTCAGGTGCTGCTTACCGCCCGCTCAAAAGCGGGTGTGTGGTCGCCAGAATCCTGTGACTGGGTGTCCCAGAGCTTGTCTCTCTTCTCCAGCTCAGACTGCAAACAGGAATGGCTGCCGGCGTCCTGTGGAGAGGGGCGGGCCGTGGGCGTGCCCCAGACAAAGTGCGGGAAACTGGCGTCCCACTGTGTCCAGTGAGGGGGCTGGAGTATGCTAAGCAGACTCCAGCCCTCGGCGCTGACGTTCTGTACAGCGTCCCGCCCCTCCCCTGACTGGCAGGCCTGGGGGCGGGAACGAAACGAAACTAGGCCGCAAAGCCGGGGACTCGAGTAATAAGCGCGGCCGTCCTATGTGCACGGCCAGCGCGGACGTCCCCGGCGCAACACAAGTCCCAGCCGCGCCGCAGTGTAAAAACAGCCAGCAGCGGCCGGCGCGGCAGTTCCCAATACATTAACTCACTCAGCAAAGCTGCAGTGAGTAATAGCACAAGCGCTCCGCGCTGTTGTCCCCGGCGCACTAACACACCCAGCAATGCTGGTGTGTGTGTGCGCGATTTGTACGGGGACACAGAGTACCTTAATGTAGCAGGGCCCTGTCCCTGACGATACTCAGCTCCATATCCAGCAGGTTCTCCGGGTCTGTGGATGGAGCCCGGTCTCAGTGCCTGGAGACCGGTAAGATCCCACTTCACCCAGAGCCCTGAGGGGGATGGGGAAGGAAAGCAGCATGTGGGCTCCAGCCTCCGTACCCGCAATGGGTACCTCAACCTTAACAAACACCGCCGACAAAAGTGGGGTGAGAAGGGAGCATGCTGGGGGCCCTAGTATGGGCCCTCTTTTCTTCCATCCGACATAGTCAGCAGCTGCTGCTGACTAAAACAGTGGAGCTATGCGTGGATGTCTGACCTCCTTCGCACAAAGCATGAAAACTGAGGAGCCCGTGATCCCACGGGGGGTGTATAGGCAGAAGGGGAGGGGCCTTACACTTTTAAGTGTAATACTTTGTGTGGCCTCCGGAGGCAGTAGCTATACACCCAATTGTCTGGGTCTCCCAATAGAGCGACAAAGAAAATTCTGTGACCATTCTTGACTGGCCCAGCCAAAGCCCTGACCTAAATCCAATTGAGCATCTCTGGAGAAACCTGAAAATGACTGTCCATCAACGTTCACCATCCAACCTGACAGAACTGGAGAGGATCTGCAAGGAAGAATGGCAGAGGATCCCCAAATCCAGGTGTGAAAAACTTAATGCATCATTCCCAAAAAGACTCATGACTATACTAGCTCAAAAGGTGCTTCTACTCAATACTGAGCAAAGGGTCTGAATACTTATGACCATGTGATATTTCAGTTTTTCGTGTACAATAAATTTACAGAAATTTCTACATTTGTTTTTTTTCTATCAAGATGGGGTGCAGAGTGCACATTAATGAGAAAAAAATGAACTTTTTTTGAATTTACTAAATGGCTGCAATGAAACAGAGTGAAAAATTTAAAGGGGTCTGAATACTTTCCGTACCCACTGTATATACCATACATATACACACATTGATACAGTTATGAGGTTGGTTGTTGTATTAAGTGTTTTAAGCCATTAACAGTTTTTGCTGAAACTTCAGCAGGAGTTATTTAACAGATGCTAGATTTCTAAAGATCACCCAACTTTTCACAGATCAGGACTGGTCGATAAATCAGTGTAATACCATCAGCCCTTTAATGTGTTTCTGGCCTTACTACATGCATGAGGATCTGGAGAATTCTGTACAGATCCTGTCTTGCTATCTGTCCCTTCCAAGTACAGACATAAATTAAATTAGTGAGAAAACAGAAAGAAACAAATTTATCAAGGATAACTTACATTCTATTAATACATGTGACTATCACCAGAAAACTATACATCACATATACCTACATTGTATAGGACCTGAACACAATAGCAAATCTCCTACGCTGACTATTAAAACAGTGTTTGCTGTTTGTAGGAAGCCGTGTATGATTAGCCTTATCCGATTGACTTGTTGATTAATAACATTTCAAAACTACAAAATCTGACTTTAAGTAACAAGTGCAATTCACACATTAACATTTTTATTTTTTTTACCATACCTTCATAATCTGCTAAAACCTCATTCCAGTCCATGGACATACCGCTGAATGACATGCTTCCACTGCACATACTCGCCTGCAATATAGGAAGACATTTCACACACTGATTACTATCTGCATGAGTTTCTGTGTGTGGATGAGGTGTCAAAAACACATCTAAAATAACAGCTTTCATTAAAGGCTTTGTTCACACCAGAGAGCCACGGCTATTGTTCGCAATGTCGCCATGCGCTGGATTCACAGTTTATACACACAAACCCCACTGACCTACATAAGGAGCCATTAGGTACTGGTATTATTAAGAACAGCGCTGCAGACCGTGCTACTCTGCAAAACCCAACAGAAACCAATGACAGCAATTATAAGAAAGCCGAACACTATATAGTGCTGTAAAAAGCAAATATTTGCTTTCTCATATTAAGATTTTTTCAATTCTGACTCTCTATAAGGCTAGGTTCACATTTCCGCTGTTTTAAATCCGTCAGCAACGGATCAGTTGTTTTTTAGATGTCAACTGACCAACGGATGTGTTTTTCACAGGATTCCTTTCACAGGAATCCTGTGAAAAAACTGATCCGTTGCGTCCGTTGCATCCGCTGTGCGTCCGTTTTTTGACGGATCAGTCATGATCCGTGTGTGTGTTTGGGACAGCCCAGTGGGTGTGCCAAACCTGCTGGGCATGCTCAGTAGAGCATGATGGAATCCAGCGCTGGATTCCGTTGTAAGACGGATTACGACGGAATCCAGAACCATAGACATCCATTACAAGCTTGACGGATGACGATGGATTCCTGTGCGGCGCATTAATTTTGACGGCCAGAAAAAGGTTACATTCTGCGTTGCTCGCGCCCGGCGGTCAGTAAAAATACGACTGACTGCGGCGCAGCGGATGCAACGCAAGGTCATCAGTCGCAATCCACCACTAATACAAGTCTATGGGACACAACGGAATCCGCTAAACGGATGCCGTTGTTTACCATAGCCGCGGATTGTGACTGATACATTTTAACGGAAATGTGAACCTAGCCTAAGGAATACAGTTATCCACCGCCTTCACCTGCTATATCAGAAATGAAAAGCCACAATTTAATGGGTTGTCCAGATTCTAAAGAAAATATAAAATAAAATGATCTACAAACACTAAAAATTAAAGGGATATTCCCATCTTCAAGATCCTATCTCAATATGTAATAGGTGTAATATTAATAATAATATCAAATATCTCCAATTAGAAATGTAGTATAGTTCTACTGTTTCACTCTGTCATTTACCTCATGTGCAGGGCATTGCAGGACCTTAAGTATCCATGGTTATGACCACTAGCAACTGTCTGACACTATATGTGTAGTCATAACTAAGGATACCTAAGGTCCTGCAATGCCCTGCACATGAGGTAAGAGACAGTGAATCAGAAGAAGTATACTACATTTCTAATTGGAGGTGTTTGATAATAATAATATTATTATTACTACACCAGCTACATGTTGGGATAGGATCTTGGAGATGGGAATACTCCTTTAGGCCCTGTGCACACTAGAAAAAGGATTTCTCTCAAAAAATTTCTTGAGAGTCTGAAAGATTAGCGCACTTGTGGTCAAAAAACGCACCGAAAAATGCATGAGTTTTTACCGCATTTTTGATGCGTTTTTTCCGCAGGTTGGTCCCTGCGGGTTTTTTTACCATTATCTATGGCAAAAAACACAGGTACCTGTAGAAAAGAAGTGACATGCACATTCTTTTTCTCAAGAAATTCTGCAGAAAGAATGTTCTTGAGAAAAAAAATGCAGTGTGCGCACAGCTATTCTTTTTTCCATAGGTTTTGCTGGGGAATGTCTGCAGAAAGATTACAACCATATTCTCAAGAAATTTCTGCAGCAAAAACGCAAAAAACGTGGGTAAAAATGCAGTGTGTGAACAAGGCCTTAAGTAAGAAAAACACTGCTCACCTTACCCATCCACTGATTCTGTGATATCACCTGTCAATCTCAGCCACTGATTGACTGCAGTGGTCAAATGCCGACAGCAGGTCAACGAAGACCAGCTTGGACAACTGGGGCGTCACGATCCAATTGGGGGAATACAAGAGGTGAATAGTGTTTTTTGTGAACCCAGACAAGCCTTGATTAAATATTTGTACCCAGCAACAATACGTTGTTTTTCTTTTACAAGCAGAATTTATCAAATACAAAAAATACAGGTTTGAGGGGTTTTCCAACTTTAGGAAGATGCCAGCAGATATTTAGGATAGCCTGTATTCTGCTTGTAGAGCAGTTATGATGGGCTGAATTGTGGGCTCACGGAGCTCATCTATTAGCCTCACATGTGGTGTGACTCTTCATAAACTCATTAGTTGTACTTCTATGAGACTGAGAACATGTGATCAGGCAGGATACAGTGTCCTAAAGACGCAGCATACGGAGGATGGAGGGGTATCACCACACCAAGTAGAACGCACCGAGAATTCACTCTCATTGTCTATTTCAATGTCGTTCTCCTCGGCCTCAATCTCTCTCGTTAACTGCTCTTCTTCCGCTATAGCACTGGCTATGGCCTCTTCATTGGCTTTCTCCAGACGATCAGCAAGTTCTTCTTTTTTGGCAAGAACCTCTGCCATGGACTGTGAGGAAAAAATAGCACAAACAGTGAAATCAGAACCATCATAAGGAAGGAATGTACAGGTAAAAACAGTTTTTGTGGTCCTTTCTTAATGCTAGGGAGACATGTACAAGCGATGATTTTGCCCCCTCTCTTCCGGTACTTCCAGGATTTGGATATCCTCATTATCATCATGGAGCGCACAGAGCACAATGACCGCCCCTTTATCAGTTACCCTATACTACTCAGCTTGGGTGATGTGTCTCCACATCATCACACCCTTCAATGGCACCTACACCGTGAGCACACAGCACCAGAGCCATTACACAGTCACATAAACTGCAAAGGCGGCAGCAAAGCAGAACATCAATGACACGATCACACAATCTCAGCAAAGATTCATAGAACCTACAAGCAACGTTCTCCAGCACATGCAGGGGCATAGGACACAGCCACACATGCCACATGAATGTCATGCACTGTGCTATACAAAAGCGTATATACCTATGAATACACACAAAGGAAGACAGCGTATTCTCAGTGTAGGACTCCTCACAAAACCTCTATTCTGGAAAGCATTAAAGGGGATATCCACTACTGGGACAATCCCTTCTCATTCCCCTTGTTCACCCCCATAAAATTAAATAAGTGTATACTCACCTCTGGTGCAGTCGCGGTTCCACCAATGTCTAAAGTCGCGCTGTTATGACACATGAGCCCTGCGACCAATCAGCACCCGGCGTCTGTCTCCCCGCCTTCGGATGTTTGAGCAGGATGTGAGTGATGCGCTGACTTCCTGCCCAAATGTTCGAAGCTGAGGTGAAGGAAGCCAGCACTGATTGGTCGCAGGGCCCGCGTGTCATAACAATGTCAAGTGGGCCTCAGGAATGCGGCTTTAGACAATGCTGGAACCGCGGGCGCACTGGAGATGAATAAAGGCTTATTTATTTTTACAGAAGTAAACAAGGGGAATCAAAATGGGTGGTCCAAGTAGTGGACAACCCCTTTAAGCTACAATTATTAAAGGGAATCTGTCACCAGGTATTAGTCATCTGAAAGCAACATAATGTAACGACAGAGACCCTGATTCAAGGGATATCTCAATTACTGGGCTGCTTGCAGTAAATATAATAAAAAATTAGTATTTTTATCAAGAGGAGACTATCACTAGAAGACTAGTAAACCTGTTGCCATGTAGTTCTCTATGTTCGTGAGCTCTGTAAAACCCCGCCATCACCACTGCTTGGCAGCTTTCTGCCTATGCACAGTATACACAGAAAGCTGTCAATTAGTGGTATAGGCGGAGTTATACAGAGGTCAGCATTCAGAGAACTGGAAGTGATTTTACCAAAACTGTAGTAAGCAGCTCAATATATCATACATCACTGGAATCAGGCTCTCTGTCCCTACGTCACACTCCTCTCAGATGAGTTAGCAAAAACCTGGTAACAGATTTTTTTTTTTTTTTTAAAAACATGCCAGCGATTTCACAATTCACTTTTTTACTTCGTTTAAATTACGACATCTGTAGATTTTTTTTTTATCATCAGGAATGTGGAGTCTAAGTCGGTAAAGAAACCAATAAATGTTCAAAATGAAAATATTAATTATTAGTATTATTTAACTATTTTTAAAAGCCTAACTTCATGAATATCTAAAGGAAGGTAAAGGATAGCCTTCCCGCAGTAAATTAGGTAATTAATAGTGATGTGGGTGCTCGGATGTGTCGTGGATGAAACAACGACAATGCACAGGCTCGCTTCACTGTATGATGTCAGGCACCGCAGGGAGAGACAGTCATAGTTTCTGAATGGCTCTCACTGGGGTTAAAGGAGCGTTTTCAGACGTAGTGTGACCAAAATAAAACAACCCGCCATCCCTCCTGCTGGATATGCTCTGTTTATGGCTGGCTGTATGTAGACGGAAGGCTATGTGCCAATCATTCACTTTCCATTATACTTATTACTCGTGTTGAGGTTGTCCAACCAGCCCCAATCGAGTAGCGAGCATTTTAGTTCTCGCCCATCACTATTAATTAACAATTATACATCATATCTTCAAAGTGGATGTATCATCAGATTTAAGAAAATAACCTGCATCCATTAATAAATATATCTCTTAGACCTGATGAGGATAGTGTACTCACTCTGAAAATCTGTAACATTTTGTGTACGCTTTCCAGCCGAATATTAAAATAAGAATTTTATGATTCCATATCTTGCTGTAAAATGTTTAATATCAGGAATACACAGCTATTGTTACATCGATTCTTCAATGTAAAGCTACCAGTCTCATCTGGTCTACGCGTATATAGTGAAATCTTAAGGCAGATTCGCATTAAGAAAGAGCCAAAGTGTTAAAACCTAGAAGAGTCAGAAGTTTAGCTACGAGAGCCAAAGCCATGCTTTTCAGCTTCTTAATAAGAATATATAGCGCGTGTGTTTCTATGCCACAGCCATAATTCACATTGGCTGCAAGTAAAATGACACACATTGCTATTTAATAATCTGAGAGCTAGGATATGTCTGTGACTATGTGGAATGAAGAATGATCACCGGCTAAAATACTGTCCATCCCAAGAAACCGATATTGCTGAGAAAAATTAGCTAAAAAATAACATTATTTTAGAATTTAGAGTTGAGTGAAACGATTTGTAGGACCCGGTCCAGTGGCCACGACAGAAGCCAAAGGCAGTCACACCAGAGCACTGCGGACTTCCTATCTGGACATCTGGGTGCCTCTTCTGACTGGTAGGGCCGGCACAATGTTATGGTCAGAAGAGGCGCTCAGGATGCCGGCGGGTACTAGGACATTCACAGTGCTCTGATCCGGCCAGAGACCACCCACAGGGCCGCTGGAGAAAGGTCCGGTGAACAGTTTTGTTCAATGTTCCACTAAGAAATCTGCAAAACATGCGATTGCATAAAGTAAAAAGAAAGATGGGCACACAATGACACAATGCACCAAAGACAAGGAAGGTTTTTAAGTTCTTTGTTAGCCTTTCTTTTTATACATCTGTTACTACAATGAGAAGAAGTTACCTGTTCTGAACAAGTACACCAGGAGAAGAAACATAAGAAGAAGACAATGTTAGGTGACATAATCTAGCCAGAAATCACCAATCCTCCATCCAACCACACAATCACATCCTACACATGTCGATACACCTTTCATCCACTGTCAGCAAGCTCCGGAATCACTCCGCAGTCCGATCACACGTTCTGACGCTAACTGCTCACACTTCACTGCGCTACAATTGCTTCAAGGAGGCTTAAGGCCCCGTTACACGATACGATTTATCTAACGATATGTCGGCGGGGTCACGGATTCCGTGATGCACATCTGGCATTGTTAGCGACATCGTTGCATGTGACACCTACGAGCGACTCCAAATGATCGCAAATAGGTTGAAAAACGTTGATCGTTGACACGTTGTTCAGTTTCAAAATATTGTTCGTCGTTTGGAACGCAGCAGACATATTGGTACGTTTGACACCCTGCCAACGATGAACAACATGCACACGACTGCCTTGGTCAAACAATATATCGCTGAACGATGTTGCGTCGTTTGTGAGATCCTTACGTGTGACCGCTAATAAACTACCTATGAGCGATCTCGGCAAATCGTAACTACGATCTGGGCGTGTCACATCGCTAATGAGATTGTCAGATAAATCGTAGCGTGTAACGGGGCCTTTAGTGTATGGTAGATAACCGCTGCATGTTTTTGTCATGTTTTATGTGCGTTCTTACTTGCGTTGTTGACCTATTCTTTTGAATGGCTGAAAAAAATCTGCAAAAAGGTAATAAGGTTAAAAATATAAGCCGGAGAGGGAGGAATGTGGGCATGAGATTTCAGAAATCTCATTGATAATGCCGGTATTGTAAAGAGCTGTGCACATTATACACCAAGTTTAGAGCACAAAAACCAAGTGTGAATATACCCTTAGGCGTCAAACATCAATGATCAGGGACTAGCAACATGCCAATGGCACTTCTTTGGCAACCTGTTGGGTTCCTGAAGACTAAAGCTGACCACAAGTGATGAGCGATCACTAACATGCTCAGGTACTTGTAACAAGCAGTTGGATACTAGGATGGGAGTGACTCGGGTACCTGAGTTTAATGGAAGTAAATGGGGAACTCAAGCAGTTTTCTGGAAAATTACCAAAAAAATGCTTGAATCCCCCACTGATTTCCATTATACTCGGGTACATGAGTCGCTTTCACCTGAGCGACCAGCTGCTTGTTAGGAGTACCGAGCACTCGACCATGATAGTGCTCGCTCATCACTACTGACCACACAATTACATCAATCATGTCTGTCAGTGATTTCCTCCTTTAAGGAACAATGTATCAGATATGGGGATATAAAATTTAGTGCCTATCTATTTCCGAAAGCTGTAGTTTCATAAATCACATAAAAATTCTGCACAATCTGTAAAAATGGACTAAATAGGTGAGACCCGCTGGCCACTCAGCATTTCCCATCACAGCCTTTTTATCTCAATCAGTCTCATTCAGTACATCACGTTTTATGGATTTATTCCACACACAGCTACAGCTCCTTTAAAAAAAAAAAAATAAAAAAGATGAAATGTCCTTACCAATTTTCCAGCACTCACGTTTGAAAGGTCCAGATCACTACTGCTTCCTCCCCCTGCAGAGATTGCAGTGCAAGTGACCTCAGACTTTCGCATCTTGGACAATGGGTCCAGAAACACCACCGGGATGTCCAGACAGGGCAGCGATGGGGCCGTCTGTGGTGTAAACGTTCCTGTGCTCTTCAATTCCTCTAACGCCTTGTGGACAGTAAACTAAAAAGAAAAATGATAGTATAAAGTCACAACGCTACATGTTCCCCATGTCGTTTCGTTATGGTATTATTGTTTACTCATGGCAGAATTTTCAAATCTTAACTTTTTTTACCCATTTTACGTATAATACAATTATTCTTTACATTAAATTAAAAACACATCCATATAGCAAAAAGATGAAAAGCAAAAAGTGCAATAGGTTCTCATCTGATAGAGGACAGCGAGGTGCAGGGAACTGCTCAAGTAAAATTGTCACAAAGGTTTAAAAAAAACTTTTTAAAGACTTCATCATCAGGGCATAGTAACATACAAAGGTCCTTTATATGTCGTTATATCCTGAAGAATAAGTATAAACACTTAAAATAACCTTTTTCTACTCCCCTTTTATGTATCCCTGTCTACTTGTTCTTTTTAAAATTAATATTTTAGACAATGACAAGAAAGCATACTGCCAAACTGGTTACAAAGTGGTATAAGGATAACAAAGTTAATGTTTTGGAGTGGCCATCACAAAACCCTGATCTCAATACTACTGAAAATTTATGGGCAAAGCTGAAAAAGCTGGTGCGAGCAAGGCGACCTACAAACATGACTCAGTTGCACCAGTTCTGTTAGGAGGAATGGGCCCAAATTCATACCAACAATCGTGAAAAGATTGTGGAAGGATATCCAAAACGTTTGACCCAAGTCATACAGTTTATCCCCTTCACTTCTGGGCGAATTCCAGTTTGGTTTTTTTTACTCCCCTCTTTTCCAAGAGATGTAACTTTTTTAGTTTTCCGTCAATCTTGCCATATGAGGGCTTGTTTTTTGTGGGCAGAGATATACTTTTAAATGAAACCATAAGATTTACCATATAGTGTACTGAAAATCGGCAAATAAAATTCCAAGTACAAAAAAATTGCAAAAAAGTTATTTCATGATTATTTTTGGGATATTTTATTCACCATTTTCGTTATATGGTACAACTGATGTGTGGGTGTGATGCCTGAGATCAGTACGAGTTCGTAGACACCAAACATATATAGGTTTACTTTTATCTAAGGGGTTAAAAAAAATTTGAAATTTGGCCATAAAAAGTGGCGCACTTTTGTGCCATTTTTCGCGACCTGTAGTATTCTCATTTTTTGGAATCTGGAGCTCAGTGACGGCTTATATTTTGCATCTTAAGCTGACGTTTAAAACTGTATCATTTTGCGCAGAGGCTATGTTTTAACCCCCTGTTATTGCATTTTCCACAAAATTTGTGACGACCAAACAACGTAATTTTGGTGTTTTGAATTTTTTTGCTGCTACGCCGTTTATCAATCAGGTTAATTGATTTTAGATTTTGATAGATCGGGCGTTTCTGAACGTGGCGATACCAAATGTTTGTATATTTTTTAAATTTTTAACCTTTACTTTTCAATGAGGTGAATGGAGGGTGATTTGAACTTTTAGGTTTTTTTATTTATTTTTTTTAAAATGTAATTTTTTTTTTTATTTTACTAGGCTCCCTTGGGGGCTATAAGGATCAGCAGTCTGAGTTCTCTTGATCACAGCTGCACATCACAAATGCCAGGACAAATGCTCATCTCTTGTAACAGTGGCTGCTCTGTCGATTGTAACAGGAAGTGAGTCATAATAGCACAGGAGTCATCACATGACCCTGTGCTATCACGGCAATCATTGGCTCCCCGTGATCACGTCACGGGGCTTACGATGGCAGCGTTGTAAGCATTTAAATCACGCTGTCACGATTTAAGGGGTTAACAGGCGCAGGTGGATCTTAGATCCACCTATGCCTGCGAAGCACACGTCTGCTGTACAAATCAGCAGACATGTGCGGGGATCGCCGCAGGCTCACCGCAGCAACCGGCGGTGATTATCCCTTCACTTCATGATTTAGGATGTACGGGTACGTCCTTGGTGGTGAAGGAGTTAAGGGCAATGTTACCAAATACTAATGAAATGTATGTAAACTTTTGACTTTGCAGACATTAATAAAAATGCCTTAAAACATTCTCTCTCTCATTATTCTGGCATTTGGCAAATATAAAATAAATTTGATTCCTAATTGGCCTAAAACGGGAAGAGTTTATTCTGATTTCATGCCAGATAGTGAGAAAAACATGCAGATGTGTCTTTATATAATGTATGTAAACTTCTGGTGTCAACTGTATAGCTGTTTATAAAAAAAAAAAGTCCAACAGTATCTTTACATGTTCAGTCCATTCTTCCATTACTGATAAATCAGCATTTGAATTGATATGCAAATGAGCCTGTAGATATGAAACCTCCGTCACTACAGCTCTATTCCCAAACTTCCCTGATGTGTCAATACAAAGAATCAATAATAAAGAATAAACTTCAGCTTTATGCCATGGAAAACAAAAAGTGCAAAGACAAATCTAAGATATCTCCTCTTCTGTTGTCTATACCACATAACTCAAATAAAGGGAACAGGTTTCCTGTAAGTGCCTAGAGGAGTTACTACATCTGTATATCATAACCCTCTCTAAGTGAGGACCTGCCTGACGATCGGCAAAACGTGGCATGTCCATCAGCTGCAGCCCCCAAATGCACCTTTTCCCCATCAAAGGGCGCACTGTGTCCTTCATAGCAGGAGGCATCTTCTGCAGCGCTTCTTTGCTCTGGGTAATAAAAGGGCTCCTAAGCAGTGGCTATTCAATTACAGCACATAAAATGGGGATGCCCTGATGGGATATCCACTTTAAAGGGAATCAATAAGCAGATTTTTGCAATTCCGTCTGAGAGCAGCATCAGAGACCAAAGACCCGGATTCTAGCCTTGTGTCACTTACCCGCCTACTCTCTGTCATTTTGATAAAATCTCTGCTTTATCAGCTACAGATCTACCAGTTCTCTGAATGCTGAGCTCTGTATAACCCGCCAACACCACTGATTGGCAGCTTTCTGTGTAGCTGTGCATAGCCATAAAGCTGCAATCAGAGGTGGATGCAGGGTTGTACAGAGCTCACAAACATGGAGAACTACATACTGTAGCTGCAGGTTTATTAGTCTTATGAGAATTGTCTTGTCCTGATATAAAATAAATATAAAATCAAATCTGTGTTTTTATCTACTACAAGGAGGAGTTATCCATGAAAACAGGGTCTCTGTCTCTAAATTACGCTGCTCTCAGATTAAGTGACAAAAACCTGGTCACAAATTCCTTTAAGTTACAGGGTAAAGAATGCTACCACATCCTATACAGGGGAAACTAGAGATAGTTCCCTAAGAATTTAATAACTTAACTGTAAGGGGTACTTTGCACACTGCAACATCGCAAGCCGATTGTAGCGATGCCGAGCGCGATAGTCCCCGCCCCCGTCGCAGATGCGATATCTTGTGATAGCTGCTGTAGCGAACATTATCGCTACGGCAGCTTCACATGCACTTACCTGCCCTGCGACAATCGCTCTGGCCGGCGACCCGCCTCCTTCCTAAGGGGGCTGGTCGTGCGGCGTCACAGCGACGTCACACGGCAGGATGCCAATAGAAGCGGAGGGGGCGGAGATGAGCGGGACGTAAACATCCTGCCCACCTCCTTCCTTCCACCGTGTTTGACAAAAAAAAAGCAGTAAAAATGCATGCATTTTCGATGCGTTTTTGTTGCGTTTTAGTCAGTGCATTTATTAAAGGAGAAATTAAATATGATAGGATAGGATAATTGATAGATAGAAAGAACATATAGAAAGAACATATAGAATAGATAATTAGAAAAAACACATTGAATAGATAGAAAGAAATAACAGAATAGCTTGATGGAGGGATAGCTAGCTTGGAGAGCTGTTTTTTTTATTTTTTTGGTAAAAAAAATGACGTGGGGATCCCCCCATTTTTCATACCCAACCCTCAGCTGTCTGCTGTATCTTGGCTGCTTATGAAAAATAGAGGGGATCCCATGCTTTTTTTTAATTATTTGATTTCTTTAAATTAAAAAAAAAAAAAAATACGTGGGCCCCCCATTTTTCTAAAACCAACGAAGGTGCAGCAGACAACTGGGGGCTAATATTATTAGGGTGGCAAGGCCCATCGTTATTTGGCCCTTTCCAGCCTAACAACAGCAGCTCACAGCCGCCCCAGAAGTGACGCATCCATAAAATGCACCAATTGTGGCGCTGGACCCAGCTCTTTCCGTTGCCCTGGTGCGGTGGCAATCAGGGTAATAAGGATAAAATGGCAGCCCACAGCAGCCACTAAGTCCTAGATTAGTGATGGTAGTCGTCTTTGAGACCTCGCCCCATCACTAATCTGTAAGTGAAAGTAGATAAACACATACACCCCCAAAATCCTTTATTTGGAATAAAATACAAGAAACACTGTCTTTCCCCACTTTATTAACCCCTTAACAACCCTGCAGGTGCAAACTAATCCACACGAGGTCCCAGCTCTGCTACATCCCTGTCCTGTCACAGTGAGCTCTACAGAGCATGACTGTCCGCTGACAGCAGAGCCTCGCGATGAGTATGAACTCACCTGAACCTCTGACATCAGTGCCGCAACACAGGCAATAGTAAGGTGCCCGCAGTTGTGACGTCAAAGGTTCACCCCAGTTCATTCTCAACGCGCGGCTCTGTTGCTGTGTCAGGCCTGATTTGCGGTCACAGGTGAAGGACTCCAGCTGTGACCGGAAATCACCTGAGTGACGGCACCACAGATCGCGCAGCTCACTTCAGTCACTCGGGTGACTTGTTGTCACAGGTGGAGTGACAGTGAATATGAGATAAGCCTAATGAGTGGCCGGCACTTTCAGAAGCAGGAAAGGCCGCGGGAGCAGTGTGACAGCCGTGCCGCAACGGTGATCGGTGACTATGAAGCGAAGACAGAGAGAGAGAGAGAAAATGGAGAAAAGTTAGTGACCTGCGTTTTTGTTATCAAGAACAGATCCAAAATGCAACCAAAATGCAGTGCAAATGCACAGCTAAACATTTTGGTTGCGTTTTGACATGCTGCTTTTTTTTAGGGAATGATTTTGTCAAATATTTGTCAAATAAAACACCGCTGAAAAAAAGCAACATGTGCATGGAATTTCTGATTTATCATAGACTTTGCTGGGAAAGCAAAACGCATGCATTTTGTCAATGACACAGTGCAGTTTAAAACGCAACCAAAACGCAAGAAAAAATGCAATGTGCGCACATGGCATAACAATTATCACTTCTGTCTTGCGACATTGGGTTAGAAAGCTGAAATCTATCAACTAAAAAAAATGCTATTAACCTGCAGGTATGGGATTAATCTGCAGGTCAATAGCCTTCTAAAGCTGCCCAGCGCCAACAGCCCTGCTGCAGGAGGAAACTAACTTTATTCCTCCCAGTAGTCTCAGGCTTTCAGTCATTGGCATAGTGCAAGAGCAGGTTCAGACGCCGCTCAGGACATAGTGAGTGAATCCAGCGCTGACTGAGAGCCAGCATGAAGTGCAATACCTGTGCAATGGCATTGCAACATGCTCCGGTCACATGACCGCATGTAACCGGAGGTTGTCGTGATGCCATTGTACTGTATTGCACTGTACTGGAGTGTGCTGAATCCGGCGAAATGCTGGATGTGTGAAAGCACCCTTAGATCTAACTATCGGTTACAGCCGCTCAATAGCAGTGACTGAAACTGCGCTGTTACCACCCCTATGACTGAAAGCCCGAAGCTGCTGGCAGGAATAAAGTTCATGTCCTCCTGGCAGCAGGGCTCTCTGTACTTTGCACTGACGAGGGGCAAGCACCCCGAAACACCGTGTCTGCAAATTGGGATTCTGATCTGGCTTATATATCCTGAGTCATATTGCAAAGGATTGTTGAAAATCCACTTGTGACTTTTAGGATCGCTACTTCCAATAGGTGGCGCTGTGCTAGAGTTTGTCTCCTTTACTGGAGAGACAATTTGAATATTTCCCAGAGGGGCATTGCAGCTATAAGTCCCCTTACCTGGCAGCCAGACTGGCTTGCAAAGTCTCCTTAAGGAGAATAGTGTTCCCCCGTGGTCCCCACATAGCTTTCTCATGAGCCAGATCAGACACCCCCATACTTTGCACTGACGAGGGGCAAGCACCCCGAAACACCGTGTCTGCAAATTGGGATTCTGATCTGGCTTATATATCCTGAGTCATATTGCAAAGGATTGTTGAAAATCCACTTGTGACTTTTAGGATCGCTACTTCCAATAGGTGGCGCTGTGCTAGAGTTTGTCTCCTTTACTGGAAAGACAATTTGTACTGGTGCTGGGCAGCTTCAGAACACTATTAACCTGCAGATTAACCCCTTATCTGCAGGATGAAGGGAATTTTGTTTACTTACCGTAAATTCCTTTTCTTCTAGCTCCAATTGGGAGACCCAGACACTTGGGTGTATAGCTATGCCTCCGGAGGCCACACAAAGTATTACACTAAAAGTGTAAAGCCCCTCCCCTTCTGCCTATACACCCCCCGTGCATCACGGGCTCCTCAGTTTTGGTGCAAAAGCAAGAAGGAGGAAAAAATTATAAATTGGTTTAAAGTAAATTCAATCCGAAGGAATATCGGAGAACTGAAACCATTCAACATGAACAACATGTGTACACAAAGAACAACAGCCCGAAGGGAACAGGGGCGGGTGCTGGGTCTCCCAATTGGAGCTAGAAGAAAAGGAATTTACGGTAAGTAAACAAAATTCCCTTCTTCTTTGTCGCTCCATTGGGAGACCCAGACACTTGGGACGTCCAAAAGCAGTCCCTGGGTGGGTAAATAATACCTCATAATAGAGCCGTAAACGGCTCCGTCCTACAGGTGGGCAACCGCCGCCTGAAGGACTCGCCTACCTAGGCTGGCATCTGCCGAAGCATAGGTATGCACCTGATAGTGTTTCGTGAAAGTGTGCAGGCTCGACCAGGTAGCCGCCTGACACACCTGCTGAGCCGTAGCCTGGTGCCGCAAGGCCCAGGACGCCCCCACGGCTCTGGTAGAATGGGCCTTCAGCCCTGAGGGAACCGGAAGCCCCGAGGAACGATAAGCTTCGAGAATTGGTTCCTTGATCCACCGAGCCAGGGTTGATTTGGAAGCTTGTGACCCTTTATGCTGGCCAGCGACAAGGACAAAGAGTGCATCCGAGCGGCGCAGGGGCGCCGTACGAGAAATGTAGAATCTGAGTGCTCTCACCAGATCTAACAAGTGCAAATCCTTTTCACATTGGTGAACTGGATGAGGACAAAAAGAGGGTAAGGAGATATCCTGATTGAGATGAAAGGGGGATACCACCTTAGGGAGAAATTCCGGAACCGGACGCAGAACCACCTTGTCCTGGTGAAACACCAGGAAAGGGGCTTTGCACGACAACGCTGCTAGCTCAGACACTCTCCGAAGTGAAGTGACTGCAACTAGGAAGACCACTTTCTGCGAAAGGCGTGAGAGAGAAATATCCCTCATTGGCTCGAACGGTGGTTTCTGAAGAGCCATCAGCACCCTGTTCAGATCCCAGGGTTCTAACGGATGCTTGTAAGGAGGGACGATGTGACAAACCCCCTGCAGGAACGTGCGTACCTGTGGAAGTCTGGCTAGGCGCTTCTGAAAAAACACAGAGAGCGCAGAGACTTGTCCCTTAAGGGAGCCGAGCGACAAACCCTTTTCCAATCCGGATTGAAGGAAGGAAAGAAAAGTGGGCAAGGCAAATGGCCAGGGAGTAAAACCCTGAGCAGAGCACCACGACAGGAAAATCTTCCACGTCCTGTGGTAGATCTTGGCGGACGTTGGTTTCCTAGCCTGTCTCATAGTGGCAATGACCTCTTGGGATAACCCTGAAGACGCTAGGATCCAGGACTCAATGGCCACACAGTCAGGTTGAGGGCCGCAGAATTCAGATGGAAAAACGGCCCTTGAGACAGCAAGTCTGGTCGGTCTGGTAGTGCCAACGGTTGGCCGACCGTGAGATGCCACAGATCCGGGTACCACGACCTCCTCGGCCAGTCTGGAGCGACGAGGATAGCGCGGCGGCAGTCGGCCCTGATCTTGCGTAACACTCTGGGCAACAGTGCTAGAGGAGGAAACACATAAGGGAGTTGAAACTGCGACCAATCCTGAACTAAGGCGTCTGCCGCCAGAGCTCTGTGATCTTGAGACCGTGCCATGAATGTCGGGACCTTGTTGTTGTGCCGGGATGCCATTAGGTCGACGTCCGGCATGCCCCAGCGGCAACAGATCTCCTGAAACACGTCCGGGTGAAGGGACCATTCCCCTGCGTACATGCCCTGGCGACTGAGAAAGTCTGCTTCCCAGTTTTCTACGCCCGGGATGTGAACTGCGGATATGGTGGAGGCTGTGGCTTCCACCCACAGCAGAATCCGCCGGACTTCCTGGAAGGCTTGCCGACTGCGTGTCCTGCCTTGGTGATTGATGTATGCCACCGCTGTGGAGTTGTCCGACTGAATTCGGATCTGTTTGCCTTCCAGCCACGGCTGGAACGCCTTTAGGGCAAGATACACCGCCCTTATCTCCAGAACATTGATCTGAAGGGAGGACTCTGTCTGAGTCCAAATACCCTGAGCCCTGTGGTGGAGAAAGACCGCTCCCCACCCTGACAGGCTCGCGTCCGTCGTGACCACCGCCCAGGATGGGGGCAGGAAGGATTTCCCCTTCGACAGAGAAGTGGGGAGAAGCCACCACTGAAGGGAAGCCTTGGCTGCCCGCGAAAGGGAGACGTTCCTGTCGAGGGACGTCGACTTCCTGTCCCATTTGCGGAGAATGTCCCATTGAAGTGGGCGCAGATGAAACTGCGCAAAAGGAACTGCCTCCATTGCTGCCACCATCTTCCCTAGGAAGTGCATGAGGCGCCTCAGGGGGTGTGACTGGCCTTGAAGGAGAGATTGCACCCCTGTCTGTAGTGAACGCTGTTTGTTCAGCGGAAGCTTCACTATCGCTGAGAGAGTATGAAACTCCATGCCAAGATATGTCAGTGATTGGACCGGTGTCAGATTCGACTTTGGAAAATTGATGATCCACCCGAAACTCTGGAGAGTCTCCAGAGCGATGTTCAGGCTGTGTTGGCATGCCACTTGAGAGGGTGCCTTGACAAGCAGATCGTCTAAATAAGGGATCACCGAGTGTCCCTGAGAGTGTAGGATTGCCACCACTGTTGCCATAACCTTGGTGAAGACCCGTGGGGCTGTCGCCAGGCCAAAAGGCAGTGCCACGAACTGAAGGTGTTCGTCCCCTATGGCGAAACGCAGGAAGCGCTGATGCTCTGGTGCAATCGGTACGTGGAGATAAGCATCTTTGATGTCGATTGATGCTAGGAAGTCTCCTTGGGACATTGAGGCGATGACGGAGCGGAGCGATTCCATCCGGAACCGCCTGGTTTTCACATGCTTGTTGAGCAGTTTTAGGTCCAGAACAGGACGGAAGGATCCGTCCTTTTTTGGCACCACGAACAAGTTGGAGTAAAAACCGTGACCCCGTTGCTGAGGAGGAACAGGGATCACCACTCCTTCCGCCTTCAGAGTGCACACCGCCTGCAGAAGAGCATCGGCTCTTTCGGGGGGCGGAGATGTTCTGAAGAAACGAGTCGGAGGACGAGAGCTGAACTCTATCCTGTAACCTTGAGATAGAATGTCTCTCACCCATCGGTCTTTTACCTGTGGCAGCCAGGCGTCGCAAAAGCGGGAGAGCCTGCCACCGACCGAGGATGCGGTTTGAGGAGGCCGAAAGTCATGAGGAGGCCGCTTTGGGAGCGGTTCCTCCGGCGGTCTTTTTAGGACGTGACTTAGACCGCCATGAATCGGAGTTCCTCTGATCTTTCTGAGGCCTTTTGGACGAGGAGAATTGAGACCTGCCCGCGGTCCGAAAGGACCGAAACCTCGATTGTACCTTCCGTGGTTGAGGTCTGTTTGGTTTGGACTGGGGTAAGGATGAGTCCTTTCCCTTGGATTGTTTAATGATTTCATCCAATCGCTCACCAAACAAGCGGTCGCCAGACAATGGCAAACCGGTTAAGAACTTTTTGGAAGCAGAGTCTGCCTTCCATTCACGTAGCCACATGGCCCTGCGGACTACCACCGAATTGGCGGATGCTACCGCCGTACGGCTCGCAGAGTCCAGGATAGCATTAATGGCGTAGGACGCAAACGCCGACGCCTGAGAGGTTAAGGACACCACTTGCGGTGCAGATGTATGTGTGACTGTATTAATCTGCGCCTGACAAGCTGAGATAGCTTGGAGTGCCCATACGGCTGCGAATGCTGGAGCAAAAGACGCGCCGATAGCTTCATAGATGGATTTCAACCATAGTTCCATCTGTCTGTCAGTGGCATCTTTGAGCGAAGCCCCATCTTCCACTGCAACTATGGATCTAGCCGCCAGTCTGGTGATTGGAGGATCCACCTTAGGACACTGAGTCCAGCCCTTGACAACATCAGGGGGGAAGGGATAACGTGTATCCTTAAGGCGCTTGGAAAAACGCTTGTCTGGACAGTCTCGGTTTTTCTGGACTGCCTCTCTGAAGTCAGAGTGATCCAGAAACGTACTCAATGTACGCTTGGGAAACCTGAAACGGAATTTCTCCTGAGAAGCTGACTCCTCAATTGTAGGAGCTGGGGGAGAAATATCCAACACCTGATTGATGGTCGCTATAAGGTCATTCACTATGGCGTCACCTTCAGGTGTATCTAGGTTGAGAGCGGCCTCAGGATCAGAATCCTGATCTGTTACCTCCGCTTCATCCTCCAGAGAGTCCTGCTGAGACCCTGAACAGTGTGATGAGGTGGAGGGAATTTCCCAGCGACCCCGCTTGGGCGGCCTGGGACTGCGGTCCGTGTCAGAGACCTCACCCTGGGACCTATGGGTCACCCCAGGGGCACTTTGCTGTTCCAATTGAGGGGGACCAGGGGTCAAAGATTGAACAGTGCCCGGGGCCTGAATCACTGGTCTGGACTGTAAGGCTTCTAGTATTTTAGCAGACCATTTATCCATACTCTCAGACAGTTTGTCAGCAAAAGCTGCAAACTCCGTCCCTGTCACCTGGATAGCAGTGGTAGCAGGTGGTTCCACCTGGGCCACCAGTAGCAGAGGCTCCGGCTGAGTAAGTGCCACAGGGGCCGAGCATTGCACACAATGAGGGTCAGTGGAACCTGCCGGTAGTATGGCTGCACATGAGGTACAGGTTGCAAAGTACGCCTGTGCTTTGGCACCCTTGCTTTTTGCGGACGACATGCTGTTGTCTCCTCTGAGAACAATCCAGGAGGGTATATAGCCAAAAATCAACAGAGCGACCGTACAGTGCAAATGTATAGCCTATAAGCCTATATATATATATGTACACTTCGGTACTCAGTGGGGCCAGCACCACAGGTGCTGCTTACCGACCGCTCAGAGCGGTTGTGTGATCACCAGATTCCCTGCCTGGGTCTCCCTGTGTTGTCTCTCCTCTCCAGCGTCTGAATCGCTGACAGGAATGGCTGCCGGCGTTCTGTGGGGAGGAGGGGACCGTGGGCGTGCCCAAGAAAGTGCGGGAATCTAGTGCCCCAGTGTACTGAGTGAGGGGGGAGGAGGATACTATGTATGCTCCAGCCCTCAGCGCTGACGATGTGTGCAGCGTCCCGCCCTTCCCCTGACTGGCAGGCCTGTGGGCGGGAATATGCGATACAAGGCCGCAGAAGCCGGGGACTAAAGTTATAAGCGCGGCCGGCAATAAGCGCGGCCGCGCGGTAGTCCCCGGCGCACTAACACACCCAGCAGTGCTGCAATGTGTATGGCACAAGCGCTCCATGCGCGGTCCCCACGGGGACACAGAGTACCTCACAGTAGCAGGGCCTTGTCCCTGACGATACCCAGCTCCTATCCTGCAGATTCCCAGGGGCTGCGGAGGGAGCACGGTCCCAGTGCCTGGAGACCGATCCGGTCCCACTTCACCCAGAGCCCATTAAGGGATGGGGAAGGAAAACAGCATGTGGCTCCTGCCTGTGTACCCGCAATGGGTACCTCAACCTTAACAACACCGCCGACAAAGTGGGGTGAGAAGGGAGCATGCTGGGGACCCTGTTATGGGCCCTCTTTTCTTCCATCTGACCTAGTCAGCAGCTGCTGCTGACTAAGCTGTGGAGCTATGCGTGGATGTCAGCCTCCTTCGCACAAAGCATAAAAACTGAGGAGCCCGTGATGCACGGGGGGTGTATAGGCAGAAGGGGAGGGGCTTTACACTTTTAGTGTAATAATTTGTGTGGCCTCCGGAGGCATAGCTATACACCCAAGTGTCTGGGTCTCCCAATGGAGCGACAAAGAAAATAGTGTTTTATTTATTTTCATGGCAGGCTCCCTTTCATGTACTTTGCAAAAATGAAATAATAGACTATAGTATTTGATATTATCAAAAAATAATAAAAACAAATCGAATGATTCCTGGTCACAGTACAATAGATCAACAAAGGCCAAAAGGGACACTGGTCGTGTTCATAGAGTACTAAAGGCACATGCTGTGCACGCTAGGTGAAGGCCATTAACATGATGTGACCAGAGCCAATAACGCTGAAATCTTTACAGCCATTTTTCTTACTAGTCAATGAAACCCTGCACTGATTGTATATCAAGCTAGTCCTGACTTATATACTGGGGTGAAGTATTAAATCAGAAAACCACAAGGATTTTGGATTTCCTTTTTTGTAGGTCTGCAAACAATGAACAGTTCATATAGCCCCCTAGAACACAGCTCTTGTGCCAAATCCTATTTCTTCACTGAAGGTTTAACCTGCTTACAGCAAATATCTTCAGCGGTTTGGGAAGTTTTCCGGAGCAAACCTTGGAATGACATGAAGGATTTTCAATCCTATTACTCATTGAGACTGTGCCAAAGATTGTGCCCTGTAATCCCTAGGATGTTCTCTGCTTCTGTGCCTCCGCCGGTGACGACTTCCTGGAAAAACATGTTTTATACAATGATATCATTCACCTGAAGTCTTCTCTTCACTATCTCACTGGGTCACAGATACTTGTCAGTACAGGCCTATTATCTGACCCATAGCAGAATTAACGCACACAAGGCTTACTTACTCATCTCAAAAACACATATGGCTTTTATCATCAGGCTATATTCACATGCAGTGTTTTTCCTGCATTTTTTTCTGCAGCCAAAAGCTGCTCTATTGGCAGTAAAAATGCTGAGTACTGAATGCACATTTTTCGGTATTTTCTTGGTGCAGATTAGATGTGTGCTATGTGTGAAATACATGATTAAAGGAAATCTGTCAGCAGGTTTTTGCTACCTCATCTGACAGCAGCATGATGTAGGCAAGGAGATTCTGAATCCAACGATTTATCACTTAGATGACTGGCTGCAGCCATTTTGACACAATCAGACTTTTTAGATTTAACCATCTAGCAGAGCTGATAGAGCTGTCCCCGCCCACACCAGGCTCTCTATAGAGATTGTACATTGACAGTGAGGAGCCAATCATAGCGGGGGGAGGGGTTGGGGGGGTGCTGGACTGCTCTGTGTGTGACATTGTAATCCAGCAATGATAAGGTTCCTGCTGCTTAAAAAAAATAGCAAATAAACAACAGATTGCACCTTGAAAAGATAGGCATTCCTGAATTCTGTTTTAACCCTTGCAGCAAGCTGTCTTGAGATTACATAGCAAAAACCTGATGACAGGTATCCTTTAATAAAATTAGTGACTCTGCAAGTATGTGATCACGTTACTAATAGATAGGTGCGGCCTTGCTCAATGCAACTGTACCGAGCGAGGCTGGATATAGCTATTCAGAATGTGGCCGGAAGTGTGCAAATCACATACAGTTACATGAGAGTTTGGTCCCAGTACCTGCAGTGGAGTCCTCACAGCATGCATGGTGCGCTATCTAAGGATTCACAAGTCTGCAGTCACATATACTGACTACAGACTTGGAGTCTAAGGCCGGACAACCCCTTTAAGATTTTGTTCACATAAAATGAGAAAAACTCATGTAAATAAAAAAAATATAGTAAAACTAATAAACCTTGTCCAAATTGATGTATTTTGGGGTACATTTATTAGGTTACTTGACAGTTGATACATGTTGCCTGATACACGGACAGCATATGTATCAGGCCATGGCTGTACGATTTCAGTCATGTACAGAGAAGGAAAAAAGTATTTGATCCCTTGCTGATTTTGTAAGGTTGCCCACTGACAAAGAAATGAATAGTCTATAATTTTAAGGGTAAGTTCATTTTAACAGAGAATATCCAAAATAAAATCCAGAAAATCATATTGTATAAATTATATCAATTTATTTGCATTTTGCAGAGAAAAAAAGTATTTGATCCCCTACCAACCATTAAGAGTTCTGGCTCCTACAGACAACGTAAGACGCTTCTTATCTGCATTGAAGACAGGTGTCTTAAATTGTCACCTGAATAAAGACTCCTGTCCACAGACTCAATTATTCAGACTAACCTCTACAGCATGGGCAAGACCAAAGAGCTTTCTAAGGATGTCAGAGACAAGATCATAGACAAAAAAGACTGACTGCACTCACCAAACTGACATGTGAACAGGTGCATAACTACATAAAATACAAAAAAAGACAGTTACGAGATATGCCGTGAAGGGGCAACTGGGCAGATATACAAATGGCCATTTATATATGTTAAATATCTCATTTTTTTAAGATTTTCCTTAGCAGTAATGCAGGTCCATGTTTACACATTCATGGTTTCCATACTTTAGCATTATCAGAGTGCAAACTGTCTTTTTTTTGTATTTTAGGGACAAGATCATAGACCCGCACAAGGCTGGAATGGGCTACAAAACCATAAGTAAGACACTGGGTGAGAAGGAGACAACTGTTGGTGCAATAGTTAGAAAATGGAAGAAATACAAAATAAGAGTCAATTGACATCTATCTGGGGCTCCATGCAAAATCTCACCTCGTGGGGTAATCCAGGATCATGAAGAAGATCAGCCTAAGGCTACTTTCACACATCCGGCTTGAGCCGTACGGCTCAATCCGGCTGTGAAACCTATGCAACGGATGCGGTGAAAACACCGCATCCTTTGCATAAGTTTTTACAAGCGGCCCGTCCGTTTTTTTCCGGTTGCGGCACGCTACTGAGCATGCGCAGTGGAAGAAACCGCATGCGGCGGCCGGATGCGTTTTTTCCGCATCGTGCCGCATCCGGCGTCCATAGGCATGCATTGAAAAATGCGCCGCAGCGGCCGGATGCGGCGCGATGCGTTTTTTTTTGCCGGAGCAAAAAACGTTCCAGGCAACGTTCCATCCGGCTGCGGCATCGGCTAAATCTGCCGCATGCGGCAAAAACCGGACCGAACGCAAGCCCATGCAGCACAATACGGCACTAATGTAAGTCTATGCGAAAAAAAAACCGCAACCGGCGGCAAAAAAAAAACGGTTGCGGTTTTTCTGCAGAGCGCCGTATTGTGCCGCAGAGCAAAAACCGAATGTGTGAAAGTAGCCTAAGACTACACTAGGGGAACTTATTAATGATCTCAGGGCAGCTGGGATCACTGTCACCAAGAAAACCATTGGTAACACATTATACCATAATGGATTAAAATCCTGCAGTGCCAGCAAAGTCCCACTGTTCCAAGAAGGCACATGTGCAGCCTGCCCATCTGAAGTTTGCCAATAAACACCTGGATGATTCTGAGAGTGACTGGGAGAAGGTCCTGAGGTCAGATGAGACAAAAATTGAGCTCTTTGGCCTTAACTCAACTTGCCGTGTTTGGAGGAAAAGAAATGCTGCCTATGACCCAAAGAACACCATCCCTACTGTCAAGCATGGAGATGAAAACATTATGTTTTGGGGGTGTTTCTCTGCTAAGGACATACGACTACTTCATCAATAGGACAAAGAATGGAGCCATGTACTGTAAAATCCTACAACCTCCTTCCCTCCGCCAGGACATTAAAAATTGGTCATGGCTGGGTTTTCCAGCATGACAATGACCCAAAACATACAGCCAAAGCAACAAAGGAGTGGTTCAAAAAGAAGCACATTAAGGTCATGAAGTGGCCTAGCCAGTCTCCAGACCTTAATCACATAGAAAACTTATGGAAGGAGCTGAATCTCTGAGTTGCCAAACGACAGCCGCAAACTATTAATGACTAAGAGATGATCTGCACAGAGAAGTGGATTAAAATTCCTCCTGACAAGTGCGCAAACCTCATCATCAACTACAAAAACGTCTGACTGCTGTGCTTGCCAACAAGGGTTAAGTCTTGTTTGCCAGAGGGATCAAATATTTATTTCTTTCTGCAAAATGCAAATATTTTTATATAATTTATACAATGTGATATTTTGGATTTTATTTTGGATACTAGAAATGGGCCTGATGCTATCGCATCGGGAGTGCGGTTAAATGAACATCTGTCTATGCTTAGTGGTGCTGACAGGAGCAGTGGACATGTGTCACAGTGTTTGCACTTTCCAATATATCTCGGCCACGCCTCCTTACTGCTCCATGACATCGCAAATGTGTAACACCAACACCTCATTATACCTGGATGTGGTATGGGTAGCACAATGTTAGACTGGGAACAGAACTGTGCTTACTCAGCCCACAATTTGGGTTCTGCCTGCACTGTTGTCCCTGGTTACCATGGCTATGATGTGGGCGCGAACTGCGGCTGCGCAACTGACAGTGCCGCAGTGCATTGTGGGAAACGGTTACATCCGCAACTGGCAATTATGAATGTAGAGACTCTATCTCTCAATGTTAAAATTAAGCTACCCTTAACATTATAGGCTATTCATGTCTTCGTCAGTGGGCATACTTACAAAATCAGCAAGGGATTAAATAATTATTTCCTTCACTGGATGTTTAACACTGCTGTGTTTCAGAGCAAACTACCACCGAGGACCAAGCTGCAATGTAGACTAGTCAGACAGGCGGGTCCCAGACGACTGCTCCCCGCCTGCTGCCCTGGATAGACAGGTCTCTCCATACATAAGCAAGCAAGGTGAGACCTGACACTCCAGGGAAGCAGGTGGGGGGAGATGTCACGGGGGACCCGCTTCTTCGACTAGTCTACAGTGCAGCTTGGTCCCTGGTGGCTATGAAAGGGACTCTAACCAGGTTAATGCTCCACCATCTGAGAGCAGCACAATGACAGAGACAGAGACCCTGATTCCAGCAAGGTGTCACTTACAAAGCTGTTTGCTGTCATATTGATAAAATCAATGTTTTCTCTGCTGCAGATCTAGAAGTTATACAGAGCTCATTAATACGCTGGACTACCTGCAGTAGGACAAGTAGTCCTCTAGTGATAATCTACTGCTGATTAATCAGTGATTTTATCAAAACTACATTAAGCAGTAGTAATTGACACATTGCTGGAATCAGAATCTCTGCCCCTACGTTATGCCACAGTGTTTCAGAGTTAACCATATATGGCTGAAATCCTATAGCCACAATCTGATGCATGCTGCCCAATTCTCTGCCAGATTTCTGCTGTCATGTTCCCTTTAAGCCACAACGGTAAATATGTGATGGCCTTCATTGAGCTCAAAGTTGCTATGTCAATATATTTGCAGCAAATGATCATGTTATGGGGCTATGGGTGAAGTTCACCATACACATTAGATGGCTGTTGGTAAAACGATGGTTATGGGGCCCATTATTCTGTATGGAGGCCTATATGGGGCCCATTATTCTGTATGGAGGCCTTTATGGGGCCCATTATTCTGTATGGAGGCCTTTATGGGGCCCATTATTCTGTATGGAGGCCTATATGGGGCCCATTATTCTGTACGGAGGACTATGTTGGGCCCATTATTCTATATGGAGGGCTATGTGGGGCTCTTTATTCTATATGGAGAGCTATGTGGGCCCATTCTACTGTATGGATGACTATGTGGGCACATTCTACTGTAATGAGATATATGGGGCCCATTATTCTGTATGGAGGGCTATGTGGGGCTCATTATTCTGTATGGAGGACTATGTGGGGCCCATTATTCTGTATTGAGGGCTATATGGGGCTCATTATTCTATATGGAGGGCTATGTGGGGCTCATTATTCTGTATGGAGGGATATGTGGGGCCCGCAAATTGGTTGGCCAGCTACTTTGTCCAAGATTTAATTTTGGCTCTCTGTGTATGTGTTTGACATCCCTGATCTAGGAGAAGCAAATGCTGTCTACCTAAATGGACACATTTGCTGTACTGAAGTCTTGCTGATACAAACAAATAAGAAAATCAGAGGTTATTATTCACCATTATTGTTATTAATGTGGTTGATCTAACCTCGTCTACAGTTATTGGCCTTACTAATGACGAGGCGGAGGGAGCAGCCTTCTCGGGAAGATCGCATCACTGCCAGTTCTCTGACAGATCAATACCTATTATATGGAGTTGTTTGGATGTTGATACAAACAAGTCACCAGCTCTTAGTGCTGAGTAATGGGACCTGTCCGGGCCGTGCTGTCATCACTTACTAGCTTGCCCCAGCCAGCAGCCTTTCAGATTCTAGTATACCATTCTTTTCCAGTTGGCAAGCCACCCCCGATTCATCTCCGTCTCGCTGTTTACCATGGTTATTAAATGCATCATAACTCAGCAGCGCAAGCACATCTCTGACAAACCATCAAAAGGAAAGAACGGCAACAATTCAGCTCTTGTCTCGGAAGATTCATTCCTTAAACCAGCATTTAGATGCTTTATTTTTCTTGTGCTAAAAGACTTGGCAAGACACTTTATTCTGAATATACAAGAGTATAAACATGTAAACAGTAAGATAAGATAAAATAGGTCTCTCCGCAGTGATGGAAACCAGAGCGGAGCACAATACAAGTGTTTAGTCTGGAGAAAATAAATTATCTACCGGTTTGTATGCTACAAAGCGCATCATTTGTAATGGCGAGTACGGAGATAACAAGATCAAACCGCCGGCAAAAAAAAGAAAAAATTAAATACTGAAATATAGTGGAAAAATCATCTATCAATTTCCACATCAAGACAGACCAAAAAGGAAAAAGATTTGTCAGCAGATAAGAAATATTTATACAAGCAGTCTATATACAGCAAATCCCGGCAGGCAAAGAGCTTAGGAACGTCCATGAGTCACGCTAATCTGTGCCGAATAATCTCCTGGACGTGCGCCCCAGAGGATCATCCCCGCACCTAGATGCACGCATTACACAGTATATCCCAGCAAATGCAAGCAGCAGTCCTCATTCTCCAGTCCCTTTCATAGGTACATACACACATCCATTGCAGATGCATAATACGCAATAAATAATAGTTTGCTAATGTAGAATTTTTACTGTATATAATATACATAAACAACACTGATGTCAGATAGAAAAATCCGTGTCATTAGTTTGTCATCAAGATTTTTTAAATTTTTTTTAAGAATTTTAGTACATATAGAGAACAAACAATAGTGATACCACTTTGGTGCTGAACTTTAAAAAAAAAAAAGAAAACTACGCCAGAGTCATTTTTAGAGATGAGCGGACTGGCGGATAACCAGGATCAGCGGGTCCCTGCTCATTGTTTTTTTAAAAAAGTGTGGTTCTGGTCCGGAATCCGATACCCATATAAATCTATGGGAACCAGAGTCAGGGAAATAAAAATGTTGGTGGAACGGATGGAGGGATAGGAGAGTAGGCGGTGTACTGATGGAAGCTCCGTGTCATGGCAGGCCGCTGCTTCCAGGTCGCACATTCACTTCCGGAGCTGCGTGCATCTAGATCGTACACTAAAAATAAAGAATGTACGGGATCCTTCCAGGTATGGCTTAATTTGTCATGTGATGGGGGTGTGTTCAAAATACAGCCCAGTTTAGAATAAACATTCTTTTTTTAAGTCCACGTGGGTATGGAGTTGTTTATAATAGAAGCGGGGGTCTGGGGGTAAGACGCCTACAGTCCATGACTGAAGTTCTGTCGCTTATCCATGTTATGTAAAGAAAAGCTTATAACCTGACTTTAATTTCATCCATTGGTTTTATAAATTACTCTTTTGAAAGCTGAAACCCTCCCAAATTTGGTTTAGGTTATGAAAATAAAGTTGCTGCAAAGCTGAAATATTGGTCATTTAATGAACACAGAAAGGTGCGATTTTGGCAAGACAAAAGTTTTGTCGCCGACAGAAAGTAATGTGAAATTCAAACAAATAATTAACTTCTAATACAAAGATATGTTGCATAACATTTGTGAATGAAGTTGTGGTGCTATTAGAGCCATATTTAATATTTTGTGTGACTTCCATGAGCTTGAAGGACTGCATCCATGCGATTCAACAATGATTCATACAATTTATTGATGAAGTAATCAGGAATAGCAAAGAATGCAGTCTTACATGCCTCCCAGAGTTCATCTAGATTATTTGGTTTTGTCTTCCAAGCTTCCTCTTTTATCCTACCCCAACATGCTTCATGTCTGGTGACTGGGCTGGCCAGTCCTTGAGCACCTTGATCTTCTTTGCTAGGAGGAACTTTGTTGTAGAGATGGATGTATGAGATGGAGCACCATCCTGCTGCAGAATTTGACCCCTTTTATGATTGGGAATGTAAGAGGTAGCTAATACTTCTTGATATTTTAGGCTATTGATATTGCCTTCCACCTTGCAAATGTTTTGCACACCCCCATACTGAATGTAATCCCAGACCATGATCTTTCCACCACCAAACGTAACTGTTTTCTGGATCAATACCGGCTCCAGTAGGTCTCCTGCAGTATTTGCGGCGGCTGTGGTGTAATTCAACTCAAGATTCATCAGAGAAATCCACTGTCAGGTTTCCAGGTTTTCCAGTTCTCTTTTGACTGCCCTTGCCCTCGGTTAACATGGAGGTTACCGTTCTGTTGCCCTACTTCCTGTCCAGCAGCTTAAAAGGCCGCCTCCCAGCCCAGTCCAGTGCCTGAGTATACTGCCTGCTGTGTGCTCCTGCTGTGTTTGCTGCTTATTCCGGATTGCCTCGGGATTCCCCTAAAGGACTACCTACCGATTGTCTCAGGACTGTACCCGGCTCTTAAGGCTGTGCCCGGATTCCGTTTACCATCTTCGGTCAGCACTCCGCCTGGTTCTCTTTTGGTTCGTAACCATCCTGGATAAACATTTCCGTACGGACACTCATTGACTTTACCGCTTGCTCCTTATCCCGGCCGCTGCGTATTTAGGCCTTCCGGGGTAGATTGCCGGACAGTCCCTGTATAGGGGTTCGCTCCGGTGGTCTCCCTGGGGGAGTCCGGTGCGTGGTCCCGGGAATCCCCTGCGCGTCTATTACGGAAAGTATTGTATGTGTTATTGTATTGTTGTGTTTGTTCTGTTTCTACCGTGGTGACATACTATAAAACATCTTGTACCCGGAACTCGTCTCTGATTGTCATTGCCCTACGCTATCGAAATCCTCAGAATATAGAATAAGTATTACATTATACTCAGGCCATTAGAGGATTTCGCTGGGGCAATGACTGAGACACGAGTAGATCAGCTGTTCTCCATGATTAACTCCCTGCAGCAGGAGATGGAGGTGGTGCAGACTAAGCTTAGAGATGTGGAAACGCAGCTGGGCCATGATCACCAGGTACTGGGTCCGGCTATACAGGATTTGCAAGTCAGAGTGGAGGCTCAGGAAGCCGTCCCCACTACGTCCGTACCAGCTGCCGGTATGCCTAGGTTACCCCCATTCCGTTTTAATGGTGATCGTAGTCAGTTCCGTGGATTTATTAACCAATGTATACTGTTTTTCGATGTACATGCTGAATATTACCGTTCTGACCGGTCAAAGGTGTTATGTATCATCATGTTATTAACCTCACGAGCACTGGCTTGGGCTAATCCGATGATAGAAAACCGGGACATCCGTTTAAATCACCTAGATGACTTTCTGAACGCAATGGCGCAGATGTTTGATGATCCGAATCGCCGTGCTACCGCTGAATCTGCTCTCCTTTCCTTACGTCAGGGAAAGCGCTCTGTCATTGAATACGCCACTGAGTTCAGGAGGTTAGTGGTAGACACCGACTGGGGAAACAATGCATTATTGTCCGTTTTCAGAAAGGGTTTGTCCGGTACCATCAAGGACGAGTTAGCCCGTTCCGAATCCCCAGGGGATTTTAACCTGTTTCTCCAGCACTGTGTGCGCATAGATACCCGTTTAACGGAACGTAGACAGGAAAAATGGGCAGCTATAAACCGTATAAATAATAATACATTTCCTTCCAGAGAACCGGCTTTCAGGACGCCACGGGAGGCTGAGGACGTTCCTATGCAAGTGGACTCTCTACAAAAGCGAGAGACCAACGAACGTCGTGAACACCGGCTCCGTGAGCGTTTGTGTTTCTACTGCGGTCAATCGGACCATTTTTTAATCGACTGCCCGAAACGTCCGAATCGCCCAAATAAGGTATTGGCAGCCATGGCAGAGTGTGATAACACGGACGCAGAGTCTGATATCTCTGAGGCAAGTGGACACTTGGATGCGGTATTTCCCTTGACGGTAATGTCTACCTCACCGAAGGACTCAGAAGGGAAATATACCCATTGTTCACTCCCCATTCAGATCCGGTGGGAGGGACAGCTAATTCCTACCTCTGCAATGATAGACTCTGGGGCAGGGGGAAATTTCATGGACTTTTCTTTTGCTAGTAAACACGGTATCCGGACTCAGCAAAGATCCTTACCGGTTACCATGGAGACGGTAGACGGATCTCCGTTAACATCTGGACCAGTGGATCGGGAAACAGTACCGCTAGAATGCGTGATGAAACCAGGTCAGCAGGAGACTCTTGTTTTCATGATGATCTCTTCTCCACATTTTCCGATTATTCTAGGTATTCCGTGGCTACGGTCTACAAATCCGGTCATCAATTGGCAAACTAAGGAGATATCCTTCCCACCGCAGAGTGATCCGGCCATTTGTCCAACTGTTCCGGTAACACCACATGCAGAAGGCACGGTACAGGTACCCGTTTTACCCTCGGTTTATCGTGACTTCGCTGACATATGCGACAAAAGAAAGGCCGATCGGCTTCCTCCGCATAGACCGTATGATTGCCCCATAGACTTACTCCCAGGGGCAGAAATCCCGTTTGGTCATGTTTACCCGTTGGCGGCACCTGAGCTAGAAGCCCTAAAGGAGTATATTGATGAAAGCCTGGCCAAGGGATTTATTCGCCCGTCTACCTCGCCCGCAGGGGCACCCATCTTTTTTGTGAAAAAGAAGGAGGGGACTCTGAGACCCTGTATTGACTACCGGGAACTGAATAAAATAACCATCCGGAACCGGTATCCGTTACCGTTGATTCCGGAGCTATTGGAGAGAGTCCAACAGGCAAAGATATTCACCAAATTGGACCTCCGTGGGGCATATAATCTGCTTCGTATACGTCCCGGAGACGAGTGGAAGACCGCGTTCCGATGTCGGTACGGACATTTTGAGTATTTAGTGATGCCTTTTGGACTTTGTAACGCTCCTGCGGCATTTCAACATCTAGTTAATGATATTTTCAGGGATATCATGGACCAATTCATGGTGATCTATCTGGATGATATTCTAATCTTTTCTGATTCTCTCCAGGAACACCAGGAGCACGTCAAGACCGTACTTACCCGGCTGAGGGACAACCACCTGTACATTAAACTGGAGAAATGTGAGTTCCACTGCTCACAAATACAATTCTTAGGTTATGTCATCTCTCCTCAGGGACTGAACATGGAATCTAGCAAGATACAAGCCATTCTCGACTGGCCGGAACCGGGAAACATCAAAGAGGTACAACGCTTTGTCGGTTTTGCCAACTTTTACCGACGCTTTATCCGTAACTTTTCAGAGATTGTTCGTCCCATCACCCTGTTGACTAAGAAAGGACAGAAGTTTGTATGGTCCGCCCAGGCTCAGGAAGCGTTCCATCGTCTCAAGGGATGTTTTACCTCAGCACCCATACTAGTGCATCCGAATCCCGCACTTCCCTTCATCGTGGAGGTCGACGCTTCCGACTACGCATTAGGGGCCATTCTTTCTCAAAGGACCGGGGACAAGAGTCTCCTGCATCCGTGTGCCTTCTTCTCCCGCAGGTTGTCCCCTGCGGAAAGGAACTACGACATTGCGGATAAGGAATTATTGGCGATTATTGCCGCCTTCAAGGAATGGAGACACCACTTACAGGGAGCCGCGCAGCAAGTGATAGTACTCACAGATCACCGTAATCTGGAATTTCTCAAGTCTGCCAGGTGCCTGTCTCCACGACAAGCCCGTTGGAGCCTATTTCTTAACCAATTCAATTTTGTTGTTACATACCGTCCAGGTTCACGTAATGGGAAAGCCGATGCCTTGTCCCGAATCCCTGCCGTGGACTCCGTGCCTGGAACCCCGTCGCAGACCGTGTTAACAGATGCCAATTTTGTTGGAGTAATCCAGGACCAGGACTTGTGGAAGGACATCAAGCTGGCCTATGATGGTGATGTATTTCTTGCTGCCCCCCCGAATGATGTAACTCTTGTTCTTCGGAATGGTGTGTGGTTAAGAGAACGACGCATTTATGTCCCGGAGGCCGTAAGACTTCGGGTTCTCAAGTTGGTTCATGACTCCGTGTTGGCCGGTCATAGGGGGGTACAGAAGACGCAGGAATTTCTGAGCCGGTTTTTCTGGTGGCCTACCT
Organism: Anomaloglossus baeobatrachus; assembly: GCF_048569485.1. Classification (NCBI taxonomy): domain Eukaryota; kingdom Metazoa; phylum Chordata; class Amphibia; order Anura; family Aromobatidae; genus Anomaloglossus; species Anomaloglossus baeobatrachus. The sequence goes on from NC_134356.1 coordinate 434,244,049, forward strand.
GTTTAAAGGACGTGAAGGACTATGTCCACTCATGTGTGGTTTGTGCCCGGTGCAAGGTCCCTCGTGTGGCTCCTACGGGACTCCTCCAACCGTTACCCGTGCCATCTCGCCCTTGGGGGTCTATCTCCATGGATTTTATTGTGGAGTTGCCGGTCTCAGGCGGGCATAATACCATTTTAGTGGTGGTGGATCGATTGACTAAAGCTGCTCACTTCATTCCGTGTACCGGTCTTCCCTCAGCCGCAGAGACAGTGGATTTGGTTGTCCAGAACGTATTCCGATTGCATGGGGTACCGGATGAGATCATCTCCGATCGGGGCGTGCAGTTCACGTCGAGATTCTGGAAGGGGTTTTGTACGGCACTCCAGATTGATGTCTGTTTGTCTTCTGCATACCATCCTCAGACAAATGGACAAACCGAACGGACGAATCAAACCCTGGAACAATATCTTCGCTGTTATGTCAGCCATCTCCAAGACGATTGGTTGAAGATGCTTCCGTTGGCGGAGTTCTCCTACAACAACACTCAGAGCAGCTCCACTAAGGTAACGCCCTTTTTCGCTAACCTGGGTTACCATCCGACTATTTTGCCTAGGTCACCGGTTGCGGTTTCGGTACCAGCGGTGGAGGACAGAGTGACAGAACTACGACAAAATCTGGAGGTTCTAAGGAACACCGTAGCTACGGCCCAGGTGCGTTACAAGAGGTCGGCGGACACTCACCGGAAACCGGCACCCATGTACAAGGTAGGGGACTCTGTATGGTTATCCACCAAAAACCTGAGATTGGGTGTTCCTTCGCAGAAACTGGGACAAAAATTCATCGGTCCGTTCAAAATCACCGGGATCGTGAGCCCTGTGGCCTGTCGGCTACGGTTACCGCACCATCTAAAGGTACACCCGGTCTTTCATGTGTCTCTCCTCAAACCCGTTTCCCCTAATACTTTTCATGGTCGTATTGTGCCTCCTCCTCCGCCTGTGATGGTCGACGGCGAGGAGCAGTTCGTGGTTGAGGACATTATTGACTCCCGGCTCCATCGTCGTCGGCTTCAGTATCTGGTACGTTGGCAGGGGTACGCCCCCGAGGACGATTCCTGGGAACCGGTGGGTAACATTCGGGCACCCCGGAAGATTGCTCAGTTTCATCGCCGGTACCCGGACAAACCTGGCCCTGATCCGTCCTGAGGCCGTCTCTGGGGGGGGGAGTAATGTCAGGTTTCCAGGTTTTCCAGTTCTCTTTTGACTGCCCTTGCCCTCGGTTAACATGGAGGTTACCGTTCTGTTGCCCTACTTCCTGTCCAGCAGCTTAAAAGGCCGCCTCCCAGCCCAGTCCAGTGCCTGAGTATACTGCCTGCTGTGTGCTCCTGCTGTGTTTGCTGCTTATTCCGGATTGCCTCGGGATTCCCCTAAAGGACTACCTACCGATTGTCTCAGGACTGTACCCGGCTCTTAAGGCTGTGCCCGGATTCCGTTTACCATCTTCGGTCAGCACTCCGCCTGGTTCTCTTTTGGTTCGTAACCATCCTGGATAAACATTTCCGTACGGACACTCATTGACTTTACCGCTTGCTCCTTATCCCGGCCGCTGCGTATTTAGGCCTTCCGGGGTAGATTGCCGGACAGTCCCTGTATAGGGGTTCGCTCCGGTGGTCTCCCTGGGGGAGTCCGGTGCGTGGTCCCGGGAATCCCCTGCGCGTCTATTACGGAAAGTATTGTATGTGTTATTGTATTGTTGTGTTTGTTCTGTTTCTACCGTGGTGACATACTATAAAACATCTTGTACCCGGAACTCGTCTCTGATTGTCATTGCCCTACGCTATCGAAATCCTCAGAATATAGAATAAGTATTACATCCACCTTCTGCCACTTTTCCAGTGTCCATCTGTTTAGCAGGCTGTGGGACTTGGCAAATGCCACACTTTTTTAATTGCCTTTTGTTTAGTGCTGGCTTCTGGGCACTGATTCGACCATGGAGGTCATTTCGAGACAGAATCCTACAAACTGTTCTAGTTGACACAGGGACTTGAGGTTACCAGGTCTGTTGGAGCTCTGCTGCAGCGGAAGAGGGTCTGGCTTTGGATTTTGTAACCAACAAACGTTCCTCCTGAGCAGCTGTCTAGCGGGGTCTGCCGGACCTGGGCTTGTCAAAAACATCTCCGACTTCCGGGAGGCGGAGCTTCGGAATGGCTGCTTTTTAAGAGAGCTCCCTGTTACAGCCTGAGAAAAGCCCAAATAGAAATCAGCAGAGGGCTTACCGAAAACCAGGCAGTGAGGATAAGGTCAGGACAAGGGCAGTGCAGCGTTAGGCCGGCTCTCCTGTGTCCCCGGGGGTCCTAGAAGCTCGTCACACCGAGCAGCAGCAAGCTCAGCAAACAGGAGTGAATGCTGTGTTTACCTGTCACACAGAGCCCCGTGGACAGGCCCAACGTCTGAGATACTGTGAGTGAGGGGCGAGGGGGGAGCTGAGAGCCCCTGGAGACATTCAGCTGTGAGAGCAGGTCAGGAGATAAACAGGGGGCTGAGGAGGGGGCAGATACATCCCTGCAGGTCTCATCTTAAATGGCTGCTGCACAAGGCCTGTAATCTGCAACAGTAAACAGAGGCAGATAAGCCTGAAGTGCATCACAGCTCAACTTGATTAAAGCTGGGTTTACACACTGCAACATCGCAAAGGACATCGCTGTAACGTCACCGGTTTTGTGACGTTATAGCGACCTCCCCAAGTCTCTGTTGAGTCGCTGGTGAGCTGTCAAACAGGCAGATCTGGCCAACGACGCAACAGCGATCCGGACCTGCAGAGCGACCTAGCTGGTTGTTGGGGACGTTGTAAAGCAGCTTTTTGAAAGGGAAGTCGCTGTAAAGTCCCCTTTACACACTGAAACTTTCTAGCGATGCATGCTGCACAGCGGGAAACAAAGGACCTAAGAATGGTCCTGAACGATTTGTAGCGATCACAACTTCACAGCAGGGGCCAGGTCGCTGATGTGTTTCACACACTGCAATGTCGCTGGGGAGGTCGCTGTAACGTCACAAAACCGGTGACGTTACAGCGATGTCGTTTGCGATGTTGCAGTGTGTAAAGCCACCTTAACCCCTTCTTCACCACTTCACCAGCACTGACAGTATAGAAGAGGGTGAAAAACAAAAAGAAGTGGGATCAGTCATCTGGCCTGCCTCCTGCCCTTCTGGCTGGTCTTTTTCAAGTAACATCTATACACTTCCATACACAGCGTGGAAATAATTGTGAAACAGCCAAGTTTACCACACAGATGTAATTAATCTTATGTTATTGTGACGTCACCACAGTCTCTAAAGAAGCTCCATATTTACAGTTCTTACTATAGATAAATTTGTGGGTAAGAGCAATGCCACACAACCAAGTAAAGGAATTAGACCGCAAAGACGAAACCAAAATGCACCCCCATCACCAGGGGCTTCCCCTGAGGCAACTACAGACGCACCCCAGGCCACTGCTAAGGCCATCATGGATCTCTTGATGCCGGTGATTGATGGGCGGCTGGCAGCCTTTCAGTCTTCATTAGACGTTATAGTCACCCAAGTTAATGCCCAGGGTTCAAGGCTAACAGATGTGGAGCAGAGGGTCTCTGACATGGAGGACTCTGTAAAGGAAATTTCAGATATGCTGGAGAGCAGGAATAAGGACATTGCTGTATTGCTGGACAAGGTAGATGATCTTGAGAACAGGTCCAGACACAATAATTTAAGGTTGGTGGGCGTCCCTGAATCGGTTCGGCAAGCTGATCTACTGAAACTCACTTCAGAATGGCTACCAGGAGCTTTGAAATTGGATCTAAAGTCGGGGCCAATTGCTATTGAAAGGGCCCACAGAGTGGGCCCACCTCGAAATGATGGAGAGGTCAGACCCAGACAAGTAATTTTTAAGGTCCTGGACTTCCAAGACAAGATCAGATTGCTGACAGCATTTAGAAAAAATCGCTCACTTACCTACAATAACTCTAAACTGCTTTTGTTCCAAGATTACTCAGCAGCCTTGACAACAAGACGCAAAGCCTTCAATCCAGTATGCAAACTATTGGCGGAAAAAAAATATTCGCTTCAGTCTACTGTATCCTGCTGTTCTACGCTTCACTACAGGGGGAAAGAATTGGACTTTTGAAGATCCTAAGTTGGCTTTAAATTACCTTCTTCAGGAAAATGGAGCTTCGCCAGCAGTCAACATAGACACTTAAATTGGAGACGTCACTGTGCTACAGTGCTGATGTTCATTCTGTTTTTCCTTTTTTTTTTCAGTGTCAGGACTGCTAGAGAGGCAGGTGACATTGCCATTAGATTAAGGTTTTTGTTTAGATGGGAAGGGGTTAGGGGGCTCTGCGTGCGTACCTTTAGTTTAGCTCTCATATGGGTTGTCGTGTTTACTCGCTGGGATGGACATGGGAACCCAAATAGGTTGTTTATAATTTTACAATTAATTCCTCCTTCTGGAATAGGATAAATGACTAACACAGAGAGCACAAATGTGTCCACGATTAAATCGCTGTATTGGTGCTCCTGGAATGTTAACGGGTTAAACTCTCCTATTAAGAGGAAAAAAGTTTTAAATTATCTACATCGTTTAAATTGCCATATTGTCTTCTTACAGGAAACACACTGGATGAAGGGCAATCACCCATTTCTTCACAGCAGAAAATATGCCGTATGCGCAGAAGCGTCATTTACGAGAAAACAAAGAGGGGTAGCTATATTGATCAATAAGCATATTAGTCATGAAGTTCTGGAGGTTTCAGAGGACCCTATGGGGAGATTATTATTGGTGAAAGTGAAGACAGAGGGCACTATCTACAACTTAGCAAACATATATGCACCAAATATTCCTGATCCACAGTTCAGAGCCAGATTGATCGAAAGTATCACAGGTTGGGATATGACTAATTTAATTGTAGGCGGAGATTTCAATGAGGCTCATGATGGAATTTTAGACAGGTCAAGTCCCCAGCCATCTCCTCTATTGGCGCTCCATAGTGGTTTGCAATATCTCGTCAATCAATTGGGACTAATAGACACATGGCGCATGCAGCACCCAATAGATAAAGATTATACATTTTATTCACATGTCCATGACTTACATACACGGATTGACTATTGGCTACTAAGCCCAGCACTGATGCCACATTTACTTTCCTCCAACATCCTAGACATCTGTATTTCGGATCATGCACTGGTTACTTTTAATTTGTTATTATCTACCACAATACTACGGGAAAGAAGGTGGAGGTTTCCTTCATATTTATATCAATCTGAGGATTTCAAAGCTTCTTTACAAAACTACTGGAGCTTTTATGAGAATGATAATCACGAGCATAGTGGGGACGCTGGTTTGTATTGGGCTGCCTCCAAGGCAGTAGTAAGAGGTCAGATAATATCATATGTCAGCCATAAGAGAAAAAAGCTCCTGGAACAAACTATATCAGCACAAAAACTTCTCACGCAGGCATATAAAGATTTTAAAAATAACAACACGGATACGACAAAACAACATTTCTTCGAGGCCAAGCAGGCGGCGGACACCTTGGCCCATGAGATGGCACTTAGTAACCTGGACTACCAGAAACATAAATACTTTAAATGGGGCAACAAACCTGGGAAATTACTAGCTTCCTTAACCAAACCCTTTAGAACCACCACTAGAATCCACAAAATTAAAAAGAAAGATGGTACCATGGTAACAAAAGATGAGGAAATAGTGGAGGAGTTCAGGGCATTCTTTGGCTCGCTGTATGAGGCGGAACCGAGGGAGGTTGACGGGGAAGCTGATTTTATCCATGGTACCGTAGCGCCCATCTTGACAGAGGAACAAAGAGTAGTACTAAACGCCCCTATAAATATTTCAGAAATAGTAAAAACTATTGGCACTCTTAAACTAGCCAAAAGCCCAGGGCCCGACGGATTTAGTAACGAATATTATAAGATCTTGGGAGCCTCTATCGGTCCTCATCTATGTGCAGTGTATAATAAGATAGTCACAGATAGAATAATTCCCGACAGGTTCAATGAGGCAAACATTATAGTATTACCTAAGCCAGGAAAAGACCCACTACAGGTGGAGGGATACAGACCCATCTCATTACTCAACTCTGTCTCAAGTGATTCCAGATCTTATTCTGCCCTTCCAAACGGGATTCGTGCACGGGAAATCCATCACCTATAACATCAGGACGGCTATTAGGGCTATCTCTTATAGCAGGAAGCATAGATGTACCAAACATATAGTAGTTAGCCTAGATGCGGACAAGGCCTTTGACAGGGTCTCTTGGGCCTATTTACATAATCTTTTGGCATGTCGCCAGGCGGGATCCTGGTTTTGCGAAGCAGTCAAGATGATATATACAGAACCCAAATCCAGACTATCTATAAATAATACATTCTCTGAGCCATTTGAGGTACAGAGGGGAACGGGGCGGGGGTGTCCCTTGTCACCTTTTATTGTTTAATTTGGCTCTGGACCCAATGTTGAGGACCCTACATAATTTAGCAATATTTCAGGGCATGGGAGTCGGTGGGACAACAATTAAACTTTTGGCTTTTGCCGATGATATTTTATTGTTTATTGCCAATCCCTCTCAAGCGATTCCAGAGATAATGAACACATTGAATAATTTTGGAAAGGCCTCAGGCTTCAGGGTAAATTACAAAAAAACTGAGGCATTGGCAATGTACAAATCGGGTAAAATTGATAACAACTTATTTCCCTTTCAGTGGTGTACCAGGTCCATTAAATATTTGGGGATTCAGCTCCCAGCAAACCCCTTGTTACTATATCAAATTAATTATAAGCCTCTTATAAATTCATTAATACATCTACTCCAATCTTGGAAACATCTGAAAATATCCTTTTCAGGCCGATGTCACTTAATTAAAATGGTAGCATTCCCCAAAATAATGTTCTTATTTCAGACTCTCCCGTTGCTTCTACGCAAATCAGATATTAAGCTACTAAATTCATCCTTTTGAAAATTCATTTGGGGGTACAAGGGGCGAACTAGGATCAGCTTAATCAAGCTTCAATTACCAAAAGGGGCAGGGGGCATAAATCTTCCAGATCTGGGCAGATATAATCTAGCAGCAAATTTTAGATATGTGGTGGACTGGGTGCGAGGAGTATCTCACTTTGCCAATGTACAATTGGAACAACAGCTATGTTCACAAGTCTCGTTAACAGCATTGCTGCATTTAGGGAACGAGGAAATACCGAGTGAGGTTAGGGATCATCCAACACTATGGCATACTATACTAACGTGGAGGAAGGTGAGGAAACTTGGTAAAATTAACACTTCAAGTTCCCCATTTCAACCCTTTATTGGAAATCCGAGATTCCTCCAGGGTCGCCTTCCAAGGATTTATGAAACATCGTCAATGCAGGGTTGTGCTTATGCTGCAGATCTAATGGAGCCTGATTGGTCGTTGCTTTCTTACGAGAAGGCGGCACACCGATTTCCAGCCTTTGTAGGTCAGCCTTTTCTTTTTCTTCAGGCGCGTAGCTTGGCACAAAAATATCTTGTTGACAAGCCAAAGGGAGATCTTGGAGGAAGTGTGGATAACTTTCTTAGGAGGGCAAGAAGCCAGGCGTCCTCGACTAGTCAGGTTTATTCAATGTTGCGTACAGTTTGGACATGGGAGGGGAAAACAACGGGTCCAGCAAAATGGAAGGTAGACATGCCAGAGTTCGAGGTAAAGGATTTTTTACAAGCCACGCTGTTGCAACGTAAATTTCTGTCGTCCAGTAGCTACACTGATATGGCCTTGATGATTCTACATAGAGCATACATTACTCCAAAATTTCAATCAAAAATGGACACAAATGCCTTATACTCTTGTTCTAAATGTGGCATAAGAGACACTGACCTGTTTCACCACTTATGGGACTGTGTTCAGATACAGGGAGTATGGAGAAGCGTTCACTCAGTCTTACAAAACACATACAATATTCAGTTTGCTCTGACACCACAGTGGGCGATTTTTAACATGTTGGAGGAGGCTCAACAAAGTCTTCCGAGAGGTACCAGGGCAATGTTAACTATTTAGGCCTCGGCCACTAGGAAAAGTATCCTACATCTCTGGGTAAATCCTGAAGCACCCTCTCTAGCGTTTATCCAAACAAAACTAATGTTCATATTCAAAATGGACTGGCTGGATGCACTGTCGAATAAGGAGAAGTTGACTAAGCGTTTCTTTGAAACATGGTCTTTATTTATACCTAACTTGGCTACAGTGCTTAAGGATAGACTTAAATCTCAGTTTGGACAGACCTCTTGGTACCTTCTTGAACTGCTCAATGGACACATACCAATTACATAAGTTACCATTTTAAGTTGCTTTTGGTCGCACGCAGAGCGGGAGGAGGGGTGGCGGGACTGTTTTGATTATAATGTCATCAATGTATAAGAGCAGATTGTAAAAGAAATTCGGTTAAAATTCAATAAAAAGATGTTTAAAAGAAAAAAAGAAAATGGTCGAGAAATATTCTACAGTTACTCCTAATATTGACTGATTTATATGAAATGGCAATCATTCTTCATAGCTGACCTTTTATTAGATATCGATTAAAGATTTATGCATACATGACATATACCACCTATCCACAGGATGAGTGATAAATGTATAATCACTCAGAGTTTAACGAACATGAAAACTGTTTCCCAGGGTCACTTGTGTGAGTGGAGCGGTGCTGAGCATGTGCAACCACTGCTGAATTCACGGTCTATAGAAGTGGTGGTTGCGTATGCTCAGTGCTGCTTCATTTGCACATTTTACTTTTGGCTTCCTGATTTTCGTGGTTGGTGGGGGTCCCACGGGTTGGATGCCGAAATCATGCATTTGTTACTTGTCCTAGAGTGGGTTCTAAATGGGGTTTATGATTCAGCATTTTTTTGCGTTTTGGGTAAAGACCCATCCTATAATTATTGGATGTGTCTTTCCCTAGGAGTATAAACGGTGTTGACTCATGCCACAACCTATTTTGGGATGATAAAATGGATGTGTGATTTTTGGGCGTCTGAATTGTGGGATCCCTACCAATCACGGAAGTTGGGAGATAAGAAAATATGATAATCCTCTCGAACTCTGCATTACCAGGAATTGATCATCATGAAGTGTGAAAGTCACAATCTTCCCCACTAGAGGTGAGCAAACCTGAAAAGTAAAGTTCGATGATCGTACTGAACTAGAATTTTACAAAAAAAAACAGAGTTCAGGTTTATAGTTCGGATGCTTTACATATGCTGACCACTTGAGTGAGCATCACTGTGCTTGGGTAAGCTCGGAGCTCGGCCCAGTGTGAGCCTCTTGCACTGCTTGAATGGTTCACACTGGGGGTAAAATCAGTGTTATTGGAGGTAATGTTCCCGTAAAAAAAATTGAAAAACCCAGACCTTCCCCGGAAGTGATCTGCCTATGGCTGGATGTATATGGGTGGAGAGCCAATGCCCCAATCAGTGACTTCCAGAGAGGTTCAGGTCAAACCCAGGTCAAGAACCGAACTTTATCTAAAATGCGGTTGAACCGAATTTCAATGGGTCCACTCATCTCTATTCCCCACTATAAGATCAGAAATGTTCTGAAGGGATTTTACCTTCTAGCATTGTGGGTGCCAGAAAGGACAGCTCCATGTCATCAAAACTAGAACTGCTAATTCCAGATAGTAAGGTAAAAAGCTGCCCTGACTAGGTGGCCTTATACCATAAGAAAGCGATTACTAATTAGTACAGGCAACAAACCATAGAGCCAACTACCTCATTCTATCAGTTGGACTTTCCTAGTGGCCACCTAAAGGGACCTTTACTGGTTATAAATTGGACATTAATAAGTTGCCTAAGTTTGGTGAGTTTTTTCGTGCTGCAGATTTTCGGCAGCATTTCTGCACCAATTAGTTATCTTAGACTATTTGAATTTTATTATTTTCGTTTTTTTAATGATTTTTTTCATTGATTTTTATCATGTTTTATCAGCTGTGTGTTTTGTCTCCTTTTGGAATGCAAAGTTTTAAATAAAACAAACTTTAATCTGGTCAAAAAAAACCAAAACATATCCAGTCTCTTCAAATCTTTTTTTAATTCTTTGTACTTGACGCTGAGACACATTAAAGGTGCCAGCCACCTCTGCAGTGGATCTGGTCTTCAGCATCTTGATAATCAAGGCTTTGGTCGCAGGGTGGATTTTTGGCAAGTTGTCAGGAGTCAAGTTGCAGGTCTGGAGTGCTGGGTTTCTTTTTATACACACCCACTAATTAACCGATAATTTAGTGAGCACAGGTGAGGATGTAAACTAGGATTGGGTGCATTATATGACAAGGCGACAAAACTTTTGTCGAGTCAAAATCTGACCTTTCTGTGTTCATTAAATGATCAATATTTCAGCTTTGCAGCAACTTTCTTTTCATAACGAAACCAAATTTGGGAGGATTTCAGCTTTCAAAAGAGTAATTTATGAAATCAATGGATGAATTTAAAGTCAGGTTATAAGCTTTTATTTACATAACATGGATAAGTGACAGAACTTCTGTCAGGGACTGTAGATGGGGGAGAGAGGGATGAGCAGATCTCTGCACCCGCGATGTTTCCTCCAATGCTCATCCTGGTTCATGATTCATGAAGCATGGGGCTCAGGATGAGCTGCGCCCGCGATGTTTCCTCCTCTGCTCATTCTGAGCCCTCCTGTTTCATGAATCATGAAGCAGGAGGCTGAGGAGGAACGGGCGTCCGCAATGTTTCCTCCTTTGCTCATCCTGAGCCTTCTTGGTTCATGAAGTAGGGGGCTCAGGATGAGCTGCGCCTGCGATGTTTCCTCCTCTGCTCATCCTCAGCCCTCCTGGTTCATGAATCATGATTCTAACCCACAGACAGTGCCTGTGAGTGCTTGCAATCAGACGCTGTCACACAGGCTGGGGCACGTCTAACAGCGTGGAGTGCACACATTGTGATGGTTCACAAGTCTGCAGAGTGAATGCAGACTTGTACTCTAAAGCTGGTGTCACACATAACGACGACAACGACGTCGCTGCAACGTCACCATATTCTGTGACATAGCAGCGACCATAGATGATCGTTAGTAAGCTGTCAAACATGTTCTAAAAAGCAGCGACGGAGCAGCGATCATAGCGACGTCGACGGTCGTTGTGTGGTTTCAGACGTAGCGTAGCGTCGCTGCTGCGGTGTCAAACACAAGGATTATCAGCTTATCAGCATGGCGCAGCGGGATAGCAGCGATCAAAAAATGACCTGGAGCATTCAGGTGCGAGCAACGATTTCGCAGCAGGGGTCTGATCGTTGTTATGTGTCACACACAGCGACGTCGCTGTTGAGGTCGCTGCAACGTCACAGAATATGGTGAAGTTGCAGCGACGTCGTTGTCGTCGTCGTTATGTGTGACACCAGCTTAAGTACGGACAATCCCTTTAATGAAAATAAAAGGTGCAACCAATGGAACATGTGAACACAGCCTAAGGTCTTTTTTACACATTTACATCTGTTCTATGCCTGAAAAAATATAAACATAGTTTTTCATCCGTATCCATGAGCATTTCATTTGTCTGATTTACAATCCACGTGTATTTAGTTTTTTGTTACATGCAAAGAAAAAAAATCGAACTGCACACAAATTGCAATTCTGTTTCTGCAGTACTGCATTTACTTGAATAGTGGAGTTGTGCAGAAAAAGAAAATACAGGAATGTGAATAGTGCCTTATGATATCATGTGCCCATCACATGTACGGCACACCCTGACCTCTGAATTACCTAGGACAGGCAAGGCTTAGATGCACATTTTGAAGCCAAACACAGGTATGTACTTCTGGCTTTTACTTCAAAAACATTATAAATTAACTTAATGAAAACCTGAAATATTAAGTAGCACTCTGCAATATCAAGAAGAGAATTAAAATCTGGATTAACTTTATCTAGGGGTTGTTCAAAATTTGAGTTCCTGCATAGGGGGCGCTAGAGATCCTGTCCTCTTTCTTTCTAAGGAGGTTATTTAAATATTTTAAACCCTAGGGGAGCATTACTTGGCTTATAAGTCTCCCTGAGCCAACATGGTTTTATCAACAAGGAGGAACTTTATCCCTAAGGCTATGTGTCCACGGTAGAATGTACCTGCGAATTTTTCTGCATGAAAATCCGCGACTTTCGCGGCAAATCCGCACCTTATTTTTGCCGCGGATTTACCGCGAATTTGCCGCGGATTTTTTTTTTTCCCCATTCTATACCTAAAATCCGCACCAAAATCCGCAACAATAATTGACATGCTGCAGATTTTTCCGGATCAAAATCCGCGGCAAATCCGCCGCGGAAAAATCCGCAGCATGGACACAGCATTTCCAAAATGCCATTGAAATGGCTTGGAAGTGCCGCTGCTGCAGATTTTCGGAAAATCCGCGGTAAATCCGCGGCAAAATCCGCGGTAAATCCGCAGCGTGGGCACATAGCCTTAAGGTACCTTCACACATAGCGAGATCGCTAGCGAGATCGTTGCGGAGTCACAGATTCTGTGACACAACAACGACCTCGCCAACGATCTCGCTACGTTTAACATATAGCAGCGACCAGACCCCTGCTGTGAAATCGCTGGTCGTGTCGGAATGGCCTGGACCATTTTTTGATCGTCGAGGTCCTGCTGGGCAGGATGCATCGGTGTGTTTGACGCCTTACCAATGACCTCATTGACGACTCAGAGCTCAGACACGTACCACCGAGATCGTTATACAGGTCACTACGGTTGCTGTATCATTGCTGTGTCGTGGGAAGATCTGACTGTGTGACACCTCACCAGCGACCACGTAGCGGCTTACCAACGATCCTTATCAAATCGTATCGTTGTCGGGATCGCTGGAAACTCGTTAAATGTGACAGGGGCTTTAGACCCCCTGTCAGAGGCCTCTCACCTAGCCAAACCTGTTACTTTCTTTGCACTGATAAGGGGCAAACACTCTGAAACACGTCTGCAAATGGGGTTTCTAGTTTGGCTTCTTATCCTATGTCATGTAGCAAGGTCCTTTAAGTAGTCAACACAGATTATTAGGATTGCTATTTCCAATAGGTGGTGCTAGAGTTCCTGTCCTCTCCAAGGAGTCTATTATTTAAATTTCCAGAGGAGCATTGCTTGGCCTATGAGTCTCCCTACGCCAACTTTCTGCTCTCCACAAGGAGAAACTTCATCCCTTACAACCCCATCATAGCTTAAGCATATTCATAGATGGTGTGTAATGTTATGAACCAGGTAAACTAGGGTGTCACTAATAGTGATGATAATATTAGAAATAATAATAATAATAATAATAATAATAATAATAATAAAAGCCATATATATTAGGCATTTTCCTATGTCCTAAAATGATAATTTCTGTCAGTACCATGGACAGAGCACAGGAAAAGTTGTATAATATTCCTGTAGCTACCATGACAGCTATTACAAGTAAGAACACACAAGAATTTCTATTTACAACCTTATACAAGATTAAAGGGGCTTTCCAGGTTAAGAAAAAATTCTAGTTACTCTATATGAATGCAGATAGCCAATTTGGAATGTGCACACAGTAAGGATTCCCCTCTACTTCCAGCAGTTGTAATTTGCATATCTGCAGTCAAAAGCTAATTAAAATCTCATCAGCTACTGTCAATAGCACATTGAGAGAAGGCATCCTACAATCACATGGGGTGAGTGGAGTGACTGCCGCAATTTCCCTTGAGCCCTGAAAACCCCTTTAATGAAGTGTGGAGCAAAAACACTGATTAAGAAAACAAATTACTCCTGTAGCTCAATCTTTTAATTACTGAATACGTATTTATATCTTTCATTGCATTTCTTGATCATATTCACAAGAGGATGCTACAATTTACATACACACATGGACAAAATTGTTGTTACCCTTCTGTTAAAGTAAGAAATACCCACAACAGTCAATTAAATAACTTCAAAATCACAAAAGTACCGTAATATTTAATTTAGATTTACTGAATATCAAGTAATGAAAAACCAGACATTGTTTTGAATCGTGGTTCAACAGAAAATAAAAAATATAATAATGCAAATGGCCTGGACAAAAATGTACCCTTACCTTAATATTTTGTTGTACAATCTTTTGAGGCAATCATTGCTAACAAAACAATTTCTAAAACTCTCAATGAGGCTTCTGCACCTGTCCACATGTATTTTGTCCCACTCCTCGTGAGGACACTGCTCCAGATGACTCAGATGTGAAGGGTTCCTTCTCCAGACTGTGTGTTTTGGCTTCTTCCACAGATGTTCAATAGGATTTAGATCAGGGCTCATAGTAGCCACTTCAGAATAGTGCAATGCTCTAATCATAGCCATTTTTGGATGTTTTTAGCTGTGCGTTTTGGGTCATTATCCTGTTGGAGAAGCCATGACCTGTGATTAAGACCAAGCGTTCTGACACTGGGCATCACATTTCTCTCTAGAATCCCTTGATAGTCTTGAGATTTCATTGTGCCCTGCACATATTCACGACACCCTGTTACAGATGCAGCAAAGCAGCCCCAGAACATAACAGAGCCTCCTCCATATTTCACAGTAGGTGCAATGTTCTTTTCTTTGTATGCTTCACTTTTGCATATGTGAACATAGAGCTGATGTGCCTTGTCAAAAAGTTCCAGTTTAGTCTCATCTGTCCATTGGACATTCTCCCAGAAGCTTTGTGGCTTGTCAATTTGTATTTTAGCAAATTACAGTCTCCCTTTTTTATGATTTGCTTTCAAACAGTGGTTTACTCTTTGGTTGTTTTCCATGAAATCTACTTTAGCCAAGACAGTGAGGGATGGTGTGATCTGACATTATTGTACCTTGACCCTGAAGGTCACCTCTAATCTCTTTGGAAGTTGTTTTAGGCTCTTTGGTTACCATTCGAATTATCCATCTCTTCAATTTGTCATCAATTTTCCTCATGTGTCCATATCCAAGGACACTGGCTACATTCGCATAGACCTTAAACTTCTAAATAATATGTCACCTTTCTAATCTCCTGAGATAACATTCTTCTTAGCTTTCTTTGGTCCATGTTCAGTGTGGTACACACCATGATACCAAATAGCACAGTGACTACTTTTCACCCCTTAAGGCTGTGTGCACACGTTGCGTTTTTTACCGCGGAAACGCTGCGTTTTGAACCGCAGCGTTTCAGTGGCAAATTGCATGCGTTCAGCTTTCCCAGCAAAGTGTATGGGAAAGCTGAAAAATCAGTGCACACGCTGCGTTTCTTTCCGCAGCGTTTTGGATGCCAAAAATCGGTGCGGAAAGAAAAGCAGCATGTCACTTCTTTTGTGCGTTGTGGCTGCGTTCTCTCCCCCATTGAAATCAATGATGTGGGGTCAGAACGCAGCTACACCGCATGGACCTGCTTTTTTGTTGCGGTCCGCGGCCTTTGTCGGCACGCCAGAACGCAGGCATTTACCTGGAAGTGAGGTCAAGAGGTTTCCTGTTGACCTCACTTCCTGGCAAAGCCCCCGGTGTCGCCAAAGTGCCCGCCCCGACCCCCGACCCCCCTCCCGAAAATCCAACATGGCCGCGCGCACAGTAGCGCACCGGCCGCCCTGCCCCTATGTTATCTGTCGCATGTGCCTTGAGACATGCGACAGAAAAATGCACCCAGGCCCTGCCCGTTCACCCCAATTCCCCCGGTGTCATACATACCTGTCCGGTCGCAGCGCTGATCCCCCGCGGCTCCCTCCTCCTTCACAGCAGACGCCGGCCGGTCACATGTGCAGAGCAGCTGACAGCCAGCACTGTGTTCAGTGTGAGCTGTGCTGGCTGCTCGGCACTCTGCAGCTGTGACCCGGGGAGAGTGGGTGCAGATTTTTGGCACCCACTCTCCTCAAATGGAGGGTCTGCCCTCCTAGAAAATGGGGGATACGTTCCCTGAACGTGCCCCCATATTCTAGAAGGTCCAGAGCCGACGTGGGACATCCAAATGGATTTCTGCGGACCCATTTTTTTTATTAAATTGGAGAACAAGGGAATGATTTGGGGAGTGTTTTTTCTAATAAAAAATTTTTTGTTGTCTTTTTTTGCTTTTGTTTACTGTCAATTAGTTATGTCGGGTGTCTCATAGACGCCGTGACATCACTAATTGCTGGGCTTGATGCCAGGTGACATTACACATCTGGTATCAACCCCATTTATTACCCCGTTAGCCAACGCACCAGGGCGCGGGATGAGTTGGGGCGAAGCGCCAGGATTGGCGCATCTAATGGATGCGCCACTTCTGGGGCGGCTGTGGCCTGCTATTTTTAGGCTGGGAAGAGTCCAATAACCATGGCTCTTCCCACCCTGAGAATACCAGACCTCAGCTGTCAGCTTCACCTTGGCTGGTGATCTAATTTGGGGGGAGCCCATGTTATTTTTTTTTTATTATTTTTATTTATAAATAAAAAAAAACCTGGGGAGCCCTCCAAATTGATCACCAGACAAGATGAAGCTGCCAGCTGTGGTTTGCAGGCTACAGCTGTCTGCTTTACCCTGACTGGCTATCAAAAATAGGGGGGACCCCACACCATTTTTTTTTTTTGTTTTTGTGATAAAAACTAGGCTAGGCACCCTTTAGTGCCACATGAAAGGTACTAAAGGTGCCAGCTTAGAATATGCAGGGGGGGGTGGGACGTTGTATATATATTTGACCTCCATTGACGCTTTTTAGGCTGGATGCCCACAATCGGGGTTTGCAGCGTTTTGGGCACAGATTGTTTTCCCTGCGTCCATGACGCTGCGTTGTGCAGTAGAAGCACAGTGGAAGGATTTTTAGAAATCTCATGCCCACTGTGCTTCTTTTCTCCGCAGCATAAACCGACCGGTGGCGCAGCTTCCCGAGCCTCAGCATGTCAATTTATGCTGCGGAGACGAGAGTGTTCTCTGCAGGTAGCATAGAACTCCACAGCAGCCTGAACCCAAATCGTGGGCATGGCCAGCTGCGTTCTCCCGTGGACAACACTCACATCTCTGCAGGAGGCTGACACTGTGTACTGGACGCCGTGTCGCTGGATCATGGCCACATAGCCTTAGGCCTGTTTCACACGTCAGTGATTCTGGGACGTTTGTGCTTTTTTTTAAACATACCAGAATCACTGACATACGCAGACCCATTATAATGAATGGGTCTGCTCACAAATCAGTGATTTTTCACTGCACGTGTCTCCGTGCAGCGTACCCGCGTGTGCGTGATTGCCGCACGGAGACGTGTCCATTTTTTTCTGGCATCACTGATGTTCCACGGACCACGCAGTGGTGTGGTCCGTGAAACACGTGCCAGAAAAAAAGTGCTTTTAAAATAAAAATCATTTTTACTCTCCCGGCGTCCAGCGATGTCCTCTGCAGCCCGTTCTGCCTGCTGCTTCTGAGCCGGCTCATTATTGTCGCGCATATTCATGATGTGCGACACAGCCGACCCGGAAGCAGCTGCTGCGGGGGTCAGCGCCAGCCGGATGCTGCACCGCGTGAGCGATCAGCACCATGGAGAGCGGGAGCGGGCACAGGTGAGTTAATCTCTAAGTGCAATCACGGGCCACGGAGAACGGAGCCCGGATTGCGTGCAGATTCCAAAATGGGGTCACTTGTGGGGGTTTTCTGACGTATAGGTACCCAAGGGGCTCTGCTAATGTGACATGGTGCGCTAAGTTTATTTCAACTTTTCCAAAATTCAAATGGTGCTCCTTCCATTCCAAGCCCTCCCATTTATCCAAACAGAATGTGGAGAAGGAAATGACATCACAGGTTTTTTTTTCCAAAGGTCTGTGTTCAACCAACTTTATTAACACTGACAAGTCTTAAAAAACGCACCTAAAAAAACGCATGAAAAACGCATGAAAAAAAGCATGAAAAACGCATGAAAAACGCATGAAAAACGCGTGCGTTTTCGATGCCTTTTTCTCAAAAAAGCATGGTTTACAATTCTCCCCTCTGCCAGAGGGTGCGTTTTTTTTCACGCTGAAAAAAAAGCAACGTGTGCACATACCCTAAATAGGCACATTGACGGATTACAATATGTAGACACCTGTGATGCTAATTACAGGACACACCATAGTTTAACATAGTTTAACATGTCCTTATGGTCAAATTATTTAACATTTTTTTCCTAGGGTTAAGAACATTTTTGTAGTAATAAGAAGAAAAGGCTAGGCACTGCAAGCCCAGGTGTGTACTCACGAGTCTGTAGTTTTTCCTTGGATCACAGATCTCCAGCCGACCCCTGTGGTGCTCTGCCAAGGTATAGGAATCCAACATGAGCTTCAGATGAGAAGGAATGGCGGCAACTCACTGGTGAATATTAACGGCAACTTTATTGCACGATCTGCGGCATTGTTACAATGTAACCAGGGAGGGGGGAGTGCAGGGGCGCCGGACGACGGCCGTTTCGCACCGTAGCAGGTGCTTCCACAGGTCCGAATTAACAAAGTCAGACGAACCTCCCTCTTATGGAGGAGTCTGACAGGTGCAACTAAAAAGCTAAGTAGCTGATACCAGATAACAACAGCGTGACAGTAATGTCCATATTACAAATGATCAATTAAAGTCGGATCGAGAAAACAAACACAGAGTGTAGAGATGGTTATCAGCAAGGAATACGGCAAACATTTATCGTATACACTTGCTCCCTCTTCTAATAGAAATGCATTGCTGCTGAAACCGAGAAGGTCTTTTTTTATTGTATATAACAGTATTTTACCTTCTACTAGTTTTTTTTATTTCATTATTATTAAATTGTTTTAAAGGTTATTTATTACTCTATTTTGAGAGGATACAATCTTTATACATAAGAGGATATGCTCTGCTGTGCAAAAAAGAGAGAGCCAAAACCGCATAGCCCTTGTAAACCTTCCCTTTTCTGGGGATGTCGCTTTAATCAAAGAGTAGGACTGATGACTGATTTTTTAAAAGATTGTCTCAAATAGCATTTATATCGATTCAACGTCAGGGGTACTAGTTTCGTCAGGCTGAAAGGGGCTAAAGGGGGGGAGGGGGGAGGGGGGGAAAAATGAACGGCTCTGAGAAGCTACGAGATATCCGAAGCCAAAGGGCTAAGTACGCCTTATTCTAGGCTGAGGACTGACTCAGGGAGAAGAATTATGGGCAGGACTACAAAATCAGCGATTATGGGCCTGCCAAAATAAGCACTCTTTCCAAGAGGAAGATTTTTGACTGTAAATGTGCTCATGGATTTGATATAGTATCTGTATTTATTCTTTACTTTTTTTATACCCTACTTTTAGTTGGGGGGTGTGTGTCAGACTTTTGCTAAGGAACTTACTCCTACCATTGAGCAGGAAAGCTAACCACGCTAGGTGTCCGTTATAAAAAAAACGGACATGTCGTTACGGTCATTGAGTCCCAAAGGACCCAATGCCTTGACATCCATAATGAGGCGCGATTCCTTCTGTAGGAGTTGTCTGTGAGTATCACCACCCCTTTCAGATGGGGTGATCTTGAATACACCCGCAAAAGATAGAACATCTGGATTACCTGCGTGATGTTCTCTGATGTGCCTGATTAACCTGGGGGACCCTTTACCTGTTAAGATGGAATTGTAGTGTTCTCGAAAGCGTACGTATAAGCAGCGTATGGTTTTCCCTATATAGAAGAAGGAGCAAGGGCAGAAGATTACATATACAACAAATTTGGTCTTGCATGAGATGAAATGTCTGACGGTGAGATTATGCTCACCGATATTTAGGACTTTAGCTGTCAAATGGAAGGAGCAAAAATTACAGTCCCCACACCTGTAGTTACCTAAAGGTTGGGCACGATCCAACCATGTTTTTTTGTGGCTAATAAGCCTATTCTGTACCAGTAGGTCTCCCAAATTTTTGCTCCTTCTATATGTTACCAGTGGTCCTTTCTTTGCCCTAATGGATAAATCAGAATCCTCCTCTATTAAGTGCCAATGCCTTTTTATACTGGACCGAGTAATACTGTCCATTGGGCCAAACTTGAAGCTAAAAAGGAATCTACTAGAATTTTCTTCCCCAGTTTTTCTTTGTTTTTTATTATTGACTACAGGGGGTCTAGAATTGGAGCGGAGCCGAGCTTTTTCAATAACATCAAGTGGGTAGCCCCTATTCTGCAATCTGGTTGCTAAATCAGTGCACTGCTCCTCATATTTTTTCTTATTATTGTTGATCCTTTTTATACGCAGGAATTGGCTAAATGGGAGAGACTGCTTGGTATGGGATGGGTGGTAGCTTTCATAGTGCAATAGTGAGTTCTTGGACGTGCTCTTCCTAAACACTTCCCGTGTTAACTCACCATTTTCTAGTGTAAGCCTCACGTCCAAGAACTCAAGCACAGCACCTCCAAACACGCTGGTGAACTTCATGTTATGGGTATTGGTTTCATTTAGGAATTGAACGAAGTCCTGAAAGTCTGATTCCGACCCATCCCAGACCAAAAAAATATCGTCCACGTATCTGAGATATTTTTTTATGTGCTTCAGAAAAGGGTTAGTGGTACTGTAGACCAACGTGTCTTCCATTGAGGCCAAAAAAAGGTTTGCAAATGAACAAGCTACGGGGGTACCCATCGCGGTACACCCACATTGATGGAACCATTGTTCCCCGAATTTGAAAGAATTATGCTTCAAAATAAGGTTTAGTGCTTCCTCTATAAAGCAAGCCATATTATACTCTATACCCAGATTAACGATTAGTTGTTTAATGATCTGGACCCCCTGATCCTGGGGTATTCTAGTGTAAAGGCTTTCTATGTCGATGGAAGCCATGGCAAAGCCCTCCTGCCATTCAAAGGTATCCAAGGTGGAGACAAACATGCCAGTATCCCTGACATATGATGGAATTCTATCCAGCAATGGGTGGAGAAGCCAGTCTATATACTCGGATAGGGGCTCAAAAACAGAGCCTATGCCCGAGACTATAGGGCGCCCAGGTGGTTTTTCACTATGTTTGTGGATTTTAGGTAGGCAGTACCAATGTGGCTTATGTGGGCACAAAGGTAATAGCTTTTCTGCCATTTTGCTGGATAGAAAACCATTTGCAACTTTATTGTTCAGGAAAGACCGAAGTTTTTCCTTATATCTATTTGTGGGATCAAACATAATTCTTTCATATGCAGAGGAATCCCCTAGCTGCCTGTCTGCCTCCTCCATGTACAGCTTCTTAGGCCAGAGGACCGTGCCCCCTCCCTTATCGGGTCTACGGATGACAATGTCGTCCCAGGATTGAATAATTTTTAACGCCTTTTCTTCTGCATAAGTCAGGTTCTTTGGAGCGTCGGGGTAATTCAGTGCCTCTATATCCTTATTTACCAAATTTTGGAACAGGTCTATTGCATTGCCAGGTGCAGTCGGAGGAATAAAGGTAGATTTTAGGCCTCCTCTAAAGGGTGGGTTACTATATTGAACCCCATTGTTGCTAACGGGAGCATCGAGATTTTCATCGCTCAGCTCAGATAGCAACAACGCATCCTCACTAATATCACCAAATGCACTCTTTGGACCAAAAAAGCCCAATGGGCCAATTGTTACCGGGCTCTCCCCTTGGATTGTTTTTGGCTGGGGTTCACTCTTATTGCTGTAAAATTTGGCTAGGTGTATTTTACGACAGCTTTTAAAAAGGTCAATCTGAAAGTCTGAAAAGTTAAAGGTCTCTGGTATGCAGTAGTTCAGTCCTTTATTAAGTACAGCTATCATATGAATATCCAGGTTATGAGAGGATAAATTCCAGATGGTATTTTCCTTAAAGGTATAGGTTTCTATTCTCTCCATGACACCTGCTTCTTTTTGTCTGTGAAAAGATTTTTTCCTGCCCCTTCCTCTCCTTGTCCTCTTTCCAAAGGGGCCGCTATAAAGGCACTAGTTGTGGGGACCATACTCGCTTTTCTTTTAGGGGGTGGTAAATCCTCTACCCCACTCGAATCAGAGTCGGTCGTCCAGGCGTTCCTTTTTTCATTCTGATTTTGTTTGTATAGTCTTTTTTTAGATTTTTTATTGTAGTTAAAGGTGGCAGAAAAGTTCCTAGAGGTCTTTTTCCATGAAAAAATCCTTTTTGATTCGTAGTCAGATTTATCCCGAAAGAACTTCTCCCGTTTTCTTTCCTTTATTTGATTTTGTAAAGGAATTAGTTTTTTATCCAGTTTTTTTAGGAATAGTGACCAGTCCTCTTTAGACAATCTGCCCTCCAATTCTCTACGGAGTCTCAGCAGTTCTTCTGTGATTATGGTATGTTCAGATTCATTCTTTTTTAGCACTAGGCTTAAAAATCGCAATGAGCACTCCTGTTGGACTTGTTCCCATTCAGACACAAAAGCTACATCCTCTTGGTAGAATGAAATGTTCTTTAGGACACGTAGTCCTCGAGGTACTCTTTGGCAGTCTGTGTAGGCTCTCAAAGATTGCACAGTCCAGAATAATCCTATCTCCTTCTCTGCCAGGTTTCCTATTTTCATTTCAAGACTCTTATTCCCTAGGACTTCTGTATCTGTGGCGCTGTTGCAACAAGTAAAAAACGCTACTGCATCCTCCCTCCCTGAAAAAATATTGGTATTCTCAGGGTCTGTGATATCAACATCCACGACATCCATTGTGTAGGAGTAAATGCACACCTTTTTTGTCTATAACGGGTTGCGTGCTCTATAGCCAAGAAACAGTCCACGCAAGCAGTGATAAGAAGAAAAGGCTAGGCACTGCAAGCCCAGGTGTGTACTCACGAGTCTGTAGTTTTTCCTTGGATCACAGATCTCCAGCCGACCCCTGTGGTGCTCTGCCAAGGTATAGGAATCCAACATGAGCTTCAGATGAGAAGGAATGGCGGCAACTCACTGGTGAATATTAACGGCAACTTTATTGCACGATCTGCGGCATTGTTACAATGTAACCAGGGAGGGGGGAGTGCAGGGGCGCCGGACGACGGCCGTTTCGCACCGTAGCAGGTGCTTCCACAGGTCCGAATTAACAAAGTCAGACGAACCTCCCTCTTATGGAGGAGTCTGACAGGTGCAACTAAAAAGCTAAGTAGCTGATACCAGATAACAACAGCGTGACAGTAATGTCCATATTACAAATGATCAATTAAAGTCGGATCGAGAAAACAAACACAGAGTGTAGAGATGGTTATCAGCAAGGAATACGGCAAACATTTATCGTATACACTTGCTCCCTCTTCTAATAGAAATGCATTGCTGCTGAAACCGAGAAGGTCTTTTTTTATTGTATATAACAGTATTTTACCTTCTACTAGTTTTTTTTATTTCATTATTATTAAATTGTTTTAAAGGTTATTTATTACTCTATTTTGAGAGGATACAATCTTTATACATAAGAGGATATGCTCTGCTGTGCAAAAAAGAGAGAGCCAAAACCGCATAGCCCTTGTAGAATCTAAACCTTCCCTTTTCTGGGGATGTCGCTTTAATCAAAGAGTAGGACTGATGACTGATTTTTTAAAAGATTGTCTCAAATAGCATTTATATCGATTCAACGTCAGGGGTACTAGTTTCGTCAGGCTGAAAGGGGCTAAAGGGGGGGAGATTAGCGCCCGTGACAGCACGCCCACCTCCTTTACACGCTCATAACGAGCGGCGGTCGGCAGCAACATTTTGCAGCGGAAGAATCTGCGGGGCTGGTGGAGGTGAGTATGTATGTGTTTTTTTTATTTTTAAATGAATGACACGTGTTGTCCGGTGAGTGTCACATGGAACCGCATCCACACTACATCCGTGTGCGGGCCGTGTGACACCTGTGCTGCCAGAGAAAACGTGGACATGTCAGCGTGCGAAACACACGGACACACGTAAGTACGGAACAGGCACGCGTTCCGTTCCAAAATACTTACGTGTGTCCAAACAATAATGAAAACATAGGTCCACGTGTCTCCGTGCCGCCGGTACGTGAAAAAACTGCCAAACACCTACCGGCGGTGCGGATGTGTGTCTTAGGCCTAAGAAAAATAAAGAAAACTTTTTGAATTCTTCCCATATGCTCAATTTTGCTGGAATGAGTTGTCCAGTCCTTTAGGCTGTGTTCCCATGATGAGTTTTTGACGCTGCCTATTTTCGCTGTGCCAAAAATGTAACGTCAGTTCTAGCAAAGTGAATGGAACTGATAGAAATCTTGTGATTTTTTTTTTTCCACGCAACACAAACTGACTGGCGTGCTTCTATTCTGCAACATGTCATTTTTTCTGAGTTTTAAGTGCAAATGTTCCCCATACAATTACATTAGATGTGGAAAAGTATTAGGTGAAAAAAAGTGTGTTTTTAGTGCATTTCTTTGCGGAAGCTCATTATAAGCTAATGTAATCTGCACAATAAAGTTTTGCCAAATCAAAATACCACGAAAAATAAAAATCAAAAAAGCTTTATTTAAAGCATGACAATGCAATGTTAAAAACAAATAAAAACTCCATGTAAAAAACGCACTCAAAATCGCAATGAAAAAAAGCGGGACTGTGGGTACGGTCTTCAGCTCTGCCCCTGCCCCTCCGCTGCCTCTGGTGTCCATATCCCTTTCCTTAATTATATTTTGCACTTGCACCATTGCAGCCATGGCTGGCCCTTGCACAGACTGATCTTCTGGCACTCTGCAGGAAAAGGTGCCGGTGCATGCATAGATTTAGATCTCGGCTCAATGATTAGCCGAGATCTCAATCTGCGCATGCGCCATTTTACAGTAGATGTCGCTTTCTATATGCGCTACTACTGGTGTTATTTTACTGGAGCCCATCAGAAGATCAATCTGCACACGTGCTACGCATGACTAGGATGGCGTAAGCACAAAATGTATATAAGGAAAAGGATAAAAATACTAGATGCAGTGAAGGGGATGAGGCAGAGCCAAAGATCCTACCCACAGTTCCGCCCCATTGGACAAAGACCAAAACACCTGATGATGATTGAAAAAGAAAAAAAAACAACGGGAAAAGCGGATTTCTTCCAGAATGTATATATTAAATTAGTATAACAGTGCCATTTTTGGCACACCTATAGTTACTATTAGGGATGATCAAATACCTCAAATATTCGGCTTCGCGAATATTTGCCGAATAGGTTGCTGCTATTCGACTATTCGCGAATACTCAATGCGCAATGTAAGTCTATGGGAAACCCGAATAAAAACTATTCGGAATTATTCGGGTTTCCCATAGACTTACATTGCGCATCGAATATTCACATAGCGGCGACCTATTCATCGGATATTCGCGAAGCCGAATATTTGAGGTATTCGATCATCCTTATTTACTATGTATAACCCTAATGACAGGTTATGACCCTAATGAAAGGGTAATTTCCACAACCACAATGTGTCTTATAATAATGCACACAAATATTTATTCATTTTGCCAATATAACCCGTTCTTAAATCTGACTCATTCTGCACATATCACCCACCTAGAGATGACCCTCCAGGCTTTATATACCCTCCAATTGCCATTAGAATTGCCCTGTAGTTCCAAGTCATGGTTGGTCAATCATACATAGTGAGGACTCTTTCAGCTGGCATCCTGCCAGAATAGCTGTTCTCTGTCTAGAACAGAACTTGCACTATAAATGATTTCACTGGAAGGGTCCTCCTCCATTATAGTGCAAGAGTTTATACCAAGAAGTCACGGTGTACTGCTAACTACTGTGATGTACTGCAGGTTGGGGCTCTGCATAGACTGGTTGAGAGAATATAGATGTAGATCTGTTTAAAGGGATGAAAAAAGAGATATACTGCTGGAGGAGACTGAAACAAGCAATGTGTGCAGGATGGAGTTCTGTATAGAAGGATGATAGGAGAGATACACTGCAGGAGGAGGGCTGAAATTAATTATGTACTGCAAGATGGGGCTCTGTATAGAGGGGAGTAGAGGATACGCTGCAGGAGGGTGCTTTGTGAAGAGGGCTGAGAGGAGATGTACTACAAGAGGGAGCTGAGAGAAGCAAGGGGCTGCAGGAGGAGGCTCTGTAGAGAGCGCCAGCATATACACTCCAAGAGGGGACTCTGTAAAAAGGGCTCATAGGAAGATATACTAAAGAAGGAGGCTGAAAGAAACAATAACACTGCAAGATGTGGCTCTGTATAGATGATCTCAGAGGATATATTGCAGGAAGGGGCTATGTTCAGCTATGTTTGTGCTTGCTGGTGAGAGACCAGTGATGTGAAACTGCAAATATGGCTCAATTGATACATAATGCTAAGGATTATCTTCTGTTATATGCATCAACATACCAACATTTGCCGTTTCACAAAACTGATGTGTTAGAACAAGGTAATAAACAAAGTTGTGAAATGCTATTGTAAAGGAGAGATAAGCTTTGTTAGAACCAGCTAATGATGTTAAACCACAGTGCAGCTATGTTGCTATAGATGGCACAAAATATAATCAGTCTGGCAGGGTACTACACTATAGAGTATAGGGTACTATGCTGCAGCAGGCAGTGCACAGAAGCACAAAGTGAATGTTATAGTTAGATCAGATTGATGATAACACAGAAAGGTGGGGTTAGTCAGGAGCACACAGGAGAGGGGACTGCTGCACTGAGGAAAAGCAAGTTTTTGGGAAATGTAATTTTAATGTAATTTTAACATTTAAGAGTGCGATCGCAAATCGGTAAAAAATCGATCGTGTAGTCGTTGCTTATTTTTAAAAAATCGTTTATTCTTAATAGCACAGGTTGTTCATCGTTCCCGTGTCAGCACACGTCGCTCCGTGTGACACCACGGGACCGATGAACACAACTTACCTGCGTCCCGCGGCACCCGCCGGCAATGCGGAAGGAAGGAGGTGGGCGGGAAGTTTACGTCCCGCTCATCTCCGCCCCTCCGCTTCTATTGGCCGGCAGCTGTGTGACGTCGCTGTGACGCCGAATGTCCCTCCCCCTTCAGGAAGAGGATGCTCATCAGGTAAGTACGTGTGACGGCGGTTTAACGAATTTGTGCGACACGGGCAGCGATTTGCCCGTGACTTATTAACGACGGGGCGGGTACGATCGCTCGTGCAATCGCACGATAGGTCGTACCGTGTGAAGCCCGCTTTAGTCTGTGTATTAACAATCAATAATTATGCGTTTTGTGAAAAATAATGCAATTGTTGGAATGAAATTATAGGGTAACTTATCAACCAAATTTTTAGGTCTCCATCTCTTCTATACCAAAGCTTTCTATCCTGACCTCCAATGACGACATTTCAACAGTCATGTGTATGTGCAGTTGTGACCTCGGTAATGTCAGCTTACAGGGCAATCTCGTTTAATTTTTATTTCATAAATGAATAATACACATGAAAATAAGCAGCTTTGTAATATATCTTATCTGACACATTTGCTTCTTACTCGGCCAGTAAAATCTGTATTCAGTGAAGGCTTTCCCATTACTGAGATAGGAGACGGCAGATGTTACCGATGAGATTCTATGTAGCTAGAAAAGAGAGGAGAGGGGGAGCTCTAAATCTAGCTCCTCCCTCTGTCTCTAGCTCCCCCTTCTGCCTCAGCTCCTCCCTCTCTACAGCTCCTTCCACTGCCTCTCATTCCTACCGCTGCCTCTAGATCCCCCTTCTACCTCTAGCTCCCCCCGTGTTGCTAGCTCCTCCCTTTGCCTTTAGATCCTTCCTCTCTCTAGCTCCCCCTCTGCCTCTAGTTCCCCACTTTGCCTCTAGTTCCCCACTTTGCCTCTAGCTCCCACCTCTGCCTCCAGCTCCCACCTCTGCCTCCAGCTCCCACCTCTGCCTCCAGCTCCCACCTCTGCCTCCAGCTCCCACCTATGCCTCCAGCTGCCACCTATGCCTCCAGCTGCCACCTCTGCCTCCAGCTCCCCCCTCTGCCTCCAGCTTCCACCTCTGCCTCCAGCTCCCCCCTCTGCTTCCAGCTCCCCCCTCTGCCTCCAGCTCCCCCCTCTGCCTCCAGCTCCCCCCTCTGCCTCCAGCCCCCCCCCCCTGCCTCCAGCTCCCCCCTCTGCCTTCAGCTCCTCCCTCTGCCTCCAGCTCCCCCCTTGTCCTGCAGCTCCCCCCTTGTCCTCCAGCTCCCACCTCTGCCTCCAGCTCCCACCTCTGCCTCCAGCTTCCCACCTCTGCCTCCAGCTCCCCACCTCTGCCTCCAGCTCCCCCCTCTGCCTCTGCCTCACTCTGTTTGTGCTTGCTGGTGAGAGACCAGTGATGTGAAACTGCAAATATGGCTCAATTGATGCATACTGCTAAGGATTGTCTTCTGTTATATGCATGAACATACCAACATTTGCCGTTTCACAAAACTGATGTGTTAGAACAAGGTAATAAACAAAGTTGTGAAATGCTATTGTAAAGGAGAGATAAGCTTTGTTAGAACCAGCTAATGATGTTAAACCACAGTGCAGCTATGTTGCTGTAGATGGCACAAAATATAATCAGTCTGGCAGGGTACTACACTATAGAGTATAGGGTACTATGCTGCAGCAGGCAGTGCACAGAAGCACAAAGTGAATGTTATAGTTAGATCAGATTGATGATAACACAGAAAGGTGGGGTTAGTCAGGAGCACACAGGAGAGGGGACTGCTGCACTGAGGAAAAGCAAGTTTTTGGGAAATGTAATTTTAACATTTAAGAATTGGATCACCAATTCTACTATATGAAACTGTGTGTACCGATGACCAGAAA
Source organism: Anomaloglossus baeobatrachus (assembly GCF_048569485.1). Lineage (NCBI taxonomy): Eukaryota > Metazoa > Chordata > Amphibia > Anura > Aromobatidae > Anomaloglossus > Anomaloglossus baeobatrachus. Next base: position 434,272,646 of record NC_134356.1, read on the forward strand.
GAAAAAAAAAAAAGACACAAAGTTACAAGATAGAATCTTTATGTTGGCCTTATGAGGGCGTCACACGAGACGATCTATCGTGCGATGCATCGTCGGGGTCACGGTTTTCGTGACGCACATCTGGCATCGTTCACGACGTGGTCTCGTGTGACACCTACGTGTGATCGCAAATCGGTAAAAAATCATCGATCGTGTAGTCGTCGCTTATTTTTAAAAAAACGTTTATTCTTAATAGCGCAGGTTGTTCATCGTTCCCGTGTCAACACACGTCGCTCCGTGTAACACCACGGGAATGATGAACACAACTTACCTGCGTCCCGCGGCACCCGCCGGCAATGCGGAAGGAAGGAGGTGGGCGGGATGTTTACGTCCCGCTCATCTCCGCTTCTATTTGCCGGCAGCTGTGTGACATCGCTGTGACGCCGAATGTCCCTCCCCCTTCAGGAAGAGGATGTTCGTCACCCACAGCGAGGTCGCTCATCAGGTAAGTACGTGTGACAGCGGTTTAACGACCTTGTGCGACACGGGCAGCGATTTGCCCGTGACGTATTAACGTCGGGGCGGGTACGATCGCTCGTTCAATCGCACGATAGGTCGTACTGTGTGAAGCCCGCTTTAGTCTGTGTATTAACAATCAATAATTATGCGTTTTGTGAAAAATAATGCAATTGTGGGAATGAAATTATAGGGTAACTTATTAACCAAATTTTTAGGTCTCCATCTCTTCTATACCAAAGCTTTCTATCCTGACCTCCAATGACGGCATTTCAACAGTCATGTGTATGTGCAGTTGTGACCTCGGTAATGTCAGCTTACAGGGCAATCTCGTTTAATTTTTATTTCATAAATGAATAATACACATGAAAATAAGCAGCTTTGTAATATATCTTATCTGACAAATTTGCTTCTTACTCTGCCAGTAAAATCTGTATTCAGTGAAGGCTTTCCCATTACTGAGATAGGAGACGGCAGATGTTACCGATGAGATTCTATGTAGCTAGAAAAGAGAGGAGAGGGGGAGCTCTAAATCTAGCTCCTCCCTCTGTCTCTAGCTCCCCCTTCTGCCTCAGCTCCTCCCTCTCTACAGCTCCTTCCTCTGCCTCTCATTCCTCCCGCTGCCTCTAGATCCCCCTTCTACCTCTAGCTCCCCCCGTGTTGCTAGCTCCTCTCTTTGCCTTTAGATCCTTCCTCTCTCTAGCTCCCCCTCTGCCTCTAGTTCCCCACTTTGCCTCTAGCTCCCCCTCTGCGCTCCCCCCTCTGCCTCCAGCTCCCCCCTCTGCCTCCAGCTCCCCCCTCTGCCTCCAGCTCCCACCTCTGCCTCCAGCTCCAACCTCTGCCTCCAGCTGCCACCTCTGCCTCCAGCTGCCACCTCTGCCTCCAGCTCCCACCTCTGCCTCCAGCTCCCACCTCTGCCTCCAGCTCCCACCTCTGCCTCCAGCTCCCACCTCTGCCTCCAGATCCCACCTCTGCCTCCAGCTCCCCCCTCTGCCTCCAGCTCCCCCCTCTGCCTCCAGCTCCCCCCTCTGCCTCCAGCTCCCCCCTCTGCCTCCAGCTCCCAGCTCTGCCTCCAGCTCCCCCCTCTGCCTCCAGCTCCCACCTCTGCCTCCAGCTCTAACCTCTGCCTCCAGCTGCCACCTCTGCCTCCAGCTCCCACCTCTGCCTCCAGCTCCCCCCTCTGCCTCCAGCTCCCCCCTCTGCCTCCAGCTCCCCCCTCTGCCTCCAGCTCCCACCTCTGCCTCCAGCTCCCCCCTCTGCCTCTAGCTCCCCCCCTGCCTCCAGCTCCCCCTCTGCCTCCAGATCCCCCCTCTGCCTCCAGCTCCCAGCTCTGCCTCCAGCTCCCCCCTCTGCCTCCAGCTCCCCCCTCTGCCTCCAGCTGCCACCTCTGCCTCCAGCTGCCACCTCTGCCTCCAGCTCCTCCCTCCGCCTCCAGCTCCCCCCTCCGCCTCCAGCTCCCCCTTCTGCCTCCAGCTCCCCCCTCTGCCTCCAGCTCCCCCCTCTGCCTCCAGCTCCCACCTCTGCCTGTAGCTCCCCCCTCTGCCTCTAGCTCCCCCCCTGCCTCCAGCTCCCCCCTCTGCCTCCAGCTCCCCCCTCTGCCTCCAGCTCCCAGCTCTGCCTCCAGCTCCCCCCTCTGCCTCCAGCTCCCCCCTCTGCCTCCAGCTCCTCCCTCTACCTCTAGCTCCTCCCTCTGCCTCTAGCTCCTCCCTTCATCATAGAATGTCATCAAGTAACAGCTTCCATCTCCTATCTCAGTAATGGCAAAGTCTTCACTGAATACAGATTTTACTTCAGAATTGAAAATTTTGACAATAACCGATGAATTCTAGAAGAGAAAGAAGCAAATGTGTCTGATAAGATATATTAGAAAGCTGCTTATTTTAATGTGTACTATTGATTTATGAAATAAAAATTAAAACAATGGTTACGTTTTAAGCTCATGATTTGCGCAGACGGCCACACAGGCACAATGAAACAGACGATGGCAAAACACCGGGGCATGAATGTTGGACTCGTAATGCATAACTGGCTCGTTGTTTTATGACCTACTTAAACTTTTGGTTAATATTCTAAACAGATGGCAACCCATTTAATGCGCATTCACACCTGACCCTACTAGTATGGAACGTTGTATTTTGCTGTGGTCGAATAGGTCATGACTAACAAAAAAGGGTTAAAATCTGTTCTTCTGTAATGTAGAATCATTAGGTCTTCATGTACGAGATAACCAGGTTCTCATTCGGACATCTGCCCTAACAATAGGTGTCGGTGTTATCCGCAGCAGACAATCAATATCATTATTAATTTTCAAAGTTGTCTTGACAAAGAGGCAAGAAACCTGGCTGGATCTTACAATCATCAATGACACTTTTTGGTAGATCTTTTTTATATTTCACGGTAGACATGAGGCCATGCCATAGACTGTAAATCTGCAATGTGCCTATTAGGCCACAGATTTTGGGCACAATTCACGGTCCCCTGCACACCCCTCTTCTGTGTGTATCACAATGGTTTGTGTATTACCAGGTTACTACCACACAGTGCGGATTGTGTGCCTTTAATCTCTCTCAGCGGCTGGCTACAGGAAAATTGATTGCTTGTTCCCTATCAGTTTATTCTTTAGCAATCGGCTGCCAAATTAAAACAAAATTCTGGCCGAGCAGTGAAAGTCCATCACTCATACCCGAAATTTCCACTGCTGCTGTTCTCCAGCTGGGAGCAAATATCTTGTGGCTGCCAGGCCCAGACATTCCAGCCACGGACTAGTGCTAGCTTCATTGTATAGAGCAAATGACAAGCTTGGCTCAACACGGGGCCAAAGCAACTGCACTTCTTAACCATTAATCCCTGGACCACCACAGCAGAAAACTCATCTAATGACAGCAACATCCTTAACCCTTTAATATCCACTCAGGCTTTTAACAATTCTTATGAATGGGAAGAACTTTACAAAGGAATTCATTGAGCAAAGGCACACCGAAAAAAAGGATACTGATGGGTAAAAATATACATTACCATTGATAGAATGAGCAGTGCTAGAGTTTTATGAATTATTATTTTTAAAGTTAAGATGCATTAAACTAATCCTGGATAATAGACCAGAATACTCAAAATAGGAGACGGCCATCAATGTGTGACTAGTGAATGATTCATCCTTCAGTCTTTCCCCAATACAGCGCCTGACCCATAGGAGCAGCCACACAGACCCATTTATCTGCTCTATAATACCAAGCTGGTAGAAAGCAGAATAGCCAATATGCTGACTTCAACGGAAGATCGGTAAATGTATCAAAATAAAGGATTATTCAAGTTGGATTCACAAGTGAAGTTTTTGGGGGCGAAGTAAGGCCTCATTCAGACGTCAGCTTGTCATGTACGGGTGCTATCTAGTTTATTATGGATAGCACTTGTACCGATGTCAGTCTATGGGGCTGTCTAAATGTCTGTAATTTTTTTTATCACAGAGAGGTCGGTGCAAACTCGCAGAGATATGTCCGATATTCATCTGAGTGTCGGATGAAACTCGCCAATAAAAGTCTATGGGTCCATTAAAAAAAAAAAGAAAAGAAAAAAAAAGTTTTTCACTGACTGATACACTGTTTCCCCCGAAAATAAGCCATAATATGAATTTACAGGAGTTTGGGAGTATGCTTGAAATATAAGCCATACTCCAAATATAGGCCCTAGTTACAGGCAGGGTCGACGTTACGGGAAGTCACACTGCGCAATTTCTCAGGGCTCACACTCTCTTAGGGACTCCAACATATGTATTCCGAGGTTAAGGTTGTTTAAGGACCTTTGATGACTTCACAGTCATGTGACCAAAAGTCTCTTAATTACAGGAGTCTAAAATAACTGAAAAGGAGACAGGCTGGTATGCAGGACTGGCATCAGGGAGAAGGGAGAGCAAACTGAGCAATTTCACAGTGCCTCCATTCTCTTACGGGCCCCAGGAATTATATCTTGTTGATAAGGTTGCTTAAGGACCTTTGTGACTTCACGTCATGTTATCAAAGATCTCCTAATTGCAAGAGTCTAAAGGCCCCGTCACACTAAGCAACATCGCTAGCAACATCGCTGCTAACGAACAACTTTTGTGACGTAGCAGCGATGTTGCTGGTGATGTCGCTGTGTGTGACATCCAGCAACAACCTGGCCCCTGCTGTGAAATCGTTGGTTGTTGCTGAATGTCCTGGGCCATTTTTTAGTTGTTGCTGTCCCGCTGTGAAGCGCAGATCGCTGTGTGTGACAGCGACAGAGCAACAACTAAATGTGCAGGCAGCAGGAGCCGGCTTCTGCGGACACTGGTAACCACAGTAAACATCGAGTAACCAAGAAGCCCTGTCCTTGGTTACCCGATATTTACCTTTGTTACCAGCCTCCGCCGCTCTCACTGTCAGTGCCGGCTCCTGCTCTGTGCACATGTAGCTGCAGGACACATCGGGTTAATTAACCCGATGTGTGCTGTAACTAGGAGAGCAAGGAGCCAGCGCTAAGCAGTGTGTGCTGCTCCCTGCTCTGTGCAGCTGCACCCTGTACTCTATACCCTATATATGTACCCTGTGCAGCTGCACCCGGTGTGCGCTGCTCCCTGCTCTGTGCACATTTAGCTGCAGCACACATCGGGTAATTAACCCGATGTGTGCTGTAACTAGGAGAGCAGGGAGCCAGCGCTCAGTGTGCGCTGCTCCCTGCTCTCTGCACGTGTAGCTGCATGCGCTGGTAACCAAGGTAAATATCGGGTTGGTTACCCGATATTTACCTTAGTTACCAAGCGCAGCATGTTCCACACGGCGCTGGGGACTGGTCACTGGTTGCTGGTGAGCTCACCAGCAACTCGTGTAGCGACGCTCCAGCGATCCCTGCCAGGTCAGGTTGCTGGTGGGATCGCTGGAGCGTCGCAGTGTGACATCTCACCAGCAACCTCCTAGCAACTTACCAGCGATCCCTATCGTTGTTGGGATCGCTGGTAAGTTGTTTAGTGTGACTGGACCTTAAGGATGAAGAGGAGACAGTCTGGTGTGGATAGATAGATGATAGATAGATACGCTGCGATGTCGCTAATGGCGCCGGATGTGCGTCACAAACACCGTGACCCCGACGATATATCGTTAGCGATGTCGCAGCGTGTAAAGCACCCATAAGGCTGTGTACACCTGTTGCAGATTTGTCATATTTTTTAAGCATTTTTCACTGTCAATTTGTCACAAAACCTAAAGGGTTTCCTGATGCCAGCAAAGTGAATGAGAATTCTCAAGTCTCATGCACACGTTGAGTATTTTCTCTTTGCAGATTGGGTACAGATTTAAGTCTGCAGCATGTCAGTTCTTTCGGGGTTTTTCCTGCACATTTCACCTATACTAATATATGGGAAAAATCTGCACAACAACCCTCTCCCAGCAAAAAAGCACTTATCTTGCCAAGAAATGCAGAAATTTCTGCTCCAAATACTTTACCTGGACACATAACCTAAACAGTTTCGTACTTGTTTTATCGGTTTTTCACTAATGAGAGGGAAAAAAAAAGTTTATGTTCTTTCTACTGTGTTTCTCAGAATATAAGACAGGGTATTATATGATTTGTTGCTCTGAAAGATGGGCTAGGGCTTATTTTCAGGGGCATTCTGGAACATGAATCTATCTACAGTGCTGGCCAAAAGTATTGGCACCCCTGCAGTTCTGTCAGACAATACTCAGTTTCTTCTTGAAAATGATTGCAATCACAAATTCTTTGGTATTATTATCTTCATTTAATTTGTCTTCAATCAAAGAAAAAAAAATGTCATAAAGCCAACTTGGATATAATTCCACACTAAACATAAAAAAGGGGTGGACAAAAGTATTGGCACTGTTTGAAAAATCATGTGATGCTTCTCTAATTTGTGTAATTAACAGCACCTGTAACTTACCTGTGGCACCTAACAGGTGTTGGCAATAACTAAATCACACTTTTAGCCAGTTGACATGGATTAAAGTTGACTCAACCTCTGTCCTGTGTCCTTGTGTGTACCACATTGAGCATGGAGAAAAGAAAGAAGACCAAAGAACTGTCTGAGGACTTGAGAATCCAAATTGTGAGGAAGCATGAGCAATCTCAAGGCTACAAGTCCATCTCCAAAGACCTGAAAGTTCCTGTGTCTACGGTGCGCAGTGTCATCAAGAAGTTTAAAGCCCATGGCACTGTGGCTAACCTCCCTAGATGTGGAAAAAAAAGAAAAATTGCCGAGAGATTTCAACGCAAGATTGTGCGGATGGTGGATAAAGAACCTCGACTAACATCCAAACAAGTTTAAGCTGCCCTGCAGTCCGAGGGTACAACAGTGTCAACCCATACTATCCGTCGGCGTCTGAATGAAAAGGGACTGTATGGTAGGATACCCAGGAAGGCCCCACTTCTTACCGAGAGACATAAAAAAGCCAGGCTGGAGTTTGACAAAACTTACCTGAGAAAGCCTAAAACGTTTTGGAAGAATGTTCTCTGGTCAGATGAGACAAAAGTAGAGCTTTTTGGGAAAAGCCATCAACATAAAGTTTACAGGAAAAAAAAAGGCATTCAAAGAAAAGAACACGGTCCCTACAGTCAAACATGGCGAAGATACCATGATGTTTTGGGGTTGCTTTGCTGCCTCTGGCACTGGACTGCTTGACCGTGTGCATGGCATTATGAAGTCTGAAGACTACCAACACATTTTACAGCATAATGTAGGGCCCAGTGTGAGAAAGCTGGGTCTCCCTCAGAGGTCATGGGTCTTCCAGCAGGACAATGACCCAAAACACCCTTCAAAAAGCACTAGAAAATGGTTTGAGAGAAAGCACTGGAGACTGCTAAAGTTGCCAGCAATGAGTCCAGATCTGAATCCCATAGAACACCCGTGGAGAGATCTCAAAATGGCAGTTTGGAGAAGGCACCCTCCAAATCTCAGGGACCTGGAGCAGTTTGCCAAAGAAGAATGGTCTAAAATTCCAGCAGAGCATTGTAAGAAACTCATTGATGGTTACCGGAAGCGGTTGTTCGCCGTTATTTTAGCTAAAGGTTGTGCAACCAAGTATTAGGCTTAAGGGGGCTTTACACGCTGCGACATCACTAATGCGGAGTCGTTGGGGTCACGGAATTTGTGACGCACATCCGGCCGCATTAGCGATGTTGCTGCGTGTGACACCGATGAGCGATTTTGCATCGTTGCAAAAATGTGCAAAATCGCTCATCGGGGACATGGGGGTCCATTCTCGATTATCGTTACTGCAGCAGTAACGATGTAGTTCGTTGCTCCTGCGGCAGCACACATCGCTATGTGTGACGCCGCAGGAACGAGGAAGCTCTCCTTACCTGCCTCCCGGCCGCTATGAGGAAGGAAGGAGGTGGGCGGGATGTTACGTCCCGCTCATCTCCGCCCCTCCGCTGCTATTGGGCGGCCGCTCAGTGACGTCGCTGTGACGCCGCACGGACCGCCCCCTTAGAAAGGAGGCGGTTCGCCGGTCACAGCGACGTCGCCGGGCAGGTAAGTATGTGTAACGGGTCTGGGCGATGTTGTGCGGCACGGGCAGCGATTTGCCCGTGTCGCGCAACAGATGGGGGCGGGTACCCACACTAGCGATATCGGGACCGATATCGCAGTGTGTAAAGTAACCTTAAGGGTGCCAATACTTTTGTCTGGCCCATTTTTGGAGTTTTGTGTGAAATGATCAATGATTTGATTTTTGTTTCATTCTCTTTTGTGTTTTTTCATTGCAAGCAAAATAAATGAAGATAATAATACCAAAGAATTTGTGATTGCAATAATTTTCAAGGAGAAACTGAGTATTGTCTGACAGAATTGCAGGGGTGCCAATACTTTTGGCCAGCACTGTAGATAGATTCATGTTCCAGAATGCCCCTGAAAATAAGCCCTAGCCCATCTTTCAGAGCAACAAATAATATAATACCCTGTCTTATATTCTGAGAAACACAGTAGAAAGAACATAAACTTTTTTTTTCCCTCTCATTAGTGAAAAACTGATAAAACAAGTACGAAACTGTTTAGGTTATGTGTCCAAGTAAAGTATTTGGAGCAGAAATTTCTGCATTTCTTGGCAAGATAAGTGCTTTTTTGCTGGGAGAGGGTTGTTGTGCAGATTTTTCCCATATATTAGTATAGGTGAAATGTGCAGGAAAAACCCCGAAAGAACTGACATGCTGCAGACTTAAATCTGTACCCAATCTGCAAAGAGAAAATACTTTTTTTGTCAGAGTCTGCAGGGTACAGTTTGGGCTCAGCTTCTGAACCTGCTACATGGATGCGTTACATCTTTGATAACATTTTGAAAAATATTGAAAAATTGTAGTGTACGCAGATAACTTTTCAGTTCACAAAACCATCAAAAAACAAATAAGGCAGGTATACCTTATATTAAGACATCTAAGATTACAGAAATAACCATCATAAAGGACATATGCACACAATTTACCTGAGTGATTTCTGTTAATGGGATTTCACATGGACAAAGCAATTCCTTAGGAGGTGGTTCCACAAGTACAGGAGGGAGTTCTGACTTTGCCGTCTCTTCTAGAGCCTCAATTGGAGATTTAGTGCAGATATTTTCCTTGTCGCTGTCATCTTTTAGTTTATGTTCTATAGCCATAGTAGAATCAGACTTGATAGTCATTGCAGAGGATCTGGAACGAACAGGCCTGCCACGCTGCACGGTCTCCCATCCTTCAGCATCAATCTGATCAGCAGCAACAACTAGTTAAAATACAAAAAAATAAATTAAAATAAAAGCTACCAAGGTAATGTGTATATGGTAAAAAAGAGCTTCATCATTAATTATATATATTACCAAAACACTGCATCCAAACTTCTCCAAATTTGTTATGTCAAAGACGAAATGTACATGGATCGCGAGCAAAATCCCTTTGTAACAATTCTAACGCTACTCATGTAGGGCCTTTTACAACGGCAAATGCAAACAATAAGAGAACAAAATTTGATTGTTTGCCCCCATACAGATTGCATGTCGTCAGCAGCAATAATATTAAATGCACTGGTCTACATTTGAAAATAATAATAAAATTGTAGACCTAAGTGTCTTCACTGATTTTACACAAAAATGAAAGTTGCTAATTCCAGATAAGAAGTAAAAAACAAAAAAATACACAATATATAAAACAATTTTGCAAATGAAAAATGATTGATCAAAGTTTTATATGTCAAACATTGGGTTATAAGAAATTCTGAAGAAGCGATAGTATGTAATATATTTGTTTCATGCACAAAATGAGTCTATCGTCTAAATATGTATATAACCAATAGAGAAGAAATCGGGTTTTAGCCGCGCTATACCACAGGATTCAATCTTGTAAAAGAATTCCTTTATTTGAAGTCTATGCGTTTCAGAGATATATCCATCTCCTTCCTCAGGACATTCAAGGAATCATAAGACTTATGACTTATGATTCCTTGAATGTCCTGAGGAAGGAGATGGTTATATCTCTGAAATGCGTAGACTTGTACTTCAAATAAAGGAAATCTTTTACAAGCTTGAATCCTGTGGTATAGCGTGGCTGAAACCCAATTTCTTCTCTATTGGTTATATACACTGTACCGCTCGGGGCTGCAGCTGACCACCAACATTATAAGCTTCTCCAGGGGTTGTGACTTTCACAACCTGAATAGGTGAGTGATATTCCTTTATCCTCACTACCCCCCTACCGGGTAAGACCCTATTGCGCTTTTTGCCCCACAATGTTTCCCGTTCTATCGTCTAACTAAGAGAGCAGTAGATGTTTAACTTTTCAATGTTAGGGAGAAAGAAGGGAATTTTGTTTACTTACCGTAAATTCCTTTTCTTCTAGCTCCTATTGGGAGACCCAGACAATTGGGTGTATAGCTTCTGCCTCTGGAGGCCACACAAAGTAATTACACTTTAAAAAGTGTAACCCCTCCCCTCTGCCTATACACCCTCCCGTGCATCACGGGCCCCTCAGTTTTGGTGCAAAAGCAGGAAGGAGGAAACTTATAAATTGGTCTGGGGTAAATTCAATCCGAAGGATGTTCGGAGACTGAAAACCATGAACCAAAAGAACAATTCAACATGAACAACATGTGTACACAAAAGAACAACCAGCCCGAAGGGAACAGGGGCGGGTGCTGGGTCTCCCAATAGGAGCTAGAAGAAAAGGAATTTACGGTAAGTAAACAAAATTCCCTTCTTCTTTGTCGCTCCATTGGGAGACCCAGACAATTGGGATGTCCAAAAGCAATCCCTGGGTGGGTAACAGAATACCTCGATAAAAAGAGCCGGAAACCGGCCCCCTCTTACAGGTGGGCAATTGCCGCCTGAAGGACTCGCCTACCTAGGCTAGCCTCTGCCGAAGTATAGGCATGCACCTGATAGTGTTTTGTGAAGGTGTGCAGACTAGACCAGGTAGCCGCCTGACACACCTGCTGAGACGTAGCCTGGTGCCGCAAAGCCCAGGACGCGCCTACGGACCTGGTAGAATGGGCTTTTAGCCCTGAAGGAATCTGAAGCCCCGATGAACGGTAAGCTTCAAGAATCGGTTCCTTGATCCACCTAGCCAAGGTTGACTTGGAAGCCTGAGACCCCTTACGCTGGCCAGCGACAAGGACAAAGAGCGCATCCGAACGGCGCAGGGGCGCCGTGCGAGAAATGTAGATTCTGAGTGCTCTCACGAGGTCTAACAAGTGCAAATCCTTTTCACATTGGTGAACTGGATGAGGGCAAAAAGAAGGCAAGGAGATATCCTGATTGAGATGAAAAGGGGATACCACCTTGGGGAGAAATTCCGGGACCGAACGCAGGACCACCTTATCCTGGTGAAACACCAGGAAGGGGGCTTTGCATGACAGCGCTGCTAGCTCAGACACTCTCCTAAGTGAAGTGACTGCCACTAGGAAGGCCACTTTCTGTGAAAGACGAGATAGAGAGATCTCCCGCATCGGCTCGAAAGGTGGTTTCTGAAGAGCCGTCAGCACCGTGTTAAGATCCCAGGGTTCTAGCGGACGCTTGTAAGGTGGGACTATGTGGCAAACTCCCTGCAGGAACGTGCGGACCTGCGAGAGTCTGGCTAGACGCTTTTGAAAAAACACTGAAAGCGCCGACACTTGTCCCTTGAGAGAGCCGAGAGACAAACCCTTGTCCAATCCTGATTGAAGAAAGGAAAGAAAAGTGGGCAATGCAAACGGCCAGGGAGCAAAACCCCTATCCGAGCACCAGGCTAAGAAGATCTTCCAAGTCCTGTGGTAGATCTTGGCGGACGTTGATTTCCTGGCCTGTCTCATGGTGGCAATGACATCTTGAGATAACCCTGATGACGCTAGGAGCCAAGACTCAATGGCCACACAGTCAGGTTGAGGGCCGCAGAATTCAGATGGAAAAATGGCCCTTGAGACAGCAAGTCTGGTCGGTCTGGGAGTGCCCACGGTTGCCCCACCGTGATGTGCCACAGATCCGGGTACCACGATCACCTCGGCCAGTCTGGAGCGACGAGGATGGCGCGCCTGCAGTCGGACCTGATCTTGCGTAGCACTCTGGGCAGTAGTGCCAGAGGGGGAAATACATAGGGTAGTCGAAACTGCGACCAGTCCTGAACTAACGCGTCTGCCGCCAGAGCTCTGTGATCTTTGGACCGAGCCATGAATGCCGGGACTTTGTTGTTGTGCCGAGACGCCATGAGGTCGACGTCCGGCGTTCCCCAGCGGCAACAGATCTCTAGAAACACGTCCGGGTGAAGAGACCATTCCCCTGCGTCCATGCCCTGGCGACTGAGAAAGTCTGCTTCCCAGTTTTCTACGCCCGGGATGTGAACTGCGGAGATGGTGGAGGCTGTGGCTTCCGCCCACAGCAGAATCCGCCGAACTTCTTGGAATGCTTGACGACTGCGTGTGCCGCCCTGGTGGTTGATGTATGCGACCGCCGTGGCGTTGTCTGATTGTATTCGGATCTGTCTGCCCTCCAGCCACCGCTGGAACGCCTGTAGGGCTAGATACACTGCCCTTATCTCCAGAACATTGATCTGCAGGGAGGACTCCGTCGGAGTCCAGGTTCCCTGAGCCCTGTGGTGGAGGAAGACCGCTCCCCACCCTGACAGGCTCGCGTCTGTCGTGACCACAGCCCAGGATGGGGGCAGGAAGGATTTTCCCTTCGACAAAGAAGTGGGAAGAAGCCACCACTGAAGGGAGGTTTTGGCTGCTCTTGACAGGGAAACGTTCCTGTCGAGGGACGTCGACCTCTTGTCCCATTTGCGGAGAATGTCCCATTGAAGTGGACGCAGATGAAACTGCGCAAAGGGAACTGCTTCCATTGCTGCCACCATCTTCCCTAGGAAGTGCATAAGGCGTCTCAAAGAGTGTGACTGACCCTGAAGAAGAGATTGGACCCCTGTCTGTAGTGAACGCTGTTTGTCCAGCGGAAGCTTCACTATCACTGACAGAGTATGAAACTCCATCCCGAGGTAAGTCAGGGATTGGGTCGGTGTCAATTTTGACTTTGGGAAATTGATGATCCACCCGAACCTCTGGAGAGTCTCCAGGGCAATGGTCAGGCTGTGCTGGCAAGCCACCCAGGAGGGTGCCTTGACTAGGAGATCGTCTAAGTAAGGGATCACCGAGTGGCCCTGAGAGTGTAGGACCGCCACCACTGTTGCCATGATCTTGGTGAAGACCCGTGGGGCTGTCGCCAAGCCGAAAGGCAGTGCCACGAACTGAAGGTGTTCGTCCCCAATGGCGAAACGCAAGAAGCGTTGATGTTCGGGTGCGATCGGCACATGGAGATAAGCATCCTTGATGTCTATTGATGCTAGGAAGTCTCCTTGTGACATTGAGGCGATGACTGAGCGGAGAGATTCCATCCGAAACCTTCTGGTGCTGACATGCTTGTTGAGCAGTTTGAGGTCTAGAATGGGACGGAAAGATCCGTCCTTTTTTGGCACCACGAACAAGTTGGAGTAGAAGCCGTGACCATGCTCCTGAGGGGGAACGGGAATCACCACTCCTTCTGCCTTCAGAGCATTCACCGCCTGAAAAAGTGCAGCGGCTCGCTCTGGGGGCGGAGATGTTGTGAAGAAACGAGTTGGAGGATGAGAGCTGAACTCTATCCTGTAACCGTGAGACAGAATGTCTCTCACCCATCGGTCTTGGACATGTGGCCACCAGGCGTCGCAAAAGCGGGAGAGCCTGCCACCGACCGAGGATGCGGTTTGGGGAGGCCGAGAGTCATGAAGAGGCCGCCTTGGTGGCGGTGCCTCCGGCGGTCTTTTTAGGCCGTGACTTAGACCGCCATGCAGAAGGGTTCCTCTGGCCCTTCTCCGACCTGTTTGACGTGGAGGAATGTGACTTGGCCGAGGGCCGAAAGGACTGAAACCTCGATTGAAACTTTCGCTGTTGAGGTTTGTTTTGTTTAGACTGGGGTAAGGACGAGTCCTTTCCCTTGGATTGTTTAATAATTTCGTCCAATTGCTCGCCAAACAAACGGTCGCCAGAAAATGGCAAACCGGTTAAGAATTTCTTGGAGGCAGAGTCTGCCTTCCATTCACGTAGCCACATGGCTCTGCGGACTGCCACCGAATTGGCGGATGCTACCGCTGAACGGCTCACCGAGTCCAGGACGGCGTTCATGGCGTAGGACGAAAAAGCCGACGCCTGAGAAGTCAGAGACACAACCTGCGGAGTAGCGGTGCGTGTGACCGCAGTAATCTCAGACAGACAAGCTGAGATAGCTTGGAGCGCCCACACTGCCGCGAATGCCGGAGCAAAAGATGCTCCTATGGCTTCATAGATGGATTTCATCATGAGCTCTATCTGCCTGTCAGTGGCATCCTTGAGCGATGAACCATCTGCCACTGAAACCACAGATCTGGCCGCCAGCCTAGAGACTGGAGGATCCACTTTTGGACACTGAGCCCAACCCTTCACTACTTCCGGGGGGAAGGGATAACGTGTGTCATTAAGGCGCTTAGTAAAACGCTTGTCCGGGTATGCTCTGTGCTTCTGGACAGCATCCCTGAAATTAGAGTGATCGAAAAAGGCACTCCGTGTACGTTTGGGAAACCGAAACTGGTGTTTCTCCTGCTGTGAAGCCGCCTCCTCTACAGTTGGAGTTGGAGGAGAAATTTCTAGCACCTGGTTGATGGACGCTATCAGGTCATTTACTATGGCGTCCCCTTCAGGTGTATCTAGATTGAGAGCACCGTCAGGGTCTGAGCCCTGAGCTGCGCCTTCCTCTTCATCCTCTAGAGAGTCCTCATGCTGAGACCCTGAGCAGCGTGATGAAGTGGAGGAAGGTCCCCAGCGAGCCCGCTTCACCGGTCTGGGACTGCGGTCCGAGTCAGAGTCCTCACCGTGGGACCTATGTGTCACCTCAGGAGCAGATTGCTGCGCCAACTGAGGGGGACCTGGGGACGAAGAACGCACAGTGCCCTGCATCTGTGTTGTAGGTCTGGACTGCAAGGCTTCTAGTATCTTAGCAGACCATTTGTCCATAGACTGAGCCATGGACTGTGAAAGCGACTCAGACAGTTTGTCAGCCAAAACTGCAAACTCTGTCCCTGTCACCTGGACAGTGGGAACCGGTGTCTCTACCTGAGCCGGGGGTCCCACCAGTGCCTGAGGCTCCGGCTGAGTGAGTGTCACAGGGGCCGAGCATTGCACACAATGAGGGTAGGTGGAACCTGCAGGTAGCACAGCCGCACATGAGGTACAGGTTGCAAAATAAGCCTGTGCCTTGGTACCCTTGCTCTTTGCGGACGACATGTTGTTGTCCTCCAAGAGATAAATAAGGGATCACCGTGATCACTGAGGGATATATATAGCCTCAAGTTAACAGTACAGCCGCACCTTGTATACACAAAAGATATATATATATACAGTTCGGCACTCTGGGGGGTCCAGCACCGGCAGACCGGTGTGGCTTACCAACCGCTCTGTGTGGCCACCAGATTCCCTGCCCTGGGTCTCCCTCAGCTGCAGCCAGAAGTTCTCCACCGCAGAATGTGCTGAAAAAATGGCTGACGGCGTTCTCAGAGGAGGAGGGAGGCGTGGGCGTAGTCACAAAAGTGCGGGAATCTGGTGCCCCAGCGTGAGTAGTGAGGGGGGCGGAGGACAGCTCAGTGTACTCCAGCCCTCACTGTCGGCGTCATACCGACCGTCCCGCCCTTTTCCCTGACTGGCAGGCTTGGGGGCGGGAGAATACTATACTAGGCCGCAAAAGCCGGGGACTAAAGTTAAAACCGCGGCCGGCCGGCAGTGCACGGTCGGCGCGGTAGTCCCGGACCCATACCCACGCCGCAGTCGCTGCAGCGTCTGGGCCCAAGGTGCTTTATGCGCCGTCCCAACGGGGACACAGAGTACCTGTGGATGCAGGGCCATGTCCCTGACGATACTCCGTCTCCTGTCCGGCAGATTCCCCCAGGGGCTGCGGAGGGAGACCGGTCCCAGTGTCTGGATGACCGGATAGGATCCCACTTCCCCAGAGCCCCTAAGGGATGGGGAAGGAAAGCGGCATGTGGCTCCAGCCTGTGTACCCGCAATGGGTACCTCAACCTTAACAACACCGCCGACCTGAGTGGGGTGAGAAGGGAGCATGCCGGGGGCCCCATAGGGGCCCTCTTTTCTTCCATCCGATAAAGTCAGCAGCTGCTGCTGACTAAAACGTGGAGCTTGCGTGAATGTGTGCCTCCTTCAACACAAAGCAAAAAACTGAGGGGCCCGTGATGCACGGGAGGGTGTATAGGCAGAGGGGAGGGGTTACACTTTTTAAAGTGTAATTACTTTGTGTGGCCTCCAGAGGCAGAAGCTATACACCCAATTGTCTGGGTCTCCCAATGGAGCGACAAAGAAATGTTCTCTTTTTGATGCTCCGGAATAGTCATGATCAGGGTTGTCACACTGTAAATCCCAGCTGTAGTCTGCTATCATGTTTGTGTTCCATCTTCCATGCTATCTATGTTCCATAGTCCTGATGTCTTGGTGAAACCCTACTCCTTATTCTTCGTTTATAGCTCCAAGATTGAAGGGGAAAGGGGAAGTAGTTCAGTTTTGTTTTCACGCTGCTTATATAGCTACTAGAAGGTGGCCCGATTCTACGCATCGGGTATTCTAGAATTTACGTATTGTGTAGTTCATGTATGATTTTTGTTATATATATATATATATATATATATATATATATATATATATATATATATATATATATATATATATAGATGTTGTTGTGTGTAGTTACCAAGTGTTTGTGTAGGGCGCTGTACATGTTCTGGGTGTTGTCTGGGTGTGGCGGGGGGTGAGAGCGGTGTTGTATGTGTGTTGCGTGTGTTGCGTTGTTTGTGGAGCGCGGTGTGTCTGTAGCGTTGTGTGTGTGTGTGTTGCGCAGTTTGTGTGGGTGTGGTGTGTTTTGGGGGGAGGTATGTTTTGTGCAATGTGTGTGTTGTGCGGTATGTGCGTATATTTATGTATGCCGTGGTGTTTGTGTGTTGGGTGTTGGGTGTGTGCGGCGTTGTCTGTGTGTGTCTGTGTATGGCGGTGTTTGTGGTTCCCAGTGTGTGTGTGGTGTGTTGTGTGTGTTGGGGGGAGGTGTGCACCTCCCATCGTGCTCCATCCCCCATGCTGCGCACCCCCCATCGTGCCCCATCCCCCATGCTGCGCACCCCCCATCGTGCTCCATCCCCCATGCTGCCCACCCCCCATCGTGCTCCATCCCCTATGCTGCGCATTCCCCATCGTGCTCCATCCCGGATGCTGCGCACCCCCCATCGTGCTCCATCCCCCATGCTGCGCACTCCCTATCGTGCTCCATCCCCCATGCTGCGCACTCCCCATCGTGCTCCATCCCCCATGCTGCGCACTCCCCATGCTGCGCACCCCCCATCCTGCTACTTCCCCCATGCTGCGCACCCCATCTAGCTCCATCCCCCATGCTATAATAGTTCTCCTATTATACTCAGAGAGGAGTATAATAGGAGAACTATAATAGGAGGAGTAGTCCTGGGGGGAGAGGAGTATAATGCCGGCTCCCTGCACATGTGTACCGGGAGCCGGTGTACGCTAGTAACTATGATACACATCGGGTAACTAAGGGACCTTAGTTACCCGATGTGTATAATGGTTACCAGCGTTCACCGGCTCCGTCAAGATCCCAGCATCGCAAGGTTATGTCTGGCACTGCTGGGATCCTGACGGAGCCGGTGTACGCTGGTAACTATGATACACATCGGGTAATTAAGGGACCTTAGTTACCCGATGTGTATAATGGTTACCAGCGTTCACCGGCTCCGTCACGATCCCAGCAGCGCAAGGTTGTGTCTGGCGATGCGTGCGGAGAGCCGGGGCGAGTGGCCAATCCATGCGGAGGGCGGGGCCAGGCCGAGGCGAGCGACCAAACCGTGGGGGGGCGGAGCTGAGGCGAGCGGCCAATCCGTGCGGGGGGGGGCCATGGCGAGCCCAGCGGCCAATCAGCTTTGTGTCACCGTAAGGACACAATTTTGGAGCAAGACAGACAGACAGACAGACAGACAGACAGAATAAGGCAATTATATATATAGATAAAAGTGATGTCGGCAGTTTCTACCTGCTTAACAAGCAGTCTTCCTATTAGTTATTCCAATTTAATTTTCAGCATTATTCAACATATGTAAATAATATAATCATAAACAAATGTTTCTATAGAAAAAAATAATAATATATGTTAATTTATTACTGTAAGAGGTCCTCAGTAAGCAGCATTTTGTAGAAAAACTGGATGTGACTGGAGAAAACGTGATTTTTGGATTCAGCACATTAAAATTCATAAAGATCATATGTTATCTTGTTGTCAACAAAACTGATGTAGAGCAGTGTTTTCAATGTTATGCTAACACCAATTATTTTACAGACCACATAAAAGATATAATCAGACGGCAAAGAAGCATTTGCTCATTCATTGGCTGGTCACTGCCATGGTTCACATGAGCCAATGATCAGGAATGGAGATTTGGAAAACCATTGGCCATATAAAAATGCATATAATAATAAAGAAGCAAATAAGACAAAAAAAAAAACAAAACAAAAAAAAACTAATCAGAATAAATCTCTATCACCTCTCCATTTCAGTGATCTAGCTCATGACATAAACAGCTTCTCAATGAATATGTGATTTAGTAAGACTTCCCTATTTAAATCTAATAGAAAGTAAAATTCTAAATGCAATTTGTAATTAATGATTGAATGGAAAATAGAAAGACGATCTATCACCGGTCGAAAGTCGTCCAGTTATTGCTTTTATTTTATTCCACTGCTCTCGTTTTTTGTTTTTTTTGTTTTTCTTGAATCCACGGTACGCTTTTTTATTTGGCGCTAATTTTTATTAAAATCTTTAACAAAGGGGTGTGTCTTACAGGATTATTTGGAGGCGTGCCTTTACGTTATATAATTACCATGATAGGCACGCCCTTTTCGGAAATACCATAACATTAGCACTAAATGAAAGGGCCCATATCTATTGAACTGAATAACAGATATACAAAAATAACAGAATAATGAGAAGAGCAGAGGGAATAAAATAAGAGCAAAAATGGGTCATTTAGACCTGGTGACAGGTCCTCTTTAAAGAATGTATTATCTACCAGTGGTTCTAGCTGCATTTACCATACTTTAACAATTTCTGCCAACCCCTGTACTTTAATAAGGGTTAACTGCCTCGCTTTTAGGATATTTAATGGGAATGAGGTTTCCAAACACATTATTTTAGTAAGGTCGTCTTGTGTTTTGCAGCAATAAAGGTTAAAGGGCTTTTGGCTCCTTTAAATCCCGCTCGCCTTAACTTTGTAGAGTATCCTGTAATTTCTATTCATAAAGCAATTTGTAGGAAAACAAAGACACAGGACTAGTGTTCTCTTCTGGAGTATGTCCACTTCACTTCCTTATCCTTGCTGATAGATTTATGACTAGGATAAAGTAGAAAGTTTAAGAGGAAGAAAGGGAGGCGTTCTGTAATAACTGCTCAACACCGGTGGAAAGAGTAATGCAAAACATAACCGCTACATTCATAAAACCACCACCCACACATAACAAAGGAAATAAAGGTACTTATGATCACAATATAGCCAATATCATTATGGTCAATAGAAAAAATAGACTATAAATTAATCTGCTAGACTTTTCACAAACTGATTATTATTATAAGTGCACCCCCAATCTGCAATGACAAGTACCCATTGCTCACCGTTCTCGTGCAGAGCCCTTGGCATTGGGGCTGATGTACAGGAATGGACAATCTCTGTGACCGGATTACTTGGAGAAGATCCATGATTTGCTTTCACTTTATCAGCCCAACTAACACCAGAAGGAGGCAAACGTCCAGGGGTCAAAGCGAGCGTAGGTCCTCTGCAAAAGCATAACAGATGGGAAAGAAGGTATGCTAAATGTACAAGGTTTAGCGTATACCTACATTACAAGAATAGTAACAGTTAGAAAATCAATAAATCACTATGCAACCAAATACACACACTAATAAATTAAGGCTATGTTCACACAATAATAGAGTTATCTTTCAACATCCACACCATTCTAATTATAATAAATACTCCAATTATTCACCCCTGACGTAGGCATCCGCCGAAACGCACGTCCGTCGGGTGGGGTGTCGTCCAGTGTGTGTGGTGAGATAATCCGGTAAGCAATGATCTTGATATATTGTTAGTTATGCCTGTTATTCATTGATTGTCTCCCGCAATGGACTCTGTTGGATCTCATTGCATATACTGATATTGTTATTTATACATGTTATGGCCATTGTGTATAGCCTTAATCTTTATGAGATCCACCACTGTGTTTTCCATTACTTTTATTCTGTGGTCCACACTGGATTGGACACCCTCTCTTTTGTATGTTTGTCACTGTGCTTCATATCTTGCATTTAATAAAATAATTATTTATATAGGAAGGTTGATCGCTTCTCTTTCTTAGCTCTGGTATGTTCACACAATGCATTTGCATTGCAGGGGTAATACTGCTGTGATATTACTGCTTTTTTTGGAAAATTGCAGGAAAAAACACATCAGGAAGACATCATGTAAATACGGCCTAATCACATATTACAGCTATTATTTATCAGAATTGCTACATGGTAACTGTGCAGTTACATGTCCAAAGCTAAGATGTTCCAGATGCCATTATAATAACCTATGCAAATGTCCACTTTAGAGATGAAGAGGACTAGAACTCATGTGGCACATATTGGGTAGGATAGCAATCCTGAAGCTCAATATTGAATATCCGGTCGCCGCGGCTCCTCCGGTCCTCACTACGGTATGGCTGCTCCTCCTGTCATCACGGCTCCTCCAGTCCACGCTGCGGTACAGCTACTCCTCCGCTCCTTACTGTAGTATCGTTGCTCCTGTTGTCATCATGCCTCCTCCGGTCCTTGCTGTAGTGCAGCGGGTCCTCCTGTCGTCACGTCTCCTCCACTCCACGCTGCGGTACAGCTACTGTTCCTGTCATCACGGCTCCTCCTGTCCACACTGCTCCCCTGGAACATGCTGCGCCTGCTGTCGTCACTGCCCCTCCGGTCCGACTCCAGGCTGCGGTATCGCTGCTCCTTCTGGTAAGGCTGTATTCAGCTTGACGTTCCTCTGACAACACTGTGCTTCCGGTTCAGTATTGGGTAGAGATATCCAATCACAGTACAGTCACCCAGAAAATGGCGCTGCACTGTAATTCTAGTTTGAAATATGCCCCCATCCTTTTGTGGGTGTAGCGTAACACCCAAAAGGGGAGGGAAATAGGCATCATCTAACTACTGCCCCAATTTTGCAGCTATCGTAATGCTAGTAAGGATTACTATTGCTGCTTGATGTCTACACAGGAAGATGCTGCCCCTAGTGCTAAGTCTAAGTAATTATTTTGTATAAAACATTTTATTTTGAAAATTGCTTTAAACATTTAAAATAATATTGTTAACTTATTTTGATTAAAAAAAAAAAATGATGGCACTTTCACTTTAATGAGCGTTGCCACTAGACATTCTGTTTGTACGTGTTGTTTCGGGGTGTTTGCCACTCCTCAGTGCAAAGCATTAAAAAGTATAAACCGTTGATATTAACTTTTAAGATTGCTATCCCAATAGGTGGCACTAGAGTTCTAATCTTCTTCTGTACTGAAGAGACAATTTGCACAAATAAATTCTCAGGGAAGTATTGCATGGCCTACAAGTCTCCTTACACCGGCTTAGCACTCTCTACAATGAGAAATGTTCCACCTTAGATACTTCTAATCCAAAGTTTTGCATGCAACAGACAAATAAAGTTCTTTAAACTGAAAATTTAAAATACATTCAAACCTTTGATATATTTTTTGACACCAAATATCTGATATAGTAAGACACTTTATGATCAGAAGGCCCAATGCAGACACTTCTGAGTCATATATAGGCTAGTCACTGCTAGTCACAATTATTACTAATTCTATAAAGGTTATATCACTAACCGTACCCAAAATTAAGTGCCCTCCTTGCAGTTGAGGTGGAGCTCACTCTATCAGATGATGGACTGGGCAATACATGACGTCCAGGTGACATTTTCTTCACTTCCCATGCCAAAGAGGTAGGTCTATAGAATAAAGATTAGCACTGTAACAAGCAGCATGCAAGTAAACAATAGCAACAATTTATATAAAGTTAATAACGAGCACTATAAGATACACGCAGTCTTGGCACATTTGCTGAAAACCACAATAAAAACTGATGGCCCCCATATAAGTCAATGAGGTCTACTAAGCACGAGTGGTATCCGATACCAGGTATGGTGGATATGACTTCTGTTAGAAATGCAGAGAGCAAAACTAACATACGAAAAGAGCGATTTAAAAAGGATTTCTATTCTGTACATTATCTGTTTGCCTTTTCCAGAGCAATGAACAGATACAGAATTTAACGTATAATATTCATAATATTTGATCTTTGTTGATGCAGACTTAAAAGGAATCTGTCAGCAGGTTTTTGCCATATCATCTTTGAGCAGCATCATGTAGGCAAAGAGATCCTGAATCCAACAATGTATCATTTAGATTACTGGCTGCAGCCGTTCTGACACAATCAGAAGTTTTTGCTTCAGTTATGTAGCAGAACTGAGGGAGCTTCCCCGCCCACACCAGCCTCTCTATAAAGATTGTATAAAGACAGTGAGGTGCCAATCAGAGGAGGGAGCATGTCGGACTATGTGACTTTGTAGCCCAAGCAATGAGAAGGGTCCTGCTGCTTCAACAAACATAGCAAATAAACAAAAGAACTGACCTTGACAAAACAGACAGCCCTGAATTTTCTGTGTTAACCCTTGCAGCATGCCAGCTTCAGCTTACATAGCAAAAACCTGCTGACAGATTTCCTTTAAGATATCATTTGTTTTGTAAAATGCTAATCGGTGTAATTCCCTGATCATTACTGTAATTATGTGGCAGTTTTTCTTCTTCAGATAATAAAACCTTGCATCCTTTGATTGCTGTATGATAAATAATCACAGAACTATTCTATGCAGACAGAAGTAAAATTACTATACCCCAGAGGCGAGCATGGTGTTAAAAGTCATACAAGTGGTCATTTATTAATACTTCTCACACAGGAGTGCCCTCTCTAGTCAGGGTGATTACATGAAGTCCCCCAGAGACATAGTCAACCTCATCTACTGGCCTTTGTATATTACGGGTGCAGAGCAGACAAAAATATAGCAGAATATGCACAACCTAATGTAATAAGCTTATCTAAGAAATAAGCCATACTTTCTATTTCAATCATAAGATCCCGTCTTGCTATGTGTGTGATCAGACTGTCATTCATGAATAGATATACTGAAATGCCTATAAGGCTATGTGCTCACGTTGCGTTTTTATGTGCAGAAAATCTACACATAAAAACTCATGTTTTGGCAAAAAAAAAAAAAAAACAGCTGAAAAAAACGTGCATTTTTATTGCGTTTGTGCGTTTTCACATGCTTTTTCTATGCTCTTTTTGTGCTTTTTTTTCTTACTCATGGCGGCTGCGGGGTTTCAGGCACTGTACCACCGCGATCGCCGCCAGGTCACCAGCTGATCTTACAGCTGGCTCTCGCTGCCATGAGCAGTGCCTGCGCCGCTTCCAGCAGTTGAACCTCCTAAATGCTGCGGATCAGTGCGATCGCAGCATTTAGGAGGCAGGGAGAGGAATCGCGTACCTCTCCCTTGCTATCGGCTCCCTGTAATGCGATCACAGGGACCCGATCACTGCCATGGTAACCTTGCGTTTTCATCATGATGACCCCGGGTTACTGAGGTACGGAACACCTCACAGATCAGGCACCTACATCACCCCGGAGTTTTCTACAGCAAGGTCCCGCGGTAAAGAGTGCAAGATGAAAAAATGTCTGCTGACACTGGCCATGTGGCCTAGGTGCAGGGAACCCTGGTGATATCATAAGGTAAACCAAGTCGATGCCAGTGGATCTGCAGGAAACCCCGGTGATCCGCTGGCATGAACTTGAATTACCTTGTGACGTCACCGAAGTTCCCTGCAGCAAGGTCCCGCGCTAAAGACCGTGAAATGAGGAAATGGCTGCAGGGAACACCAGTAACGCAAAAAAAAGAACATAAAAACGCACACAAAAAATCAACGAGTGCATTGCACATGCGTTTTTTTCCTTTGTTTTTTCCTGACTCCATTGAAGTCAATTGGTGAAAAAATGCAGAAACAATTTACATGCTGCTTCTTTTTTGAACAACAAAATCTGCAAAGAAAAAAGAAGCAGTGTGTGCACAGCAAGTCAGGATTCTCATGGACTTTGCTGGGATGATTTTTCCTTGCTTTTATTGATTAAAAGAAGCAAAGAAAAAAGCATGAAAAAACGCCCTGTGGGCACAAGGCCTAAGTGTGGAAATCAGTCAGACAATCTGACTCCAAAACTTCTATAGCAAGTCCACCATATGTGGAGATGCAAACCACTTATCAGTACAACTTTGGAAACAAAGTTCCCAAACATCTGGGTAAGTTTTTGCTTAGGCTGGTTTAACACATCCGTTTTTGCCGTCAGGCACAAACTGGCAAAATGCGGATAAAACGGATCCGGCACCAGATCAGTTTTATTCCCCACTGACTTGTATTAGCGCCGGATTGTGCCGGATGGCTTGGCGTTGCATGCGGTGAAAGTTCTTCATCCGGCTGCCGGAAAGGACGCAGCATGCAACGTTTTTTGTCTCCAACAAAAAAACGGACCACGCCGGATCCGTCGCTGTCCGGCATGTTGTATAATGGAAGCCTATGGGTGCCAGATCGGCCGTCGTTCGGCATATTACGAAATCCAATGACGGATCCGGTTTTTTGAACTGAGCATGCTCAGTATTACAACGGATCCGTCAAAAAACGGAAGGAACGCATGGAAAAAACTGATGCGACGGATCCGTTTTTTTGCCGGATTCGTTGCATCAGTTTTTTTGCCGGATCGTGCCTGACGGCGAAAAACCAGCCTTAGTCTGCAAGTGATTACCGTATTTTTCGCTTTATAAGACGCACTTTTGTTCCCCCAAATTTTGGGGAAAAGTATGGGGTGCGTCTTATAATCCGAATATACGGATTATATACTGCAGGGTCCAGGGGAGGTGGGGGCAGCTCTGGAGCGGAGCTGGAGACTGAGGCAGGCTTGTGGAGGCTGGTGAAGGCTGCAGGAGGCAGCGGGAGATCTCCTGCTCCGGCTCATGTAATATGCACTGCCGCTGTCCATCACTGTGGTGCTGAAACCGCACCGCGGTGATGGGCTGGAGGAGCGTCGCATATTATATGTGCCTGCGCACCCCTTTGATAGCACATGCCCCCCCCACCACCCCCCACCCCTCCGTGTTAGATATGGACCCCATGCTGCTGCCCATAGTAAAATAAAAAACTCTTTACTTACCTCCTCCAGCATGTCTCCCCGGTCTCCCTGCTGATGCTGTGATCAGGCACGCAGAGATGATGTCACTCTGCTGTGCTGATCATATGTCCGGGACCGAGAACCAGGAAATGCAGGAGCTCAGCAGCAGAGAGAGACACGAGGGAGGACAGCGCTGGAGAAGGTAAGTAAAGAGTTTTTTATCTTACTATGGGCAGCAGCATGGGGGCCATATCAAACACAGGGGGAAGTGTGCCATCCATAGGGGGCCATGGGCAGCACAGGGAAACGTGTGCCATCCATAGGGGGCCATGGCCAGCACAGAGGGACGTGTGCCATCCATAGGGGGCCATGGGCAGCACAAGGGGACGTGTGCCATCCATAGGGGGCCATGGGCAGCACAGAGGGACATGTGCCATCCATAGGGGGCCATGGGAAGCACAGGGGGACGTGTGCCATCCATAGGAGACCTGTGCCAGCTGTAGGAGACATGTGCCATCTATAGGAGACCTGTGCCAGCTATATAGGGGATGTGTGCCAGCACAGGGGGATGTGTGCCATAAATAGGGAACGTGTGCCATCAATAGGAGACATGTGCCAGCAATAGGGGACGTGTGCCAGCAATAGGGGAGATGTGCCATCAATGGGGGACATGTGGCATCACTGGGGGACATGTGCCAGCACAAGGGGGCTATATTCAATATAAGGGTGCCATATCCAGATTAAAGGGGGCTAATTTTAGGATGGGGGGGCTATGAGGGACATATACCCTATATGATTTGTTAGACGGACACTGGCATTATAAGACGGACCCCATTTAACATTAAAAAAAAATTGTTTCTCTTTTCCTTCACCAAATTTTGGGGTGCGTCTTATAATCAGGTGTGTCTTATAAAGCGAAAAATACGGTATATATTTGTAAAAAATTAATTTTTGGTGAGGGTTTCAGCAAATAAGGCCTGTCAGCTATTTTTGCACAATTGAGAATAGCAATTGAAATAAAGTGGCATTCATATCAGCCATCCATTGAAGCATAAAGAGACGATTGCCACGGAGTGAGCATTTTGCAGATGGATCATATACACTGTGTGCACAATTATTAGGCAATATGTATTTTTGATGATTAATGTTATTACTGAACAGATACACTGGTGTCGGTCAGTCCAAAAGGTATAAACCTGAATATTTAAAAAAGTAAAAATAAGGTTTTGTCTTTCTTAGGAGAATATATATATAAGTGTGTGTGCAGAATTATTGGACAACTATTAGTGTGCAGAAATATTATACAATTACGGTAAGTAAAAAAAAATTCCCATCCCAATTGTTCATTTTTATTGGACAAAGTGAGAATAATGATCAAACGACTGAAAATTAACATAAATACATTACTGACATTTAAAAAAGAAAAAAATAGTGATCAATATAACCCTCTTCTTTCCAACAACAGTCATAAGCCCTCCGTCTGTGGAGGCTGTCAGTTTCCTAATCTGTTGAAGATCAACTTTTCGGGGAGCACCAACCACAGACACTGTAAGAAACGTGATTGTTTCCCTTCTCTGTAAATCTCCCACTCAGAAACTGTCGAATCCTTGCAGCGCACGGTGAATGTACTGGGAGGACAACCTCTTTAATGGGAGTGCTGTAACCTAAACGAACATTATCCTTGACTATCTCTGATGGTACCATAGAAAATGAACGGAGCATGAGTGTGCATGATCTACCACCATTCCGTTCATTCGGGGCTCATAGGGAACCCTGTCCTCAGAATCAGACGGTATGCCAGAAGCTGCACCGCCAACAAACAGGATGTTATCTCCTAAGCTAAAGATAAGGGATAACTTCCAAACTTCAGAATACCGTTTTAATATTTAATGATGGGGATTATACATTATAGAGATAGCATGTATATAACACGGCTTACCTGCTCTGGGCATCTGTTTTCTCCAACTTTTCCTGTAGCTGGATCCAGTCTATAAGAGCTTTAAAATCTCGCACGTAGTTGTCAAGCATCATTAGGACTTCCTATGTACAGAATGGCAGAAGATTGCGTACATATTAGTGACCGCACAGCCCAATAATAACATACTGTTTTATTATAAATAAGGTGATATTTTATCACATATTAGATTAGAAAAGATCTGTTGCTTACATACAGTAAGGCGGGCTTTGCACGCTGCGACATCGGTAACAATGTGTTACCGATGCTGCAGCGATAGTCCCGCCCCCATCGCACGTGCAATATCTAGTGAAAGCTGCCGTAGCGATTATTATCGCTACGGCAGTTTCACACGCACATACCTGCCGTGCGACGTCCCTCTGGCCGGCGACCCACCTCCTTCCTAAGGGGGCGGGTCGTGCGGCGTCACAGCGACGTCACACGGCAGGCGGCCAATTGAAGTGGAGGGGCGGAGATGAGCAGGATGTAAACATCCCGCCCACCTCCGTCCTTCTCATTGCAGCCGGCGGCAGGTAAGGTGAAGTTCCTCGCTCCTGCGGCTTTACACACAGTGATGTGTGCTGCCGCAGGAGCGAGGAACAACATCGCACATGTCGCTGCACCGGCATTATGGGAATGTCGGAGGCTGCAGCGATGATACGATAACGACGCTTTTGCGCTCGTTCATCGTATCAAAAAGGATTTGCACGTTGCGATATCGACTGCGACGCCGGATGTGCGTCACTTTCGATTTGACCCCATCGACATCGCACGTGCAATGTCCCAACGTGCAAAGCCGCCCTAACTGTTTATTAAAGATCAGGCCAACAAACATTATCTACATGTAACAAATAGACAAAACATTAAGGGACCACTTTTGAAAATGAAAAAGGGATCATATTTTGTTCTTTATGAAAACAACGGCCCCGATTCATCAATGCCTTTGAACCTGTTTTTAGAATTGAAGTGTATGACAGTATACAATTTGTTTGTCCACATATAGAGCAGGTGAAATAAGTATTGAACATGACACTCATTTTATAAGGAAATATATTTCTAAAGGTGCTATTGACATTGACAAGAATTTCTCACCAGATGTCAGTAACAACTTATCCAATCCACACGGGCAAAGAAATCAAATCATAGATGTGCATACATTTAGTCATGTGTAATAATGAGAAATGACACAGGGAAAAAATATTCAACACGCTTACTGAAATGTATTTAATACGTTGTACAAAAGCCTTTGTTGGTGATAAATTTTCAAGACGCCTCCTGTATGGAGAAACTAGTCACATGTATTGCTTTGGTATGATTATGGCTCATTCTTCTACACCCAACACTTTTCAAATCCTGTAGGTTCCGTGTGCTCCTTCAGTGATATCTGCGCTTTACGCTTCCATACATTTTCTATTGGATTCAGGTCAGATGATTGGATGCGACATTCTAGCAGCTTTAGTTTCTTTCTTTGAAACTAATTGAGGGTTTCCTTGGCTGTGTGATTGGAATCATTATCTTACTGAAATGTCCACCCTCATTTCATGTTCATCATCCTGGTAGATGGCAGCAGATTTTTAGCAAGAATGTCTTGGTACATTTGTCCATTCATCTGTCCTTCAATCATATGACGTTTGCCAGTGCCGTATGCTGAAAAATAGCCCCACACCATGATGTTCCCACCTCCAATCTTCACTGTTGAATCTTGTTTTAGGGGTAATATGCAGGGCATTTTGGCCTCCAAACATGGTATGTATTATGGCATCCAAATAATTAAATTTCGGTCTCATCTGACCAGACTATATTCTTCCAGTGTCTAAATGCTGTTGAGCAAACTTAAACGCGCTTGAACCTCCTTTTTGTTCAGCAATGGTCAGTGTGCATACAGGTGATGGACGTCGAGTGCATTACTTATTGTTTTCTTTTACACAATTGTACATGCTGATTTCAGGTCTTTCTGTAGCTCTCCTCATTTGGTTCTTTGCTCTTGGACAACTCTTCTGATTCTTTTCACTCCTCTGTCTAAAATCTTGCAGGGAGCACATGGTCGTGGCCACTTTATGGTGAAATGCTTTTCTTTCCTATTCTGTAATATGGCCCGAACAGTGCACACTGAAACATTCACTAGTTTAGAATATTCTTCTGTAACCAATATCATGGATATGTTTTGCAACAATATGGTTGCGGAGGTATTGAGATAGCTCATTAGTTTTACTCATCATGAGATGTTTTTGTGTGGCAGAGCTTAGTAATGAGGCACCTTTTTATACGCCATCAGTTGAACCAGCTGATACTATTTTTCACTAAGTGGCAGGAATGCTTTATGATCACCGATACATTTTAGCTGTTGTCATGACTTTCAATGGCTTTTTGCACCTCTCTTTCTTCATGTGTTCAATACTTTTCACTTTGTCATTTCTCATTACTACACATCACAAAATTTATGGACATTTATAGTTTGATTTCTTTGCCTATGTGGATTGGATTGGATTTCTTTGCCTATGTGGATTGGATTGGATTTCTTTGCCTATGTGGATTGGTTGTTCCAGAGATCTGGTGAAAAATTAATTTTAATAGTATCTTTAGAACCATATTTACTTAAAAAATTGGTGACGTGCTCACTTACTGTATATAATAAAAATATTTATTATGTCAAGATTTTCTATACATTCATGTGTCAACAAGCTGTATGCATAATACATGGATCTGCTTAAATGAGTGAAAACTAACAGGCGGGGGTACTTGCTAATGGAGGCAACTAATTCCTGTGGTATCCGACCATCTCCATGACACGGCCATTACACAGTACATAGCACATATGTAAGATTATATCAAAACAGGCACTTTTTTTTTAAAAACACATCCAATTGTAAAAATTATTAGTATTCCAAGATCTATTCATTAAAATGAACTTTAAAGGGAACCAATCACCAGGATTTTTGTATATAAGCTAAAGCCAGTGCTATACTGGGACTGATTCTCTACATACCTGTAGTGGTCAGCTTGTTTAGGCTTTCAAATCCTAGAAAGTAAAGTTTAAAAAAAATCGGCAGCTCCTTGAGTGGCAGCAGCAAAGGAGCAGATAATATATTCATAGTTATCCCCTCCCCCTGTTAGAATTAGCATAAGCATTATAAAAACAACTCACTTTGTTACAGGACCTGTGTGAGGTCATACCCATGTGACCAGAAGGGGCGGGGCCTCAGCCAACAAAGCTGGATACCAGGTCACATGGGTATGACCTCACACAGGTCCTGCAAGAAAGTGAATCGTTTGTATAATACTTATGCTAATTCTAACAGGAGGAGGGGATAACTATGAATATATTATCTGCTCCAGTGCAACTGTCACTCAAGAAGCAGCTAATTTTATAAACTCTACTTTTTTGGATTTCAAAACCTAAACATCTGAGCTGACCACTACAGATATGTATAGAATCAGCCTGATAGTGCCAGTACAGCCCTGGGTTTAGCTTATATACCAAAATCCTGGTGATTGGTTCCCTTTAAGTATTCCTTCAGGTGCCTAGAAAGCTAACCTCTCTTTATACTTTATCCGAAACCCAGAAATTCTAGTTTTCACCATGGAGTCCAGACCACCGTCTTAGTTCTCTCTTCTTAAATTATTGTTCAGGATTAACAGCCTTATGATGATCCCTCTGCAGTCATAATGCAACATCCGTCACCCGTCTTTTTAAATCCTTAATATGTTTTTCTGGAAAACAGATAGTCCTCGTTCCTCTCCTAAATCGCTCTGGAACTCAATCTATACTAAAATTAGTGAACTACCCAGCCGGTATACATCGGTGGCATACTCCTAGGCTTGACAACACTGGCTTGTGAAAATTATATTTATCTTACAATAGAAGACAATGGGAGAAAAACTCCATAATAACTACAAATATAAAAGAGGGGAAAAAAAGATTTTTACTGTTAGGCCGGGGCCACACGGGGCACTAGTGCGATGCTCGCATGACACTCGACTCGCGCTGGCAGCACAGCAGGAGCCGAGTGTCATGCTATTATCCTTGCGACTGAGGTCCAACTGTGCGTGCGGACCTCAGCTGTGGGGGGCGGGCCGGCTGTGCAGAGGGGCGGGCCAGCGCTGAGGAGGGGAGGGAGGGATTTTTCTCCCTCTCTCCTCCGCAGCCGGCTATTGCGACTCTCGCTCTGCATGCATGGTACACCAGTGTACCGCGAATGCAGTGCGATTCTTCTCTCGCCCCATTCACTTGAATGGGTGCGAGAGAAAAGAGTCTCGCATTACAGTCGCAGCATGCTGAGATTGTTTTCTCAGTCCGATTAGGGCTGAGAAAATAATCAATCATGTGCGCTAACACACAGGCTAGAATTGGTCTGAGTGGAATGCGATGTTTTATCACACTCCACTCGCACCGATTTTCTCGCCGTGTGGCTTAGGCCTTACCTTTTTTATTGTCAATATTCAGACACATGTAAGAATGACACATTTGACAGCCAAAGGTCCCATAATATTTGTCCACCACAGTGCCTCATCACAATTGATAGCCAGAATGTCACTCCAAGGGTGCACTGAGCTCTGGGTCACTCCAAGGGTGCACTGACCTCTGGGTCACTCCAAGGGTTCACTGACCTCTGTGTTACTCCAAGGGTGCACTGATTCTTGGGTCACTCCAAGGGTGCACTGAGCTCTGGGTCACTGCAAGGGTGCACTGAGCTCTGGGTCACTCCAAGGGTGCACTGAGCTCTGGGTCACTCCAAGGGTGCACTGAGCTCTGGGTCACTGCAAGGGTGCACTGAGCTCTGGGTCACTCCAAGGGTGCACTGAGCTCTGGGTCACTCCAAGGGTGCACTGAGCTCTGGGTCACTCCAAGGGTGCACTGAGCTCTGTGTCACTCCAAGGGTGCACTGAGCTCTGGGTCACTCCAAGGGTGCACTGAGCTCTGGGTCACTCCAAGGGTGCACTGAGCTCTGGGATACTCAACGGGTGTAATGAGCTCTGCTTCACTCCAAGGGTGCACTGAGCAACCTAATTAGCATATTGTTTAAACAGCATTTTCTGGACACTAATGGCAAGGTATGGTCTTTTTTAGTCCGCCACATGATTGTTTTCTTAGTTTATTTTGCGTTTGGGGGTTGACACACTACTTTAACAATGCAGCATGTGTCCTTTGATTGCCCTGATAATGGTGTAACACTGTATAATATAAAGATAGTTAGTACGGGCCATTACAACATGCCATGAGAAGTGTCAGGACATGGCTTGTCTGTAGTTTGCAGCTGCTGCAATCTCTTGTGTTTAGGGAAAAAGTAAACCATATTCCAGGACAATAATGCACTACCTTGTTCTTTCTGCTTGTACATTATCTAGAATGGACACACTAAAATGCATTTCCTCCAATCATGGGTGTCACAGAGCTGCAATTAGTCCTAATTTGCAGTAGTATAGCCCATTCTGCTTGTAAATGAGCGCTCATCTCCCATGCAGATACCTGACTGAAGGCCTGGCTGTGTTCACCTTATCAGGATGATCAGACTTCATGCCTGGAGAGCTGTAACACAAGCCATGTTTTCCGAACAAGGGAATACAAACAGGACAAGCAGCAGCAGGGGTCTCCGTCACTCATGTGTATCTCTCTCCGGACATCTCGCCCCCTCAGCTGGACAAAAGTGTCTCTCAAGATCCTCCCTCCCCCATCCCGGATCACCACAGCTAGATACCCAGATTAAGTTACCAATTAGTTTACCAATTGGCTGCAACGGATTCGATTGGTTTGTAATTAATTCTAGTCACTGGCGCGCACGGCAGGACGGTTGGCGCCATCTCTTTGTCCTGATGACACTCTATACCAAGACGCCAGGACCCCAGGGCCCTGCACATCAATA
The DNA here is from genome assembly GCF_048569485.1 of Anomaloglossus baeobatrachus. NCBI lineage: Eukaryota > Metazoa > Chordata > Amphibia > Anura > Aromobatidae > Anomaloglossus > Anomaloglossus baeobatrachus. The sequence continues at coordinate 434,305,793 of NC_134356.1, forward strand.
CAGCTCTCTTATTCACCTACAATGCTTCTTGCTGCGGATGAAACTCTGGTGCTGAAGCAGTGGAAATTGCTCTATCTATAGGATACACTAGAGCGGGGGACCTGAGAAGAAGCAAACAAAGGTCCAAGTGTCTCCGAAGGTCACATCGCATCTGTGACACTGACACAAAGATGAGTAATGTAGAAGCAATGAGATGAGTAAAATGCCATACTAAATATATAGTAACAGTCTAATAAAACAGTAATCCAATGTAAAAAGTGTGCGGTAAGGTATAAGGTGAAAGTGAATAATCAGCAAAATCAGATATAAGCGGATAAGACCACTTCCAGATCTTACATACACAATCTGTGAAAAGGAGTATGCATTACTACAGCGTCTGTCAAAAAAAAGAAAAATTTCACGAATGACAAATCAAAAAAGTATTCAGGTCAATGATACCGCCAACATGCTGTGAATAGAAAGATGATGCACCAGAACTACAATGGCGCCACCTACAGATGAACAGAGGAATCGCGTAATGGGAATACATTCCGACTGCCCCAACCCTTCACCCCGGTGATACCCTGATTCTCATGACAGGTCCTTCTCCAGTGAACCCTGCCAGCAATCCCAAATGCCCAGACTCCTTCAAGGGTGACTTAGGGTTACACAGGGTCATCTATGATCAGCAATTGCAGGGTTAAATGTAATTAATGTTTGGTAGATGCTTTGATGTTCACATCACACTATGACTTTCATTTATAAAAGAAACCCCACCACTGTACACGTACTTAGGGCCCACCAGGGCCATAATAATAAATAGATGTCTGCCAATCGGCTAATAATATAACTGTACAATAGAAGCAAATATGCCCATCTACCGTATTTTTCGGACTATAAGACGCACCGGACTATAAGACGCACCCTGGTTTTAGAGGAGGAAAATAGGAAAATAAAATTTTAAGCAAAAAATGTGGTCATGACACACTGTCATGGGGCGAGGATCTGCTGCTGACACTGTTATGGGGGTAATGTCCCCAAATTCTCTACTAAGGTGCCGCATCCTGGTAATGATCCTCCCTGCCTGGTATATACAGTATATGTCCCTCATCCGCTATACACCGTAATCCTGCCATATGGCCGCATCCTGCTATATACTGGCATGTGGCCGCATCCTGCTATATAACCCATCATGGCATATGGCCCCATCCGGCTCATAATATGCCCCCATCCTGCTCATAATATGCCCCCATCCGGCTCATAATATGCCCCCATCCGGCTCATAATATGCCCCCATCCGGCTCATCATATGCCCCCATCCGGCTCATCATATGCCCCCATCCGGCTCATCATATGCCCCCATCCGGCTCATCATATGCCCCCATCCTGCTCATAATATGCCCCCATCTGGCTCATAATATGCCCCCATCCGGCTCATAATATGCCCCCATCCGGCTCATAATATGCCCCCATCCTGGTGTATGGCCGCATCCTGTGGCACATGAAAAAAATAAACGTTCATACTCACCTCACTTTACCTCACTCCCTGCAGCATCGCTCGTCCTTCCGTCTGTGTCAGTGGCAGCGCCGCTGATTGGAGCCGTCCCCATTACCCTGCTGGATCGCGATCATCTCCTGTGTCTGTGCCAGTGTCCCGGCCGCTGCGTGTGGACACGTGCGCACAGCGATGACGTCATCGCTGTGCGGCCGCTAGTCTCCACTCAGCTGCCGGCACAAACACAGGAGATGATCGCGATCTAGCAGGGTAATGGGGACGGCTCCAATCAGCGGCGCTGCCGCTGACACAGACGGAAGGACGAGCGATGCTGCAGGGAACAGCGAGTACTGTACACTCACTGATTCACTGCTCCCCGCGCTGATGATGACGCGCGGGGAGCAGTGAATACAGCCGCACATGATCACTCCAGGCCGTAGTTGCCAGGGGTGATCATGCGAGCCGGCTGTTTATCCCCCGCCCATCATCCCGCCCACCTGTCAGCGCCGGCTTCAGCGCTGAGGGATGATGGGCGGGGGATGGGTGTGCATATTAAATGAGCGGGTCCACGTGGTCACGGCAGGCTGCTACAGCCTGCTCGTGCCCCCGATGACCCGCTCCACTGCAGCACCTACATTCCCCGCAGCCACATTCAGACCATAAGACGCACCCCCCACTTTCCCCCAACATTTGGGGGAAAAAAAGTGCGTCTTATGGTCCGAAAAATACGGTATGTGGCCATGTATACTCCGCTCACATATACTATTTGTGAGAAATCGCTGTCAGCCAAAAGAGTATTTAGCCAACAGCTATTTGAGGATTATGGCCACCGTTTTTATGCCACTCACTTATTGCCTGTTTATCTGTCCAGGATAGGGGTTAGTTCCTTAGACGTAAGGAAGAATGTTTACTATAATGTAAAACGTATCTACATATACAATTTAAAATGTATATATACACACACATAAACATATATTATAAAGATCTCAACTCACTCGGTTGTGTTTCAGGTACGCCCCGGGTGGGGATATGTGAGCAGCTAGTCTCACCTAACTCTGACTGTGTGTAAATCCAGCTATTGTCAGACCTATTAACCATCTCAGTACTATACGTACTGGAGCTTGCCTCCAGGCTTACATCACTGAGGATACCCACCTATGTGATACATATCTCCCTTCCATGATATGTCATAGCAGCCACCATATATATATATATATATCTATATCTTTGTAGCAGATTGTACTTAAGAGAGGACCTGTCACCAGGTCATAAATGGTCGGTTTTTGCTCTTATTTTATTCCTGCTGTTTCCCTGAGTATTCATCTCTTATTTTATTACATAAATCTGCCAAACAGTTCCAAAGATATGGGCCTCTTTGTTTAATGCTAACTTGTCTGGTCTTTACAAAGGGGGTGCGGCTTGCATGATTCTTGGGGGGGTGTCTACCTGCTATGTATTATTACCCTGTGTGAACACCACCTTGTAAAGACAATAAAAATTTGCACCAAATAAAAAAGGACCATATCGCATATGGCAAATTTAAAACAAAAAAGTGAATATTCAGAGCAGCAGCTGGAATAAAAGAAGAGTGAAATCTGTCCACTTTTGACCTGGTGACAGGTCCTCTTTGGTTAGACAGCTTCAGGCCATTTGTCTCCATCTCTTCTTGAGATGACTCAAACACTGAAGAAGGCAGTTTATGAGTTTATGAAGGAAAGAAACAACTGTCTGATTAAAAGGGTTGGCCAATGTTGCCGACATGATTTTGTGGCACTTAATATTACTGGTTCTCCTCAACCACACAGACTGTACAGCTCTCAAGTCCACAAAATGTCTGCTGATGGAGCAGCCTGCGACCAGACCTGTACTTTAGCCTCCTCCAGCTAAAAAAACAAGACATGGGAAATCTGTTTTCTAATTGAAGAGTAGTGATGGATTGGTCTGGTCGTATGCTTCTCCATCAGTAGCCTAATTGTAGGCAGGAGAGCTGTGAAGACTGTGAGGAGAACCAGTAATAATAAGTGCCACCATATTATGCCCCAATACATCGGGTTTTAAAAAGAGATAAAAGGGCCAACTCTTTTCATCACAGCCAGAAGACATTGGCCGGTCCTCCAGAGAGGTTATAAGTGTTGATTTTGGGAAGACCCCTTTAATAAAATCACCACAGAACAACATCTCCATGTAAACATCTTTCAAAAGGTGAATACAACCTTGGAGCAGGGCTGTGGAGTCGGTAAGCCAAACCTTCGACTCCGACTCCGACTCCTCAAATTCTCTTGCACCGACTCCGACTCCGGCTCCGACTCCGACTCCGACTCCTACATATATTGCTTATAGTTAGGTGAAAAATTTATTGTAGTACATGAATATGTGTATGTGAACATCAGACATTTAATAATTTTTATGATACAATAATCAAGATATTTGGATAGAACATAAAATATATTTATTGGAATACAACTTTAGAACACAAAAAACTGTAATAAATTGTAAATATGTAATACACTATGTAATATACAGTAGATTACATATATATCTTGTGTGTGTGTATATACACTGTATATATATATATATATTATATATATTACATATTTACAATTTATTAGTTTTTTTGTGTTCTAAAGTTGTATTCCAATAAATATTTTATGTTCTATCCAAATATCTTGATTATTGTATCATAAAAACAATTAAATGTCTGATGTTCACATTGTACTACAATAAATTTTTCACTTAAATATAAGCATTATACTAAATGTTGTTATTTAGTAAAATATTCAGCACATTCTGCATTGCACTCCTGTCCCCAATTTATTATATATTTTAGGAGTCGGAGTCGGTGCATTTTATACCGACTCCGACTCCGACTCCGACTCCACCAAAATGAGCTCCGACTCCGACTCCGACTCCACGACTCCGACTCCGACTCCACAGCCCTGCCTTGGAGCACGACCATGCATGTAATTCTGTGTCTGCAGATAAAATGATGGATTACCTTGCACTCCACAACACTCTGGTCGGATTCACAAGTGACATAGATTTCATCCACAGCTCTCCGAAGGTTGTCAAAGAGAAATGCCCAATATCGAGCCCGAAGATCCACTTTCCGAGGAAGTCTCGTCTTGGATGGGCTTTTGTCTTGATTTTTGTCATTTGCAGAGTTAACATTCAATTTGCAATGCAAGGAGATATTCTGTGAAATAAAGACATGACAGCTAAAGACTCAGCTCTCCAGAAAAAAAGAACAGATAAATGTGAATTACACACGTATGAGGAAAAGAAGAAAAATGGGCTATACTGCATGTGATAATGATGATTTACTGCACAAAGAGGTTTCACAACTCACATTTACATACTTATTTTTGTGTTATTAGTGTTCAACTTTACAAAAAGTAAGAAAAAAAAAATAATATATATATGTATACATACATACATACATACACTTAAATGTATTGTTCTTTAAAGAGAACTAATCACTAGGATTTTTGTATATAACCTAAAGCCAGTGCTATACTGGCACTATCAGGCTAATTCTATACATACATTTAGTGATCAGCTCGGATATTTAGGTTTTGAAACACAAGAAAGTAAAGTTTATAAAATCAGCAGCTTCTTGAGTGACAGCAGCTGAGGATCAGATAACATCTGGGGTTATTCATAATTATCCCATCCCCCTGTTAGAATTAGCATAAGCATGATACAATCGACCTAGCAGGAGCTGTGGTGAGGTCATACCCATGTGACCAGAAGGGGCGGGGCCTCAGCCAACAAAGCTGATACCACAAAGCAACATTTTTCTTTTGGCTGAGGCCCCGCCCCTTTTGGTCACATGGGTATGACCTCACACAGGTCCTGCAAGGGAAAAAGTGAATCGTTTGTATAATACTTATGCTAATTCTAACAGAGGAAGGGGATAACTCTGAATACTATCTGATCCTCAGCTGCTGTCACTCAAGAAACTGCCGATTTTATAAACTTTACTTTCTTGGGTTTCAAAACCTACACATCCGAGCGGACCACTAAAGATATGTATAGAATCAGTCTGATAGTGCCAGTATAGCACTGGCTTTAGGTTATATACGAAAATCCTTGTTATTGGTTCCTTTAAATTGCAATTTCATACAAAAAGTATTATAATTTAATGTACTACATGTATACGTTAAGGGGTTGTTCACCTTTGGGGTTAAAAGAATAAAATATTTTACAATTGGGTTTTATTACAAATTTTACATAATTTGGGATTTTACAGGCTCTATGTTTCCTGCACATTTAACTTTGATGTGGTCTGTAGTAAAAAATCAACTGAGAGGAGCTTAGAAGAGGACAGAAAAAAATTACAAACTCTCCAGTCAGATAACCAGAACAAACTCACTGACGGATTGTCAGTTAACTTAATCTGAAGCTGGCAAAAAAAAACCCACAAAAAAACAATGAAATTCAGAGATTGTAGAATGCAAATAGTGCAAATATCTTGATGAAAAGAAGGGTATTTTGTTTACTTACCGTAAATTCCTTTTCTTCTAGCTCCAATTGGGAGACCCAGACAATTGGGGTGTATAGCTATGCCTCCGGAGGCCACACAAAGTATTACACTAAAAGTGTAAAGCCCCTCCCCTTCAGACTATACACACCCCGTACTGCTACGGGCTCATCAGTTTTGGTGCAAAAGCCAGAAGGAGGAAAAAATTATAAACTGGTTTAAAGTAAATTCAATCCGAAGGAATATCGGAGAACTGAAACCATTTAACATGAACAACATGTGTATACAAAACAGGGGCGGGTGCTGGGTCTCCCAATTGGAGCTAGAAGAAAAGGAATTTACGGTAAGTAAACAAAATTCCCTTCTTCTTTGTCGCTCCTAATTGGGAGACCCAGACAATTGGGACGTCCAAAAGCAGTCCCTGGGTGGGTAAATAATACCTCATAATAGAGCCGTAACGGCTCCGTCCTACAGGTGGGCAACTGCCGCCTGAAGGACTCGCCTACCTAGGCTGGCATCTGCCGAAGCATAGGTATGCACCTGATAGTGTTTCGTGAAAGTGTGCAGGCTCGACCAGGTAGCTGCCTGACACACCGGCTGAGCCGTAGCCTGGTGTCGCAAGGCCCAGGACGCTCCCACGGCCCTGGTAGAATGGGCCTTCAGTCCTGAGGGAACCGGAAGCCCCGAGGAACGGTAAGCTTCGAGAATTGGTTCCTTGATCCACCGAGCCAGGGTTGATTTGGAAGCTTGTGTCCCTTTACGCTGGCCAGCGACAAGGACAAAGAGTGCATCGGAGCGGCGCAGGGGCGCCGTACGAGAAATGTAGAGTCTGAGTGCTCTCACCAGATCTAACAAGTGCAAATCCTTTTCACATTGGTGAACTGGATGAGGACAAAACGAGGGTAAGGAGATGTCCTGATTGAGATGAAAAGGGGATACCACCTTAGGGAGGAAATCTTGGCGGACGTTGTTTTCCTAGCCTGTCTCATAGTGGCAATGACCTCTTGAGATAATCCTGAAGACGCTAGGATCCAGGACTCAATGGCCACACAGTCAGGTTGAGGGCCGCAGAATTCAGATGGAAAAACGGCCCTTGAGATAGCAAATCTGGTCGGTCTGGCAGTGCCCACGGTTGGCCGACCGTGAGATGCCACAGATCCGGGTACCACGACCTCCTCGGCCAGTCTGGAGCGACGAGGATGGCGCGGCGGCAGTCGGCCCTTATCTTGCGTAACACTCTGGGCAACAGAGCCAGAGGAGGAAACACATAAGGAAGCTGAAACTGCGACCAATCCTGAACTAAGGCGTCTGCCGCCAGAGCTCTGTGATCTTGAGATCGAGCCATGAATGTTGGGACCTTGTTGTTGTGCCGTGACACCATTAGGTCGACGTCCGGCATCCCCCAGCGGCAACAGATCTCCTGAAACACGTCCGGGTGAAGGGACCATTCCCCTGCGTCCATGCCCTGGCGACTGAGAAAGTCTGCTTCCCAGTTTTCTACGCCCGGGATGTGAACTGCGGATATGGTGGATGCTGTGGCTTCCACCCACAGCAGAATCCTCCGGACTTCCTGGAAGGCTTGCCGACTGCGTGTCCCACCTTGGTGGTTGATGTAAGCCACCGCTGTGGAGTTGTCCGACTGAATTCGGATCTGCTTGCCTTCCAGCCACTGCTGGAACGCTTTTAGGGCAAGATACACTGCCCTGATCTCCAGAACATTGATCTGAAGTGAGGACTCTTGCTGAGTCCACGTACCCTGAGCCCTGTGGTGGAGAAAAACTGCTCCCCACCCTGACAGGCTCGCGTCCGTCGTGACCACCGCCCAGGATGGGGGTAGGAAGGATTTTCCTTTCGATAATGAGGTGGGAAGAAGCCACCACCGAAGGGAAGCTTTGGTTGCTTGAGAGAGGGAGACGTTCCTGTCTAGGGACGTCGGCCTCCTGTCCCACTTGCGTAGGATGTCCCATTGAAGAGGACGCAGGTGAAACTGCGCGAAAGGAACTGCTTCCATTGCTGCCACCATCTTCCCCAGGAAGTGCATGAGGCGCCTCAAGGGGTGTGACCGACCTTGAAGGAGAGATTGTACCCCTGTCTGTAGTGAACGCTGTTTGTCCAGCGGAAGCTTCACTATCGCTGGAAGAGTATGAAACTCCATGCCAAGATATGTCAGTGATTGGACCGGTGTCAGATTTGACTTTGGAAAATTGATGATCCACCCGAAACTCTGGAGAATCTCCAGAGTAACGTTGAGGCTGTGTTGGCATGCCTCTTGAGAGGGTGCCTTGACCAGCAGATCGTCTAAGTAAGGTATCACTGAGTGACCCTGAGAGTGGAGGACCGCAACTACTGTAGCCATGACCTTGGTGAAAACCCTTGGGGCTGTCGCCAGGCCGAACGGCAGTGCCGCGAACTGAAGGTGTTCGTCTCCTATGGCGAAGCGCAAGAAGCGCTGATGCTCTGGAGCAATTGGTACGTGGAGATAAGCATCCTTGATATCGATCGATGCTAGGAAATCTCCTTGGGACATTGAGGCGATGATGGAGCGGAGGGATTCCATCCGGAACCGCCTGGTCCTTACGTGTTTGTTGAGCAGTTTTAGGTCCAAAACAGGACGGAAGGACCCGTCCTTCTTTGGAACCACAAACAGGTTGGAGTAGAAACCGTGACCCTGTTGCTGAAGAGGAACCGGGACCACCACTCCTTCTGCCTTCAGAATGCCCACCGCCTGCAGAAGAGCCTCGGCTCGCTCGGGAGGCGGAGATGTTCTGAAGAATCGAGTCGGAGGACGAGAGCTGAACTCTATCCTGTAACCGTGAGACAAAATGTATCTCACCCAACGGTCTTTTACTTGTGGCAGCCAGGTGTCGCAAAAGCGGGAGAGCCTGCCACCGACCGAGGATGCGGTGTGAGGAGGCCGTAAGTCATGAGGAAGCCGCCTTGGTAGCGGCACCTCCGGCGGTCTTTTTAGGGCGTGATTTAGACCGCCATGCGTCGGAGTTCCTCTGATCCTTCTGAGGCCTTTTGGACGAGGAGAATTGGGACCTGCCCGTACCCCGAAAGGACCGAAACCTCGACTGTCCCCTCCTCTGTTGGGGTGTTTTTGGTTTGGCCTGGGGTAAGGATGTTTCCTTTCCCTTGGATTGTTTGATGATTTCATCCAATCTCTCACCAAACAAACGGTCGCCAGAAAATGGCAATCCAGTTAAGCACTTTTTGGAATCCGAATCTGCCTTCCATTCCCGCAGCCACAAGGCCCTGCGTATTGCCACCGAATTGACGGCTGCAACCGCCGTACGGGTCGCAGAGTCCAGGACAGCATTAATAGCGTAGGACGCAAATGCCGACGTTTGAGAGGTTATGGACGCCACCTGCGGCGCAGACGTACGTGTGAGTGCGTCAATTTGCGCCTGACCAGCTGAGATAGCTTGGAGTGCCCATACGGCTGCGAATGCTGGAGCAAAAGACGCGCCGATAGCTTCATAGATGGATTTCAACCAGAGCTCCATCTGTTTGTCAGTGGCATCCTTGAGTGAAGCTCCATCTTCCACTGCAACTATGGATCTAGCCGCCAGTCTGGAGATTGGAGGATCCACCTTGGGACACTGAGTCCAGCCCTTGACCACGTCAGGGGGGAAAGGGTAACGTGTATCCTTAAGGCGCTTGGAAAAACGCTTATCTGGACAAGCTCGGTGTTTCTGGACTGCCTCTCTGAAGTCAGAGTGGTCCAGAAACATACTCCTTGTACGCTTGGGAAACCTGAAACGGAATTTCTCCTGCTGAGAGGCTGACTCCTCCACTGGAGGAGCCGAGGGAGAAAAATCCAACATTTGATGTATGGACGCGATAAGATCATTCACTATGGCGTCCCCATCAGGAGTATCAAGGTTGAGAGCGGCCTCAGGATCAGAATCCTGATCAGCTACCTCCTCCATGGGACACCCCGGGAAGACATTGCTGTTCCCACTGAGGGGAACCAGGGGACAATGATTCCACAGTGCCCCTGGCTTGAGATGCCGGCCTGGACTGCAAGGCTTCTAATATCTTAGCCATAGTCTCAGAAAGTCTTTCAGTAAAAACTGCAAACTCCGTCCCTGTCACCTGGACAGTGTCAACAGGTGGTTCTCCCTGGGCCACCCTTACCAGAGGCTCTGGCTGAGAAAGTGCCACAGGGGCCGAGCATTGCACACAATGAGGGTCAGTGGAACCTGCCGGCAGTATAGCCGTACATGCTGCACAGGCAGCATAGTAAGTCTGTGCTTTGGCACCCTTGCTATTTGTGGACGACATGCTGTTGTCTCCTCTGAGCAATACAGGAGGGTATATAGCCACAAATCAACAGTGCACCATACAGTGTAAAGTATAGACTATAATCATATAAACTATAAATACACTTCTGCACTAGTGGGGCCAGCACCACAGGTGCTGCTTACCGCCTGCGCAAAGCGTTTGTGTGGGCACCAGAATTCCTGCCTGGGTCTCTTTGAGCTTGTCTCTCCTCTCCAGCGTTAGCAGAGCTGAGAGGAATGGCTGCCAGCGTCCTGGGGAGAGGAGGGAGCCGTGGGCGTGACCCAGAAAAGTGCAGGAACTGGTGCCCCACTGTGCAGAGTGAGGGGGGTGGAGTATGCAAAGCATGCTCCAGCCCTCAGTGCTGCCGACCTGTACAGCGTCCCGCCCTTCCCCTGACTGGCAGGGCTGGGGGCGGGAAGAAAGACACAAACACACTCAGCGACGCTGAAGTGTATAGTGGCACAAATGCAGCCAGCGCTGCTGTCCCCGGTGCACTAGCACACCCAGCAATGCTGGAGTGTTGCTGTGCGCGGTCCCCACGGGGACACAGAGTACCTCCAAGTAGCAGGGCCATGTCCCTGAACGATACTCGGCTCCTATCCAGCAGGGTCCTCAGGAGCTGTGGATGGAGCACGGTCTCCTGTGCCTGGAGACCGATGGGATCCCACTTCACCCAGAGCCCTAATTGAGGGATGGGGAAGGAAAGCAGCATGTGGGCTCCAGCCTCCGTACCCGCAATGGATACCTCAACCTTAACAACACCGCCGACAAGAGTGGGGTGAGAAGGGAGCATGCTGGGGGCCCTGTTATGGGCCCTCTTTTCTTCCATCCGACATAGTCAGCAGCTGCTGCTGACTAAGCTGTGGAGCTATGCGTGGATGTCTGACCTCCTTCGCACAAAGCATAAAAACTGATGAGCCCGTAGCAGTACGGGGGGTGTATAGGCTGAAGGGGAGGGGCTTTACACTTTTAGTGTAATACTTTGTGTGGCCTCCGGAGGCATAGCTATACACCCCAATTCTCTGGGTCTCCCAATTAGGAGCGACAAAGAAATATATTTTTTTTCCCTGATTCCCTGCATTTAAAGGGAATCTGTCACCAGGTTTTTGCCACCTAATTTGAGAGCAGCATACGGCTGCATAGTGAAGTTTTGATAAAATCACTGTTTAATCAGTAGTAATTATCATTACAGGACTACTTGGTGTGATGCCAGGTAGTCCAGAATATTCATGAGCTCTGTATAACTGTTAGATCTGCAGCAGAGAAAATATTGATTTTATCAAAATGACAGCAAACAGCTCAGTAAGTGCCATACCGCTGGAAACAGGGTCTCTGTCTCTACATTATGCTGCTCTCAGATGGGGGAGCAAAAACCTGGAGATCGATTCCCTTTATGTCAAAACAATGTTTCCTAAGGTGAAGAACTCAGTTAGGCTATGTTCACATAGGGCATTTTTCTCCAATTTTTTCTGTGGCAAAATATCATCTATTGTCAGGAAATAACCTGTGGTTTTGCCGCGATTTTGCACTTCCTCATTGATTTGCATGGGTGAAAATCCAAGGTAAAACCAAGGTTAAAACAGTGAAAAGAAGTGACATGCTGATTCTTTCAAAAACTGAGCAAAAACCAAGGTGGTTGACAAAACAGTCAGGAAAAAAAATGAAGGTGTTCTGTGTGTGTGTGTGTGTGTGCGCGTGCGTGCGTGCGTGCGTGCGTGCGTGCGTGCGTGCGTGCCTTCAGGAATCTGATAAATTTGTTGGGACTTTGAAGACAGAGTTTTATTATCATGGATTTGCATAAGACTTAGGCGGGCTTTGCACACTACGACATCGCAGGTGCGATGTCGGTGGGGTCAAATTGAAAATGACGTACTTCCGGCATCACATGCGACATCGTAGTGTGTAAAGGCTCGATGATACGATTAACGAGCGCAAAAGCGTCGTAATCGTATCATCGGTGCAGCGTCGGCGTAATCCATGATTACGCTGACGCGACGGTCCGATGTTGTTCCTCGCTCCTGCGGCAGCACACTTCGCTGTGTGTGAAGCCGCAGGAGCGAGGAACATCTCCTACCGGCGTCACTGCGGCTTCCGTAGGATATGCGGAAGGAAGGAGGTGGGCGGGATGTTTACATCCCGCTCATCTCCGCCCCTCCGCTCCTATTGGCCGCCTGCCATGTGACGTCGCAGTGACGCCATACGACCCGTCCCCTTAATAAGGAGGCGGGTCGCCGGCCAGAGCGACGGTCGCAGGACGGGTGAGTCCATGTGAAGCTGCCGTAGCGATAATGTTCGCTACGGCAGTTATCACAAGGATATCGCAGCTGCGACGGGGGCGGGGACTATCGCGCTCGGCATCGCAGCATCGGCCTGCGATGTCGCAGCGTGCAAAGTGCCCCTAAGGGGTACTTTGCACACTACGACATCGCAAGCCGATGCTGCGATGCCGTGCGCGATAGTCCCCGCCCCCGTCACAGCAGCGATATCTTGTTCGCTACGGCAGCAATGAGAAATGAAGGAAAGCGATCCAGCTGAGTGACCAGGTGATTTATTCAGTGCAATACAGACATGGCATAATCATGGTTAATCGGCAGCAATCACATTATCGCTACGGCAGCTTCACATGCACTCACTTGCTCTGCGACGTCGCTCTGGCCGGCGACCCGCCTCCTTCCTAAGGGGGCGGGTCGTGCGGCGTCACAACGATGTCACATGGCAGGTGGCCAATAGAAGCGGAGGGGCGGAGATGAGCGGGACGTAAACCTTCCGCCCACCTCCTTCCTTCCGCATTGCAGACGGGACGCAGGTAAGAGATGTTCCTCGCTCCTGCGGCTTCACACACAGCGATGTGTGCTGCCGCAGGAACGAGGAACAACATCGTACCGTCGCTGCACCAGCATTATGGAAATGTCGGACCCTACACCGATGATATGATAACGACGCTTTTGCGCCCGTTAATCGTATGTAAAAGGATTCACACACTACGATGTCGACAGCGACACCGGATGTGCATCACTCTCGATTTGACCCCACCAACATCGCACCTGCGATGTCGTAGTGTGCAAAGTACCCCTAAGGCAAAAATCATGCAAAAAGAAAAAAAACACCGCAAAAACACCCTGTGTGAACAAGCCTTTAGGTTATAGCTATGATTTTAGTTTAGGAGTCTTTACATTTTATTTTTTTCTAGTTATTTTTGTATATAATCGCATAAAATATCATTCAAAAAGTTGAAAATAGAGATTTATTCATCTTTCGTTATGGCGTTTTGCACTCAAACTGGTGAGTCGTCAGGCGCCTGAGTTAGGGTTTGTTCACACATCGCGTTTTTTGTCCGTATTTTATTTCCCTCGTGGTTTTGTTGCAAAAATTGCAGCATTATGCACCAGCAAAGTGAGTGACATTTCTGAAATCCCATGCACGTGCTGCTTTTTTTTTCCATGCAGATTTGAAGCAGGTATGACTCTGCAGCACGTCATTCTTTCTGCGGTGTTCACCAATTCAAATGAATGGGAATAAAAACATATAGATAATACATTAAAGCACAGATACAGAAAACAGTCAAAAACATGCGTATTTTACACTGCTGCATGTATTGAATGTGTGCACATACCCATAAGGCTCATTTAGCTATGTAAAGAGGCACTAGTAACCACTCATTCTTCCAGTGACTGGACAATTCATGTCAACATTAAAATAACTGTTCTCTGCAGCATATGCTGCCGACAATGACAATATTTTACAGGCACAGAACAATAGTATTAATGATCGTTCTGTGAACATAGAAATTCTCATTAGCCTGTCTGGATAGTCCATTCTAAATGGCCGCAGATGAGCAATCACATCATTGCCATTAAGGCCCCGTCACACGCAACGACATATCTAACGATATATCGCCGGGGTCACGGATTCCGTGACGCACATCTGGCCTCGTTAGCGACGGTCGTTGTGTGTGACATCAATGAACGACCGTTAACGATGGAAAATACTCACCAAATCGTCCATCGTTGACACATCGTTCATTTTCAAAAAATCGTTCATTGTTGAGGTCACAGGTTGTTCGTCGTTCCCGAGGCAGCACACATTGCAATTGTGTGACATCTCGGGAACGACGAACTACAGCTTACCTGCGGCCGCTGGCAATGAGGAAGGAAGGAGGTGGGTGGGATGTTACTTCCCGCTCATCTCCTCCCCTTCGCTTCTATTGGGCGGCCGCGTAGTGACGCCGCTGTGATGCCGCATGAACCGCCCCCTTAGAAAGGAGGCTGTTCGCCAGCCACAGCGACATCGCTAGGCAGGTAAGTCCGTGTGACGGCTCAGGACGATACTGTGCGCCACGGGCAGCGATTTGCCCGTGATGCACAAACGACAGGGGCAGGTACGCTCGCTAGCGATATTGTGTGACGGGCCCTTTACATCTATTTAGTACATTTTGTTCTATAAGCAAGGGATTATCTACAATAAAGTCAATGTGACCAGTTGATCAGTACATCCGTGAACAGTTTAGCAGTAATGTATTTAGAATCTCGTTTTTTTCTTTTATTATTTCTATAGTTTTTATTGTTTTGTATTTTAAGAGGACCTTTCACCAGAGCTTTCCTGTTGCACTGGACATACAATGCAGAACAGAATAAATATTTAATTTTTTTTTATATATATATATTTTTTAATTTTGCCTCTTCATTGCAGAGATATTAGCAATCAAAGTTTTTAGCACCTAAAGAGTTAAATGTCATTAGGCCTGTGTGGGTGTTATCAGACAGATTTCACTTGGGGCGTGCACTTTAAACTGTAAGACGTTGCCCAATCATAAGCAGGCAAAAAACACACAGGGGAAATAAAGCCAGGCCCCAACAATAGCCCAGAACAGACTACTCCTGTGTGAGATGTGATGTCAGGCTGCTCTCACTGCAGAGTGATTACAAGCTGCCTGAGCATAACAGACATAAGTGTGATTACTGACCGCTTTCATTTCCAGACAAGCAGTGTGGGGACATGGGCAGTACTGTAGAAAGGACAGTGCTAGGAGAGGAGGAGAGCTGATGAGAGGGGCTGTAATATGACACTGCTAAATTCAGCTGTGCTGCTCCTTCCCCCTGACTGCTATGACTTTATCTGAGATATGTTAGTCATCTATGCTTTATTCCCACAACTTTCTTTTGATGCACAAGGCTAAACCAGAAGTTCCGGGTAGCTTATCATTACATCTCTCATACTGCTCTAAGCTATTGTGGGGGTGTCTTTTTCTCGGTTTCTGCAGCCTGCTTATGATTGGGCAATGTTAAACAAGGGGAAGAAGTACAGGCCTCCAGGGAAACCTTTCTGATAACTCCTACTTCATTAATTCACTCGGAGTCAAATATTTTGGTTGCTAATACCTACCCAATAAAAAGAAGAAATTAAATGAAAATGAAAGACATTTTTTATTCTGCTCTGCAGCCACTATTATACAGGATACACTAAAACATGAGCCTGTAATAACCATAAACTTGCCATTGTATGCAACATAATGTGTTTACATATATTTAAATGTAACATAGGATACTGTTTTAGGCCTCCAACACACATCCGGGCCGCCGGTACGTGTTTGGTACTTTTTTGCATGTACCGGCGGCACGGAGACACGTACACCAATGTTACCCTATGGTAACAGGCACACACACGTAAAACCACACGGAATGTGTGTCCGTGTGGTTTGTACGTGTGTGCGGGTTTTTTGCACGGATGACATGTCCACGTTTCTTCGGCATCACGCAGACAGAGACCCGCTAAAGTCAATGGGTTCGTGTCTGCACGTAAGTGACACGGACCATGTACGTGTGTTTTCCGTATGGTCCGTGTTTTTTTATTTTTTTAATGTCTCAAGACACACGGACTCCATACGGACTGCACATGGACATGACATGTACGTATCTCACGCATATACGGACATTCAAAACGCACGCACAGCAAGCATACGCCATCACACAGATGTCATACGTACCGGAGAAACGTACATCAAAAACAGAACACACACCCGAAAAACGGAACGTAAGACACGTACGTTTTTAATCCTGAAGTGTGGCAGAGGCCTTAAAGGGCATTTGGTCAGCATTAGTGATGAGCGAGAAGATCTTCCAGAAAAATGCTCGAGTTCCCCATTTACTTCCATTATACTTGGTACACGAGTCGTGTCCGAGCTTCCAAATAATCGTTAAGAGTACAGAGTACTCGAGCATGATAGTGCTGGCTCATCATTAGTCAGCACGTCTAGCCGGAATAGTTGATTTTTGGTACTCACTGTTTCTCATTAGTCTTTATTGGGGGTCACAGAACTAAGGGCATAGTCTGTTGTCATCTGGAGACTGATAATAGTATTACATAGAATTAAAAATTGGTTCCTCATCAGCAGACTATACCTTGCCTTCTAGCAACCAGTTTCCTCAGTTTTGTGAGAAAGTAGAACAAAAGAACAACGTAAATACATACCCAACCGATAACCAAGGCAGGGAGCTGTGTCCCCCAATGAAGACTCACAATAAACAGATTTTACGGCGAGTACCAAAAAGCTACTTTTCTTTGTCGCTCCATTGGGGGACACAGAACCATGAGTCGTCCTAAAGCTGTCACTAGGGTGGAAAAAAGAAAAGTAAATATTCTGTTGAAATTGCAGAACTTACTGGAAAGGCTCAAGTGTAAGCTTGAGCCATTGCTGCCTGCAGAATCTTCCAGCCCAAACTTCCATTTGCTGAAGCAAAGTTTTGGGTCCTGTAAAATTTTGAAAAAGTATGAACTGATGCCCAGGTAGCTGCTTTACAGACTGGCCGAGCAAAAGCCTGGTGACGGACATCCCAGAAAGCTCCCACCGCCCACGCAGAATGCGCCCTGATGCTGAACGGGAGTGCCATGTTCTATTTGTAAGCCTGAATAATGGCTGTTCTGATACAGTGAGAAAAACTGAAGGTTGTTCCTTCCCGGTGAAAGACCTGGCTAGTTTCCTGCCAGCGTTGAGAAACATGTGATGGTGTCTCCGCGGCATTCTTGTTTTGCATATTTTCCCAGGGGGCCTTGTTCTAGTGTCACTGCGTTGAGAAACACGTGATGGTGTCTCCGCGGTGTTGGATGTTGATCTCCCCGAGGTCAACTATCCTTACCTATGTAGTCTTTGACTAGGCATTGCTCCCACTAGCCAGTTTCCTACTCCACACTGATGAGGGGCAAATACCCCGAAACAGCTGTCTGTGGATGGATACCATGTTTTGTTATAGGTGGTTTCCTTGACTGGAGACTGCCCTTTCCGTGGTTATTCCTTCCCGGTGAAAGACCTGGCTAGTTTCCTGCCAGCGTTGAGAAACATGTGATGGTGTCTCCGCGGCATCCTTGTTTTGCATATTTTTCCAGGGGGCCTTGTTCTAGTGTCACTGCGTTGAGAAACACATGATGGTGTCTCCGCGGTGTTGGATGTTGATCTCCCCGAGGTTAACCATCCTTACCTATGCTGATACAGTGAGAAATAGTTGCTTTTGAGGCAGCTTGATCCCTTTGAGGCCAGTTTGGCAGGGCAAATAAAGAATCAGATGGCTTAAACGGGTATGTGGCCAACAAGTAGCAACATACGGATTTGACCAAATCCAGATTGTGAAGTATCTTCTCAATCGGGTAAGACAAAGAGTGGCAAAACGTAGACATGACAATGTCTTTATTACGATGAAAGGACGAGACAACCTTCGGCAGGAATGCCGCAACCGGCCTCAGCACAACCTTATCCTGATGAAGAACAAGGTAGGGAGCATGGTAAGAAAGGACCGCCAGTTCTGAAACCCTTCAGATGTAAGTGATCGCTATAGGAAAGCCACCTTATAGGACAGTAGAAGAGCCAAAATCTCTCTAATGCACTCAAACAGAGGAACTGAAGAGCCTCCAAAACTAGATTAAGATCCCAAGAATAGAGAGGTGGCAAATAAGGAGGCTTGATATGCTCCACTCACTGGACAAAAGACTTGATATGCAGGTCTGCTGCTCTTCTCAAACAAGATAGCCAAGATGGAAACTAAGGGTACCTTCACACTTAGCGATGCAGCAGCGATCCGACCAGCGATCTGACCTGGTCAGGATCGCTGCTGCATCGCTACATGGTCGCTGGTGAGCTGTCAAACAGGCAGATCTCACCAGCGACCAGTGAACAGCCCCCAGCCAGCAGCGACGTGCAAGCGACGCTGCGCTTGCACGGAGCCGCCGTCTGGAAGCTGCGGAGACTGGTAACTAAGGTAAACATTGGGTATGGTTACCCGATGTTTGCATTAGTTACCAGCGCACACCGCTTAGCTGTGTGTGCAGGGAGCAGGGAGCCGCGCACACTGAGCGCTGGCTCCTTGCTCTCCTAGCTACAGTACACATCGGGTTAATTAACCCGATGTGTAATGCAGCTACATGTGCAGAGAGCAGGGAGCCGCGCACACTGCTTAGCGCTGGCTCCTTGCTCTCCTAGCTGCTGTACACATCGGGTTAATTAACCCGATGTGTACAGCAGCTACATGTGCAGAGAGCCGGAGCCGGCAGCACAGGCAGCGTGAGAGCTGCAGAGGCTGGTAACTAAGGTAAATATCGGGTAACCACCTTGGTTACCCGATGTTTATCTTGGTTACAAGCTTACCTCAAGCTGTCAGACGTGGGCTCCTGCTCCCTGCTCGCTTCATTTGTCGCTCTCTCGCTGTCACACACAGCGATCTGTGTGTCACAGTGGGAGAGCGCCTTTGAAGAAAACAAACCAGGGCTGTGTGTAACGAGCAGCGATCTCGCAGCAGGGGCCAGATCGCTGCTCATTGTCACACACAGCGAGATCGCTAATGAGGTCACTGCTGCGTCACAAAAAGCGTGACTCAGCAGCGATCTCGGCAGTGAGCTCGCTGTGTGTGAAGCACCCCTAAGTGCATTCCCTGATTCCAACCCAGACTGCAAAAAAATAAAAAGCAGAATCAGCAAAGAAAAGGACACTGGAAAAGTATTAGTGCACTCACACCAAAGAAAGTATGCCTTCCAAGTGTGATGGTAAATACATCACAAAGAAGGTTTATGTGCCCTGATCATTGACTGAATGACTGGTTCTGAGAGACCTGACTTACTTAAAACCTTGGCTTCAGCAGCCATGCAGTTAAAGTGAGCAGCTGAAAAATTGTGATAGAAGAACGCACCCTGGGATTAAAGATCTGGACACTCCATCAAAAGTTGCAGAATGTCGCCCAGAAGCTTGATGATATCCAAATAGTAGGCGCTTCTAGGCCAATCTGGAGCCACTGAAATAACTGGAATCCCCTCTGGCAGCGAGAACAGAAGGCAAGGAATCGCTAGAGCGTTTGCCTCGCATGCCTGAAGGTCCAGAGTTCTTGCAATGAATTTTGCCACTTTGTATTTTAGCCTGGAAGCAATTATATCAATATCTGGCGTTGACAGATTTGACTGAACACCTCTGGAAGAAGAGCCCATTCTCCTAGATCTATTCATTGGAGATTTAGAAAGTTTGCCGCCTAATTGCCTACACTGGGAATATAAACCGCCACGGTCAGGGGCATCTGGTCTTCTGCCCATTCCAGGATCCTTGCTATCTCTATCATGGTGGACTGAATCCTTGTTCCCCCTTGACGGTTGATATAAGCGTTGTTTGACCGAATCTTGATTGTCAACCCTAGAAGTAGGTGCTGCCAATGAAGAAGAGCTGATGGATCACTCAAAGCACCAGAATATTGATTGGGAGATGTATCTCCTGACTGTAGCATGTTTCCTGGGCTGGGAAGCGACAAAAAAGTGCCCCAATCTAGTAAGGCTGGCATCCATAGTCAGGATCTGCCCCTTAATGGGTCGGAAGGTGTGTCCCTGCGTCAGAAAAGGCAAGGTTAAAAACCACCTAATGGACTGGCGGCAGAGAAGTGGAAGGCGAATAGGCCAATCCAGGGACTGTAATGGCCTGTCCTAAAAAGTGAGAAGAATCTTCTGCAACCGTCTTGAATGAAACTGACCGAATGGGACTTCCTGGAAAGTCACCACCATCTGATCCAAGATGCTCATGCAAAAACAGAGGGAATGCTTGCCTGGGCGCCTTAGGGTAGAGAAGGAGGATTGATGAGCAAGCCTCTTAGCCTTTGGGAGAAAGACAGACGCTCGAGCTGTGTTAAAAATCATCTTAAAAAAGTGTAACCGCTGAGTGGGAACTAGTGTGGATTTTGCTGGGTGACAACCCACCTGAATTGGTCCAGCGTGTGTAAGACATGCTACAAGTTATGAATCGAGATAGGTACCTTTACAAGGATGTCATCCAAACAAAGGATTACAACTATTCCTTTGGAGTGAAGGAGTACCATAACTGCGGCCAAGATTTTTGAAAATACTCTGGGTGTTGTGGCCCTGAATTGAAAGTGCTCCTGGTTGATCGCAAACCAAAGGTAATGCTGCTGAGCCGGAAAAATCGGTACATGCACGCAAGCATCCTGAATGTCAATTGCAGATAGATACTCACCAGTCTCCATGGACATGATAACAGAGTGAAGCGACTCCATCTTAAAATGATATATCTGTGCCAACTTGTAGAGACACTTGAGGTCTAGAATAAGGGTACTTTCACACTTGCGTTATTTTCCTTCCGTTACAATCCGCCCTTTTGGGAAACAGCGGAATCCGTTAACGGATTCCGCTGTTTCCCATAGACTTGTATGGTTGACGGATTGTACCAAAAGGAGCTGCGTTGCTTCCGCTGGGCGACGCTCCGTTGCTTCCGCCCAGCGGGAGGAACGCAGCATGTAACGTTATTTTGAGCAGCGGAATCCTCTGGATTTCACTGCGCATGCTCTTTTTTTTTTTTTTTTTTTTTTTTTTTTTTAAATCAAACTTTATTTTGGCTCGCGGTGGCCGAACGTTCAGCTGAGCGCCCGGCCGTCGGCAAGCGACAGCGCTCAGCTGAATGACCGGCCACCAGCATGCCCGGCCGCCGGCAAGTCACAGCGCTCAGCTGAGCGCCCGCCCGCCGGCATGCCCGGGCGCCGGCAAGTGACAGCGATCAGCTGATCACCCGGCGGCCGGCTGCAGGGAGCGATCAGCTGATCACCCGGCGGCCGGGAGCGATCAGCTGATCACCCGGCAGCCGGCTGCAGGGAGCGATCAGCTGATCACCCGGCGGCCGGCTGCAGGGAGCGATCAGCTGATCACCCGGCGGCCGGCTGCAGGGAGCGATCAGCTGATCACCCGGCGGCCGGGAGCGATCAGCTGATCACCCGGCGGCCGGGAGCGATCAGCTGATCACCCGGCAGCCGGCTGCAGGGAGCGATCAGCTGATCACCCGGCAGCCGGGAGCGATCAGCTGATCACCCGGCGGGCGGGAGCGATCAGCTGATCACCCGGCGGCCGGCTACTGGGAGCAATCAGCTGATCACCCAGCGGCCGGCTGCAGGGAACGATCAGCTGATCGTTCACTATAGTCTGCCGCTGGTAAAACCGGGAAAAAAAAAAAAAAAAAAATCAAAACGAATTGCGTTGTTTTGCAGCATCCGTTGCATCCGTTGTGTCACTATATGCAACACATCCGTTGCATCCGTTACACAACGCAATGCAACGGATACCGTTCAACGCAAGTGTGAAAGTAGCCTAAGACGCAAGGAGCCATCTTTTTTGAGGATAAAAAGATTTGAATTAAAAAAAACCTGAACAATTCTGGGGGGGACTCTTTCATTCGCCCCTCCAGGGAAGTTATAGCTTAATCAAAACTGGATGTTATGCTGAGTGAAGCGGGGGGACAAGACCTGAGAAAACCATCTCGTGGAATGGAGAACTCTATTCTGTAGCCTGAGGAGATAAACACTCTGACCTAAAGATCATTGACTGCTCCCAACCATACTTCCTGAAAGAAGTGACAACCTCCCACAAGGGGAGAATCCCCAAACGGGGGCCGCTTGTCAAGCCTTGATCCTCCCAGTGCCTCTGGAAAAAGTTTTACCACCAGGCCCGGTGAGCACAGGCCTAAAGGGAGCCCTCTTAGATGCACACAATCTACCTTGACAGACGAGAACCTCTGGGGCTATATACTGTCAAAAAGGACGAATTTGCAAGAATCCGTACCTTTGAAATGGCAGCTAGCTCTAGCCTGAGGCAGAAGGGTACTCTTATCACCTGTTGCATCAGCAATAATCTTTTCTAGACTGGCTCCAAAAAGGCGTGTTCCCTTGTCTAAGGGGTGCTTCACACACAGCGAGATCGCTGCTGAGATCGCTGCTGAGTCACGTTTTTTGTGACGCAGCAGTGACCTCATTAGCGATCTCGCTGTGTGTGACACTGAGCAGCGATCTGGCCCCTGCTGTGAGATCGCTGCTCGTTACACACAGCCCTGGTTCGTTTTTTTATTGTTGCTCTCCGCTGATAAGCACACATCGCTGTGTGTGACAGCGAGAGAGCAACAATCCTGAATGTGCAGATAGCAGGAGCCGGCGTCTGACAGCCTGCGGTAAGCTGTAACCAAGGTAAACATCGGGTAACCAAGGTGGTTACCCAATATTTACCTTCGTTACCAGCCTCCGCAGCTCTCACGCTGCCAGCGCCGGCTCCCAGCTCTCTGCACATGTGGCTGCAGTACACATCGGGTAATTAACCCGATGTGTACTGTAGCTAGGAGTGCAGGGAGCCAGCACTAAGCAGTGTGCGCGGCTCCCTGCTCTCTGCACATGTTGCAGCACAGCGAAGCGTGTCGTTATGATCGCTGCTTCGGCTGCTGTGTTTAACAGCTAAGCAACGATCATAACAGCGACTTACAAGGTCGCTGTTACGTCACAGAAAATGGTGACGTAACAGCGACGTCGTTGTCGCTGTCGCTTAGTGTGAACCCAGCTTAAGCCTTCTTCAAGGATAAATTCGCTCTTCAAACTTTAAGCCACAGTGTGCGGCAGATAGCCACACAATTGCTTTCAGCCTGAGCGGAACATTCTGCCACATCAAGGGATACAGAACACACATATATAGCTGTTTGCGCAATCTGGTCCTGCCACTTCAGCTAACTCCACTTCTTGCGACCCAGCTAAAAAACTGCATTGCAAGTGCTTAACACAAGCTGAACAGCAACCCAAGTGGCAGCGAAGGCCAGACAGAGGGCAGACCACTATATCCTGAGAGGGAGACCTGGAAGGAGAGGAAATCAGAAAATGCTTAGATCGCAGCCGGGATCTGCCATACTGGTGAGCAGTCAGTGGAGGGTCTGACTAGCTCGCAGAGGCGGCCAGAGGTCCTGGGGCATGCGAAGTCACCGGAAAATGTTCCACCAGAGTAACCAGGGTCATGGATACCCTGATTAGTTCTACGACAGCTTGCGCTAGATCACGGGCCCATTCAGGAGGAGACACGTTCTACTCCGAAATCTTCATGGTCCCCTGAACAGACATCTGCAAGGGAGGAGGAATACAAGTGGCACAACAGGGTATAGACTGGCATGTAGAGAACTTGCTCCCACATGCAGCACATGCATAATACGTGACTAGTGCGGGCTGCACCAGAGGGCAAGCATGGTCCTCTCTTGACTCTGACATTCAGAAAGAGAGAAGGAGCAAGATAAGAAGAGAAAAAACAGAAGACCAGGAGCAGTGCAAGGACGCCGCTGGGAAGCCCCAAGTATCAGCTCCCAGTTGGAAATAGCCTACCCGGTCCGCAGTCCACCGAGGGAACCAAGGAAACAACCTTGTGATGTAGAGGAGACTAGCCGGGTGAAGTGTCTCATGCAGGGGTGAAATGATTGATTGCTCTCCCTCACCCCTACTAAAAATGCAGGGGTGAGGAATGCAGAAGTCCCAGCGTCTGGCTGTTGATCATGCTGCAAATATGGCTCTCCCGCAGGAAGAGAAAGAGGTGATCCAGAAAGGACAGAACAAAGGGCGCAGCTCAGATAGGAGCCTGCCTAGGAACAACTGACCACACCACATGACCGGGCCACAGCCCTGATCGGATAGGAGTGCCCAGATGACTGCTGGCAGTAGACCACGCTCCCCACTTGGGAGCTTGGTCAAAGCCACCCAACTGGCAGGGCACAGACGAACAGTTGAAAATTGAGGTAGTGTTGGCTGCACCTCCTCCGCCCCACCCCTCTGCATGCAGCAGTGTCACCCAAGACACCAAGGGGCATCCAGTGAACCCCCTCACCCCCAACGGGACAAGATTCTGTCTCCAGCGCACAGCCAAGACAGGTAAAATGAGTAGGAAAAGATGAAGTAAGGGGGGACAGAAAAGGGTAGTACTCTGTACTGTAGACAGGCTGTCTTCTGCTCCGTGCCCGCGCACACTATGTGGGGCGAGTGGGCAGGAGCCTGTTGGTGAACTGATCTCCACCGGTACCTGACCATCTGAACATCAGGTACCACTGTCTGGCCAAACCAACGTGAAAGTATACTGACTAAATAATACAGACTGTACTCTCCGTCGCTACCTGGGTGAAATGGAATGCACAGTTACCCAGAAAGCAAACATCTGAAAAGAGAGAAGACAAGAGATGCTAAAGCCTAACCTATTATCTAAAACTGGTCTTAAACCTTGCCTTCAACTGACACTAGAAAAAAACTGAGGAGGCTGGTGGCAGTAGACCAGACCATGGTTCTGTCTTCCCCAATTAAGCGACGAGACTTACAAAGACGTACGAGACGTACAAAGACTCACTTTGGATTTTCAGCTTAGTCCATACAGTCATACAGTCCACAGCTGGCAATCGCTGGTCAATGGTCAGGCCGATGATTGACCAAAGCGGTCACGTCTTACCATCAGGAACAGGAAGTACAAAGAATGGTAGGAGACCCAAGCAACATTGGAAAAGGAGCGTCAGGGGATCAGTAAAGCGAGCATACTTTTCTTTTTAATATTTTTAAACATCTTGGACTTAAGGGGTGGGTAAGGGATAAACATATTTTCACGTAAAAATTCCCTAGTTCCACCTTAAAAAGAATTAAACTATAAAACTAAGTTTCCCCAAAATCCAGGATCATTATAATTAATTATAATCGCATTAACTAGACAGTGTAAGGTAAAATATGGCAGAGGTCAGGTTCTGATCTTTTATTAACACTTCAATTCCTCCAAAAAATGTAAATTTGTCTTCAGGGGAAGAATTGTCATGAAACCCCCTCAGCCCCACAGAGTCAACATTTCCTAAAGATATTGAGGCATAAACTTCTGTTGTGATGATTTATCCCCTTTGGATTAATGAATGTAAAATAAACGTGCTTATCTCGGGCAGCCATGAAATATCATAAACAGTTCTCTCATTTCAATTAATCTTCCGTGCCTGAGATTATGGGTCTATCAACAACCCCGAGAACTCCCAGCGTTGGCTTCCTGCTGGAAGAGTGAGTGATGAGCTCACTAATGCACCGCTAAGTAAAGTCGGGGCCTTGTTATGCTAGCGCAGCAAATAACTGCTGCCTGCGTTTACTGCACTAAAAACTACATTTAACCCTTCCACGAGCAGCACGGAAAGCTAGCACATGACAAGTATAATGTAGTTTGGAAAAGTTAGGCTAAGTTCCCACAATGAGCATTTGGTGAGATTTGGATTTTTTGCAGCATTTCTGCACCACTTACCAAAATTTGGTACCTGTTTTTTGTTTTACACGTCTTTTTTTCAGCTGCTATTTTTGACTAGATATAAATAAAGCTGCTTTCTTTTGAAATATTCCTTAAAAGAGGTTATCCACTACTTTTATATTGATGGCCTCTCCTTAGCATAGGTCATCAATGTCAGATCAGCCAGGGTCCGACAACCGGGACCCCTGCCAATCAGCTGTTCTTAACAGTAGGCAGCCGGAGATGGTCAGTTCCGGAGCTGCCCCGTGAACTGATAGCGGCTTTGTACTGTACATTCGCCTCCTATTGATTTGAATGGAAGGCAGATGTGCAGTACCCAGCCACTATCAATGAACGCGGTAGCTCCAGAACTGAACATTTCTGTCTGCCTCCTGTCCACGCTGGCACCATTAACAGCTGATCGGCATGTCCCGATGTCCAGCCAATCGGACATTGATAACCTATCCTAAGGATATGTCATCAATGTAAAAGTAGTGGACAACCCCTTTAAGGTCTTAATCAGACATCTGTGTTTAAACACGTACATGAAAAAATGATACCATGGTCACCAGTGTTTTGGATTACTGTGTCACCAGTGTGTCAGTTTTTACCATCCGTGTGTAATCGGTGTTTTTCACAGATGGATGAATAAACTACACAGCTTCGCCTATACTTTGCAGTGTTAAAAACATACAGCACACAGATGTTTTTCACAGACCCATAGACTTGTATTGGTCCTTTTTATTAGTGCTGCCAGATAAAACGGACATGTGACCAGCATCATAAATTATAGCAGGTACGTGTTCTATCTGTTGAAAAATGAATACAACACGTATGTGTGATTGAGGGCCGACTTATTTTTGGTAAATTTTTACGAACAAAGTCATGTGCGGATTACATGTGTTTATACTGCGTCTCTGCTGTGGAAATGCACTAAAAATGCAGCGGAAAAACAACTCCCCAAATATTTGTTGTGGGAACCTAATTTATTTCACTAATATAGAGATTATAACGTGAGACACTTCTTTTGTCACCTACATATTTTACCAGTAGTATATGAGCAGATACTCTAAGGGGTACTTTGCACACTACGACATCGCAAGCCGATGCTGCGATGCCGAGTGCGATAGTCCCCGCCCCTGTCGCAGCTGCGATATGTGGTGATAGCTGGCGTAGCGAAAATTATCGCTACGCCAGCTTCACATTCACTCACCTTGCCCTGCGATGTCGCTCTGGCCGGCGACCCGCCTCCTTATTAAGGGGGCGGGCCGTGCGGCGTCATAGCGACGTCACACGGCAGGCGGCCAATAGAAGCGGAGGGGCGGAGATGAGCGGGACGTAAACATCCCGCCCACCTCCTTCCTTCTGCATAGCCGACAGGAGCCGCGGTGAAGGAGGTAGGAGATGCTCCTCGCTCCTGCGACTTCACACACAGCGATGTGTGCTGCCGCAGGAACGAGGAACAACATCGGACCGTCGCAGCAAGGTAATTATTGTTTTCGCTGATGCTAAACCGATGATACGATTACGACGCTTTTGCGCTCGTTAATCGTATCATCTAGGCTTTACACACTACGATGTCGAGAGCGACGCCGGAAGTGCGTCACTTTCGACATGACCCCACCGACATCGCACCTGCGATGTCGTAGTGTAAAAAGTACCCCTAAGGGCTCGCTCACACCACTGTATAAATCGGACAAGTACTATCCTATTCAATGGTGCCGTGCTGATGACCAATTGTTTTTCACTGACAGAATCTGACAGTGAAATAAAATAAATCACAAAATGCTGCAATTTCATGGTGAAATAAGACGAGATACACCCATTCAAGTGTATGGGTGCGTGGAAATCATCGGACTGCACTCGGATGACATCCACAACTCACACAATGGAGGAGATGGAGAAATTTTGTTCTGCATCTTCTCCACACAGTGGGCTAGGATTCTCTCATGTGAGACAATTGGATCACACTATGTTGATTCTGATCCAAATCTGATCACAGATTGATCAGATTGTCATTAGCATAATGCCCCCGATTCTCTGGATGAGAGGATCTACAGTCATGTGACACTAGCCTAAATTTGATCAATAAGGGCAGATACACACAAATGTAACACAGGTTACTGAAAAATATACCCCACAGACATGCAGGTTCTCATTCAGATTTGTGATAGAATTGTGTTGTTTCACCTTTTGCAAAAAGAAAAAAAAAAATAAGTGAAATTCTCTGCAATTCAGCGGTATTTCTATAGCGCAAGACATCTAAATCAGCATCAAAATCCACAAGGAAGAAAAGCAGATTTTAAGATGGATTTATTAGAAGTGTAAAATTACAGAGCACGTGGGTTCCCCCGACATGATAAATCTGTCAAAGCAAGTGGAAGGAGGAACGGGGTGATTCCTACTCAGAAAGCAGACTGAATGGGTTAATAATATGCACGGATATTCACCTCAATCAGATGGAAAATTAAGAAGTTTCAGTGATTCATTGTTTCCACCTGCAGTTATTCATTGGGCGGTCACTATAACTGGTCACACACGCATGGTATGAACAATAGGATGTGAATATCCATATTGAGAATTATATAATAAAAACGCACGATATAATTGGGATTTCTCATGTGGCCCTTGGCTCCATTGGACGGTGGCAATCCATATGTGCAATTGTAAACCACTGATTAATGAAAAGAGGTAGGCCTTGTGCGCATAGTGCAGTTTTGATGCGTTTTTTTGGTGCAGTTTGCGGCCTACATCTGCTTGTCTACCCTTATGCCAGCAAAGTCAATGAGCATTCCGAAGTGCTGTGCACACATTGCTTCTTTTTTCATTGCAGTTTTCGGTGCAGAAAAAAGAAGCAGCATGTCAATTGTTGATGCATTTTTTTCTTTCTTTTTGTAGCCCTTCCAGCCAATGATTTCACTAAAAAAAAAAGTGCATGGCACAACAACACAAAAAAATGCACCAAAATATGCATGCGGGGTTTTTTTGTTTGTTTTTCTGCCACAAGGTGCAGATTTTGGTGCAGAAAATGTCTGCACCAAAAACTCAGAATGCATCCATAGGCTTAAGAAGGGAAAGGACTGAGCAGTCCAGATCCCATGCGTACTGATGTACATAAAGTACTAAATGAAACATACCGGTTTAGGAGGTTTGTGCGCTCCGTGGGTTCCTCTCTTAGGTTTTCCACATGGCCACTTGGCTTTGCCTGTGAAGAAGACAAAGCATATAAATTACAGTCTCTTCTGACTTAGCATAGTAAGGAGTATATAGAATGATCCTTGAAGACGCTGCACATTTTAGCACTTGGATACCTAACATTCCCCATTTATTATAGTTTGGCACCTTCTTCACCTCTTTATGTAGAGAGACTTGACTGCAATCCAGATCCACTCACTTCTGGAAATGCATGGGGTCAGGGACGTCACTCCTATTGATTTCTGACCTCTCGTGCAAGCGAGACAGAAGATATCTGAAGACATGACGTCTCCAATTCCACTAACATCACAAGAAGGAAGTGAGGGGAGCCCGTTAAGCCAATATGCTACTACGGTCCTGTGATAATAGTTTAGAGCTTTAAGGGTGCTTTACACGCTGCAACCTCGCTAGCGATCACGTTAGCGATGTGACATGCTAGATCGCAGATAAGATTTTCCTAGATCGCACATAGGTCATTTTTGTAGCGCCGGTCACATGTGCGATCTCGGAAAATCGCATGTGCGATCTGGCGTGTTACATCGCTAACAAGATCGCTAGCGAGGTCGCAGCGTGTAAAGCACCCTTTACAGTGACTCTATCGACCACATCGACAATAGAAGGCAATATACTAAAGATGTTTACAAGGAGTTTTCAGGCATGCTCTGTGATCTGTGCAGAGGTCACTGTGCAGGGAGGTGGTAGAGGTGAGCTGGAGACATCACCCATTGTGAATGGTGGATTCAGTGTTACCTATATGAAGATGCAACTTTGTTTTTATCAGTGGATTTTCCTGAGGAAGAAGAGTGGCTATCTCTTCGAAACGCGTAGAATAAACCATCCCCATTGCTTTTATTATTTGGAGTGATTCTTTGTACAGAAGTGCGGAGTATACCACAATTATCCTGTTTTTTTAAGATGCTACTTTTCACAGTAATCCTGTCTGTGATGATAATGAGAAAGCTGCTAAGAAGTGACTTCTACAGAACAGGAATGGTCTGCCTATTGTGAAGAGGAGCTGTAGAGTGAAAATTGTAAGATTTAAGGATTCTTATCAACTATAGATGAATGTGTGGCAAAAACAAACAAACATAAAAATGTATTAGAGCGATATGAATACACATCCCCTGTAATTGCAGTATACCTCTTGCGTTTGGCACACTTTGGGAATAAAATTGCTCACCTATTACATATGGAGAAGCACAAGAGTTATGCTACATACTAATAAGCTTTGTGCGATGTGTTATTTCTTTTCACTCACACTTCTATCTCTAAATGTAAAGGAGAATGAGGGACAAAAAACAACTGATCTGCTGACAATATATATAATAAAGATATCAGAACCACATTCATGTACTATGACAACAGGTTCTAGCGCTCTACATCATCCCGTCCCATGGTAAGCACGCTGAGCTGTAAGCAGGCAGAGCCCATGTGATGGTTTATTCATGGCTGTACAGTACAAAGGATATTGATTGCCCAGAGATGTATTCCATTTTGTGCATTGATTTTGTATTCTATTTCCGTGTAACCGGACCACTGACAGCCCCCTGGAAGGAGATGTATTTCCCATAATCAATATGTGACCCAGATCCAGGGCACTTCTAGTGCTGAGGTAACAGCACAAAATAGAAGAGGAGTCCTTACCACCATGTTACGTTGCTTTATTACAATAACCCCTCTCCATCACATTTATTTTATACTTACAGAAATATTTGGTCAGGAACAAAGGTTGTGTCATTTTAGCTGTTTACCAACACATATTCAAGATACAGTTAGGCTACATGCGCACGCTGCTTTTTTTGCTGCTTTTTTGCTGCTTTTTTGGCTGCAGTTTTGTCAGCAGAACTTTCTGACATCTGACTTCCCAGCAAAGTCTATGAGAAGTCAGATTTGTCATGCGCACACTGCAGTTTATTTGTCAGCGTTTTTTTTGTCAAAAGTTTGTGACAAAAAAAATGCACCATGTTCATTCTTTCCTGCGTTTTTGTCAACATTTGTCACCCATTGAAATCAATGAGGGCATCAAAAACGCAGGAAAAAATGCATGTTATCAAAAGTGGTGCATTTTACCTGCCTTTTACCTGCGTTTTTGCTAGCAAAAACGCAGGTGATTTGTCAGGAAGTGAGGTCAGGCAAGTGGTCCCGTCCCGTCCTCCATGTGTTCCCCGAAGTACCGCTGTCCCCAGGGGAGATGATGTGGAGGACGGGACTATCAGCGGCGGCAGCGAGAGGGGGATGGACATTGGCAGCTGAAAACATTGATTTTTATCTCTCTCTGCTGCCGCCGCTGATAGTCCCGTCCTCCACGTGTTCCCTGAAGTACCACTGTCCCCAGCGTGGGGGAGATGATGTGGAGGACGGGACTATCAGCAGCGGCGGCAGCAGCGAGAGGGAAAAATCAATGTTTTCAGCTGCCAATGTCCATCCCCCTCTCGCTGCCGCCGCTGATAGTCCCGTCCTCCACGTGTTCCCCGACGTACCGCTGTCCCCAGCGTGTACGCACAGGGGAGATGATGGACCCCTCTCACCGCCGCTGAAAGTCCCGGGCTCCACGCTCCTGCCGGCTCCACGCTCCTGCCGGCTCCACGCTCCTGCCGGCTCCACGCTGTAGCGCGATCAGTTGAGCTGTCACTGAGGTTACTCGCGGCCACCGCTGGATTCAGCGGTGGCCGCGGGTAACCTCGGTGACAGCTCAGGCTGATCGCGCGGCTGTCTCCATTAGCTGCATGGAGGTGACCGGAGCGGCGGTGTCTGCTGCTTCTCCGGTCACCTGCATGCAGCACAGCTGGATGCGACGCTGGAGCATGCTGGATTACGCCGGACATGGAGGGTTTGTCGGGGTTAATAAATTGGTAATGAGGGAATGTGTATGTGTTTTTTATTTCTAATAAATGATTTTGTGTGTGTTTATTTACTGTAATTTACAGATTAATCATGGAGGGTGTCTCATAGACGCCTGACATGATTAATCTAGGACTTATTGGCAGCTATGGGCTGCCAATAACTCCTTATTACCCCGATTTGCCAACGCACCAGGGCAAATCGGGAAGAGCCGGGTACAGTCCCAGAACAGCCGCATCTAATGGATGCGGCCATTCTGGGCGGCTGCTGACTGATATTGTTAGGCTGGGGGGCTCCCCATAACGTGGAGCTCCCCATCCTGAGAATACCAGCCTTCAGCCGTATGGCTTTATCTGGCTGGCATTAAAATTGGGGGGACCGCACGCCAGTTTTTTTTAATTATTTATTTATTTCTAATTTTTTTTTTTTTTCAATTCAACAAGCTTTATGGGCTTGTTTGAACTGAAAAATACATGAAACAATTGTTGACAAAACTGCAGCCAAAAACGCACCAAAAAAGCAGCAAAAAAGCACCAAAAAAGCACCTACATTTCTTTTGACATTTCCAGGCTCTCTCTGACAAGGTGCAGTTTTGGCTGCAGTTTTGGCTGCAGTTTTGGCTGCATTTTGTGAACACGAAAAAGAAGCAGCGTGCGCATGTAGCCTAATATAATCAATATGGGCTTAATGTTCAGACTCTCAGCTTTAATTTAAGGGTATTTATATCCTGGTTGGAGTAAGGCTACATGCGCACGCTGCTTCTTTTCCTGCTTTTTTGCTGCTTTTTTGGCTGCAGTTTTGTCAGCAGAACTTTCTGACATTTGACTTCCCAGCAAAGTCTATGAGAAGTCAGATTTGTCATGCGCACATTGCAGTTTATTTGTCAGCGTTTTTTTTGTCAAAAGTTTGTGACAAAAAAAATGCAGCATGTTCATTCTTCCTGCGTTTTTGTCAACATTTGTCACCCATTGAAATCAATGAGGGCATCAAAAACGCAGGAAAAATGCATGCTAATCACAAGTGGTGCATTTTACCTGCCTTTTACCTGCGTTTTTGCTAGCAAAAACGCAGGTGATTTGTCAGGAAGTGAGGTCAGGCAAGTGGTCCCGTCCCGTCCTCCACGTGTTCCCCGAAGTACCGCTGTCCCCAGGGGAGATGATGTGGAGGACGGGACTATCAGCAGCAGCAGCGAGAGGTGGATGGACATTGGCAGCTGAAAACATTGATTTTTCCCTCTCGCTGCTGCCGCCGCTGATAGTCCCGTCCTCCACGTGTTCCCCGAAGTACCACTGTCCCCAGCGTGCACGCACAGGGGAGATGATGGACCCCTCTCACTGCCACCGCCGCCGCCGCTGAAAGTCCCGTCCTCCACGCTCCTGCCGGCTCCACGCTCCTGCCGGCTCCACGCTCCTGCCGGCTCCACACTGTAGCGCGATCAGCTGAGCTGTCACTGAGGTTACTCGCGGCCACCGCTGGATTCAGCGGTGGCCGCGGGTAACCTCGGTGACAGCTCAGCTGATCGCGCGGCTGTCTTCATTAGCTGCATGGAGGTGACCGGAGCGGCAGTGTCTGCTGCTTCTCCGGTCACCTGCATGCAGCAGAGCTGGATTACGCCGGACATGGAGGGCTTTGTCGGGGTTAATAAATTGGTAATGAGGGAATGTGTTTGTGTTTTTTATTTCTAATAAAGGATTTTTCGGGTGTGTGTGTTTATTTACTGTAATTTACAGATTAATCATGGAAGGTATCTCATAGACGCCTGACATGATTAATCTAGGACTTATTGGCAGCTATGGGCTGCCAATAACTCCTTATTACCCCGATTTGCCAACGCACCAGGGCAAATCGGGAAGAGCCGGGTACAGTCCCAGAACTGTCGCATCTAATGTATGCGGCAATTCTGGGTGGCTGCTGGCTGATATTGTTAGGCTGGGGGGCTCCCCATAACGTGGGGCTCCCCATCCTGAGAATACCAGCCTTCAGCCGTATGGCTTTATCTGGCTGGCATTAAAATTGGGGGGGGGACCGCACGCCAGTTTTTTTTAATTATTTATTTATTTCTAATTTTTTTTTTTTCAATTCAACAAGCTTTATGGGCTTGTTTGAACTGAAAAATACATGAAACAATTTTTTGTGACATTTCCAGGCTCTCTCTGACAAGGTGCAGTTTTGGCTGCAGTTTTGGCTGCAGTTTTGGCTGCAGTTTGTGAACACGAAAAAGAAGCAGCGTGCGCATGTAGCCTAAAGGTACCGTCACACTTTAGCGACGCTCCAGCGATCCCACCAGCGATCTGACCTGGTCAGGATTGCTGGTGCATCGCTACATGGTCGCTGGTGAGCTGTCAAACAGGCAGGTCTCACCAGCGACCAGTGACCAGCCCCAAGCCAGCAGCGACGCGTGGAAGCAACGCTGCACTTGGTAACTAAGGTAAATATAGCGTAACCAAGGGCTTGGTTACCCGATATTTACGTTGGTTACCAGCGCACACCGCTTAGCGCTGGCTGCCTGCACTCCTAGCCACAGTACACATCGAGTTAATAAGCAAACATTTGCTTATTTACCTGATGTGTAACTCCGGCTACGTTTGCAGGTAGCAGGGAGCCAGCACTGGCAGCGTGAGAGCGGCGGACGCTGGTAACGAAGGTAAATATCGGGTAACCAAGAAAAGGGCTTACCTTGGTTACCCGATATTTACATTGGTTACAGCTTACCGCAGCTGCCAGACGCCGGCTCCCTGCACGTTCAGATTGTTGCTCTCTCGCTGTCACACACAGCGATGTGTGCTTCACAGAGGGAGAGCAACAACTAAAAAATGAACCAGCACTGTGTGTAACGAGCAGCGACCTCACAGCAGGGGCCAGATCGCTGCTCTGTGTCACACACAGCGAGATCGCTAATGAGGTCACTGCTGCGTCACAAAAACCGTGACTCAGCAGCGATCTCGCTATGTATGAAGCACCCCTAAAGCTGGGTTCACACATAGCGACAGCAACAACGACGTCGCTGTTACGTCACCATTTTCTGTGACGCAACAGCGACCTTGTAAGTCACTGTTATGATCGCTGCTTACCTGTTTAACACAGCAGAAGCAGCAGCGATCACAACGACGCTGTGCTACCCTGTTTCCCCGAAAATAAGACAGTCTTATATTTTTTTTTGCCCTGAAAAAAGCACTATGTCTTATTTTCAGGGGGTGTCTTATTCTCGAGGAGACATGGTTGGTGGTAAGTTTACCCCCCACAAAAAGCAGACCGCCCCCCATCCCAGGATCGTCATACTTACCAGCCCAGGGCATCTGTATGGCTCCCAGATCCTCCTGTGATCTCCCATCAGGTACCCTGCACGCCTCCCCTGCGTCTGGCCGACATCAGATCTCACACACACACGCACACACACACACACACACGCGCACACACACACACACACACACCAGATCACACTCACTCACACACAAACACACACCCACCCCACTTCTTCCCACCCACCCCACGATCCCAGCAGCTGTGCTGCACGCCGTGCTCCTCTGCCTCCTGCCGACACTCACAGATCCGATCGCTTACGTTCACACACAGTCACCCATCAGACAGTATACACGCACACATCTGATCGCATACACCCACACCCCACTTCTTCCTGTGCCCTCCGGTGGGCGGTCCCAGCAGCTGTGCTGCACACCGTGCTCCTCTGCCTCCTGCCGACACTCACAGATACGATCGCATACACTCTCACACACTCACAGCATACACGCACACATCCGATCGCATACACTCACACACACTGACGATATCGCACATACGCGCTCACACACTCACAACATCCGGAGATACCACATGCTTCCGGCCATGTGATCCTTGGCAGGTCCTGGAAGGTCACTGCACGCACAGTATCGCCGCCGAGAAGCAAGCGATATCGCCGGAGGTTGTGAGTGTGTGGATGCGATCTGATGTGTGTGTGATGTGTATGTGAGAGTGAGTGAGTGTGATCTGATATGTGTCTGTGTCTGTGTCTGTGTGTGTGTGTGTGTGTGTGTGTGTGTGTGTGTGTGTGTGTGTGTGTGTGTGTTCCGCCGCTGCAGGACCTTGATGCGCTCACCTGCTCCCGGTCGGCTTCTGGTGAGTATGATCGGCGGTCTTCTTTCTTCTGTCTTCTCTCTTCTGGGGGTTGCCCGCTGCCTATAATGAAGTGTCTTGCAGTGTCTTTAACTCTTTCACCGCTGCATTACACTTCATTATTGACTGCAGCTATGTCTTATTTTCAGGGGATGTCTTATATTAAAGCTTCCCTGAAAACTCCTGGGATGTCTTATTTTCGGGGGCTGTCTTATTTTCGGGGAAACACGGTACATGTGCAGAGAGCAGGGAGCCGCGCTTAGCGCTGGCTCCCTGCTCTCCTTGCTACAGTATACATCGGGTTAATTAACCGATATGTACTGCAGCTACATGTGCAGAAAGTAGGGAGCCGCGCACACTGCTGAGCGCTGGCTCCCTGCTCTCCTAGCTACAGTACACATCGGGTTAATTACCCGATGCGTACTGCAGTTACATGTGCAGAGAGCAGGAGCCGGCACTGGCAGCGAGGGCGGACGCTGGTAACGAAGGTAAATATCGGGTAACCAGGGAAAGGTCTTCCCTTGGTTACCCGATGTTTACCGTGGTTACAGCTTACCGCAGCTGCCAGACGCCGGCTCCTGCTCCCTGCTCGCTTCATTTCGTCGCTCTCTCGCTGTCACACACAGCGATGTGTGCGTCACAGCGGGAGAGCGACGACCAAAAAATGAAGCTGGACATTCAGCAATGACCGGCGACCTCACAGCAGGGGCCAGGTCATTGCTGGATGTCACACACAGCGACAGCGACTGGACGTCGCTGCAACGTCTCAGAAAATGGTGACGTAGCAGCGACGTAGTTGTCGCTGTGTGTGACACCACCTTAAGGGTGCAGGAATTACAGCTGTTTAATATGTAGATGCCTCTTTTTGAAGTGAGCAATAGTAATTGGACAATTATTATCTCAAAAGCTGTTTAGTGGGCTGCATAAGCTATTCAGTAGTTAATCTATCATCAATTAAACAGGTAAAATGTCTGGAGCCGATTCCAGGTGTGGTATTTGAATTTGTAAACTACTGCTGTGAACCCAGGATGTGTGGTCAAAGGAGCTCTTAATGGAAGAGAAAAAGAACATCATGAGGCTGAAAAAAAAGAATAAATCCATCTGAGAGAAAACAGAAATGTTAAGAGTGGCCAAATCAACAGAGATTGGTACATTTTGCCCCAAAAATAAGAGCGCACTACTGAGCTTGGGAACTCAAAAAGGCCTGGACAGCCACGAAAGACAAGAGTGGTGGATGATCGCAGAATCCTTTCCATGGTGAAGGAAAACCCCTTCACAACATTCATCCAAATGAAGAACACTCTCCAGGTAGTAGGTGTTTCAGTATCTAAGTTTCCCATAAAGAGAAGACTTCATGAGAGCAAATACAGAGAGTTTATTACAAGATGCAAACCATTAATCAGCCTTAAAAACAGAAAGAAGGGAATTTTGTTACTTACCGTAAATTCCTTTTCTTCTAGCTCTTATTGGGAGACCCAGACGATTGGGGTATAGCTACTGCCCTCCGGAGGCCACACAAAGCACTACACTAAAAAGTGCAAGGCCCCTCCCCTTCTGGCTATACCCCCCCGTGGTATCACGGGTACTCCAGTTTTAGTGCCAAAGCAAGAAGGAGGAAGCCAATAACTGGTTTAAACAAATTAACTCCGAGAAACATCGGAGAACCGAAAAAACCGTTCAACATGAACAACATGTGTACCCGCAAACAACAAAAAAATCCCGAAGGACAACAGGGCGGGTGCTGGGTCTCCCAATAAGAGCTAGAAGAAAAGGAATTTACGGTAAGTAACAAAATTCCCTTCTTCTTCAGCGCTCTATTGGGAGACCCAGACGATTGGGACGTCCAAAAGCTGTCCCTGGGTGGGTAAAGAAATACCTCATGTTAGAGCTGCAAAAAAAAAAACAGCCCTCCCCTACGGGGATGTCACTGCCGCCTGCAGGACTCTTCTACCTAAGCTGGCATCCGCCGAAGCATAGGTATGCACCTGATAATGCTTGGTGAAAGTGTGCAGACTGGACCAGGTTGCTGCCTGGCACACCTGTTGAGCCGAAGCCTGGTGTCGTAATGCCCAGGACGCACCCACGGCTCTGGTTGAGTGGGCTTTTAGCCCTGAAGGAACCGGAAGCCCCGCAGAGCGGTAGGCCTCTAGAATTGGTTCTTTGATCCATCGAGCCAGGGTGGCTTTAGAAGCCTGCAATCCCTTGCGCGGACCAGCGACAAGGACAAAAAGAGCATCGGAACGGCGCATGGGCGCCGTTCGGGAAATGTAGATTCTGAGTGCTCTCACCAGATCTAGCAAACGTAAGTCCTTTTCATACCGGTGAACCGGATGAGGGTAAAAGGAAGGCAAGGATATATCCTGATTAAGATGAAACGAGGATACGACCTTAGGGAGAAACTCCGGAATGGGGCGCAGCACTACCTTGTCCTGGTGGAACACCAGGAAAGGAGCCTTGGATGACAAAGCTGCCAGCTCAGACACTCGCCGAAGCGATGTGATCGCGACAAGAAACGCCACTTTCTGTGACAGGCGAGAAAAGGAAACGTCCTTTAGAGGCTCGAAGGGCGGCTTTTGCAGAGCAACAAGTACTCTGTTCAGATCCCATGGATCTAACGGCCGCTTGTACGGGGGCACAATATGACAGACCCCCTGTAGGAACGTGCGCACCTTAGGAAGACGTGCTAGACGCTTCTGAAAAAACACCGACAGTGCCGAGACTTGCCCTTTAAGGGAGCTGAGCGACAAGCCCTTTTCCAACCCCGATTGCAGGAAGGAAAGAAAGGTGGGCAATGCAAATGGCCAAGGGGATACTCTCTGTGCAGAGCACCAAGATAAGAAAATCTTCCACGTTCTGTGGTAGATCTTAGCAGACGTTGACTTCCTAGCTTGTCTCATTGTGGCTACGACTCCTTGAGATAATCCTGCAGACGCTAGGATCCAGGACTCAATGGCCACACAGTCAGGTTCAGGGCCGCAGAATTCTGATGGAAAAACGGCCCTTGGGACAGTAAGTCTGGTCGGTCTGGCAGTGACCACGGTCGACCGACCGTGAGATGCCACAGATCCGGATACCACGATCTCCTCGGCCAGTCTGGGGCGACGAGTATGACGCGGCTGCAATCGGATCTGATCTTGCGTAACACTCTGGGCAAGAGTGCCAGAGGTGGAAAGACGTATGGGAGCCGGAACTGCGACCAATCTTGAACCAATGCGTCTGCCGCCAGAGCTCTTTGATCGCGCGACCTCGCCATGAATGCCGGGACCTTGTTGTTGTGCCGGGACGCCATTAGGTCGACGTCCGGCACTCCCCATCGGCGACAGATTTCCTGAAACACGTCCGGGTGAAGGGACCATTCCCCTGCGTCCATGCCCTGGCGACTGAGGAAGTCTGCTTCCCAGTTTTCTACGCCGGGGATGTGAACTGCGGATATGGTGGAGGCCGTGGCTTCCACCCACATCAGAATCCGCCGGACTTCCTGGAAGGCTTGCCGACTGCGTGTCCCCCCTTGGTGGTTGATGTATGCCACCGCTGTGGAGTTGTCCGACTGAATTCGGATCTGCCTTCCTTCCAGCCACTGCTGGAAGGCTAGTAGGGCAAGATACACTGCTCTGATTTCCAGAACATTGATCTGAAGGGTGGACTCCTGCGGAGTCCACGTCCCCTGAGCCCTGTGGTGGAGAAACACTGCTCCCCACCCTGACAGACTCGCATCTGTCGTGACCACTGCCCAGGATGGGGGCAGGAAGGATCTTCCCTGAGACAATGAGGTGGGAAGGAGCCACCATTGTAGAGAGTCCTTGGCCG
This sequence comes from Anomaloglossus baeobatrachus, assembly GCF_048569485.1. Lineage (NCBI taxonomy): Eukaryota > Metazoa > Chordata > Amphibia > Anura > Aromobatidae > Anomaloglossus > Anomaloglossus baeobatrachus. Next base: position 434,345,539 of record NC_134356.1, read on the forward strand.
AGACCGCTACCACTGCCGCCATGACCTTGGTGAAAACCCGTGGGGCTGTCGCCAGACCGAATGGCAGAGCTACGAACTGAAGATGTTCGTTTCCTATCACAAAACGTAGAAAACGTTGATGTTCTGTAGCAATTGGCACGTGGAGATAAGCATCTTTGATGTCTATTGAGGCAAGGAAGTCTCCTTGAGACATTGAGGCCACGACAGAGCGGAGGGTTTCCATCCGGAACCGCCTGGCGTGCACATGTTTGTTGAGCAGCTTTAGATCCAGAACAGGACGGAACGAGCCGTCCTTTTTTGGAACCACAAAGAGATTGGAGTAAAACCCTCTCCCTTGTTCCTGAGGCGGTACAGGAACCACTACTCCTTCCGCTCTTAGGGAGTCCACCGCCTGCAGCAGGGCATCTGCTCGGTCTGGATGTGGGGAGGTTCTGAAGAACCGAGCTGGAGGACGAGAACTGAACTCGATTCTGTACCCGCGAGACAAAATGTCTGTCACCCACCGGTCTTTGACCTGTGACATCCAAATGTCGGAAAAGCGGGAGAGCCTGCCCCCGACCGGAGATGCGGAGGGGGGGAGCTGGAAGTCATGAGGTAGCCGCTTTGGAAGCGGTTCCTCCATTTGCTTTCTTGGGGCGCGCGTGAGCCCGCCAGGAATCTGAGCTTCTTTGCGTCCTCTGAGTCCCTTTGGACGAGGAGAATTGTGTCTTGCCCGAACCTCGAAAGGACTGAAACCTCTGCTGCCATTTTTTCTGCTGAGGTTTGCTTGATCTGGGCTGGGGCAAAGAAGAGTCTTTACCCTTGGACTGTTTAATGATGTCAGCCAATGGCTCGCCAAACAGTCTATCTCTAGATAAAGGCAGGCTGGTTAAACATTTTTTGGAACCAGCATCTGCTTTCCAGTCCTTTAACCACAAGGCTCTGCGCAAAACTACCGAATTGGCGGACGCCATTGAGGTGCGGCTGGTAGATTCTAGGACCGCATTGATAGCGTAAGACGCAAACGCGGACATCTGCGAGGTAAGGGACGCCACTTGCGGCACCGCTGGATGTAAGATAGCATCCACTTTTGCTAACCCTGCTGAAATAGCTTGGAGTGCCCATACGGCTGCGAATGCTGGAGCAAACGACGCGCCGATAGCTTCATAGACAGACTTTAACCAGAGGTCCATCTGTCTGTCATTGGCATCCTTAAGTGAAGCGCCATCCTCCACTGCAACTATGGATCTAGCTGCAAGTTTGGAAATCGGGGGGTCAACTTTTGGACACTGGGTCCAGCGCTTGACCACATCAGGGGGGAAAGGAAAACGTGTATCCTTAGAACGTTTAGAGAAACGCCTTTCTGGATGAGCGTCGTGTTTCTGGATTGACTCTCTGAAGTCAGAGTGATCCAAGAAAGCACTTAATTTACGCTTGGGATAGAGAAAACGAAACTTCTCCTGCTCTGCAGCTGCCTCCTCTGCAGAAGGGGCTGGGGGAGAAATATCCAACAGTCTATTGATGGCTGAGATAAGCTCGTTTACCATGGCGTCCCCATCCGGGGTATCCAGATTGAGAGGGGTTCCAGGATAAGACTCCTGATCACTCTCATCAGACGCATCACAGAGCGACTGATTGCGCAGAGACCCTGAGCAGTGTGATGACGTTGAGGGTCTTTCCCAGCGAGCCCGCTTAGGGTGGCTGGGGCTATCATCTGAGTCATAATACTCAGCCTGTGAAGCCGGGGACCCCCTTGCAGTCTGGATTAAATCCAACTGAGGGGGATTAGAGGACAGAGACCTCGCCGTGTCCATAGACTGAGCCCCAGGCATGGATTGCAAAGTTTCAAGGATTTTTGCCATAGTCACAGACATATTATCAGCAAAAACTGCAAAGTCTGTCCCTGACACCGGGGCAGGACTTACAGGCGTCTCAGCCTGGGTCACTACCCCTCCGGACTCCGGCTGGCGAAGCAGCACCGGATCTGAGCATTGCACACAATGGGGGTCCTTGGAGCCTGCTGGTAGAGCAGCCCCACATGCAGCACACGCAGTGTACACAGCCCTAGCCTTGGCAGCCTTGCGTTTTGTGGATGACATGTTGCTGCCTCCTCAGAGCGATCTGGGTATACAGCCAGGAAGCGACCTCACAGTGCAAGCAATAAGGAAATATATATATGTCCAGTGACACAGTACACTAATACACACTGAGGCACTAGAGGGGCCAGCTGAAAAGCCGCTTACCGCCCGCTTAAGAGCGGGTGTGTGATCTCCAAAGCCCCCTAGTCCAGGTCTCCCAGAGCCTTGCGTCCTTCCTCCAGCCAGACATGCATGTAATGGCTGCCGGCGTCCTGAGAGAGGAGGGGGGCGGGCCCTGGGCGTTCCTGGCTAAGAGCGGGAAGCCTGCTTCCCTCTGTGCCTAGTGAGAGGGCTGGAGCATGTAAATCAGGCTCCAGCCCTCGTCGCTGCCGTGAAACAGCGTCTCTCCCCTACCCTGATTGACAGGGTGGGGGCGGGAACGAATCGGAGCTGCCGGCGTCCTAGGCCGCAAAAGCCGGGGACTAGATTTATAAACGCCACCGCCGTAAAAGCGCGGTCGGCGTGTCCCCGGCGAACTAAAAGTCACAGCAGCGCCGCCGGTCCAGCGGGGGTCGGCGCTGCGTTCCCACAACACAGAAAAAAAGTCCCCCAGTTAAACTGTAGGAACACTAGCTCTAGCGTTACGGTCCCCGGCGCACTACAACACCCAGCCAGCCCGGAGTGTGTCTGTGCCTGCTGGGGACACAGAGTACCTGTATGATGCAGGGCCTTGTCCCTGATGGTACTCCTGCTCGGCATCCACCAGGTGCTATGGGTCTGTGGATGGAGCCCGGCGTCAGAGCTTTGAGGCCGGCAGGATCCCACTTCCACAGAGCCCTACAAGGGGATGTGGAAGGAAAACAGCATGTGGGGCTCCAGCCCCTGTACCAGCAATAGGTACCTCAACCTTACAACACCATCTACGGGTGAGAAGGGAGCATGCTGGGAACCCTATATGGGCCCTCTTTTCTTCCATCCGAAATAGTCAGCAGCTACTGCTGACTAAAATCTGTGGAGCTATGCATGGAATGTCTGACCTCCTTCGCACAAAGCTTGAAAACTGGAGTACCCGTGATACCACGGGGGGGTATAGCCAGAAGGGGAGGGGCCTTGCACTTTTTAGTGTAGTGCTTTGTGTGGCCTCCGGAGGGCAGTAGCTATACCCCAATCGTCTGGGTCTCCCAATAGAGCGCTGAAGAAAGCAAGATTAGACTGTGCTAAAAACATCAAAAGAAGTCAGCCAAGGTCTGGAAAATCATTCTAGACAGATGAAACTAAGATCAACCTGTATCAGAATGATGGGAAGAAGAAAGTATGGAGAAGGCTTGGAACAGTTCATGATCCAAAGCACTTCACATCCTCTGTAACATATGGTGGAGGCAGGGTGATAGCATCGGCATGTTTGGCTTCAATGGTACTGGGTTACAAGTGTTTACTGATGATGTGACTGAAGGTAGAAGCAGCTAGATGAATTCTGAAGTATACAGGGTGATACATTATGCTAAGATTCAAACAAATGCAGCAAGATTGACTGGATGGTGCTTCACAGTACAGATGGCAATGACCCAAAACATACTGCAAAAGCACCCGGGAGTGTTTTAACTATTTGACTTTTGGAATGCAAAATTGGCTGGAACTGTTAGTGGACACCATGTCGCGTTTGGAGAGCCCCTGATGTGCCAAACAGTGGAAATCCCTACAAGTGACCCCATTTTGGAAAATAGACCCCTCAAGGAACATATCTAGATGTGTGGTGAACACCTTAAACTCCTAGGTTCTTCACAGATATTTATAACCTTAAGCCATGAAAATAAAAATATAGTTTTTGGTACTCACCATATAATCTGTTTCTCGTTAGTCTTCATTGGGGGAACGCTGGGGATAGTCTGCTGCCACCTGGAGGCTGACACTAATATTACATAGCAAAGAAATTAGCTCCTCGCAACCAGACTATAGCTCTCCTGCTGGACCCTGACTTCCTCAGTATAGTGAAAAAGCAGTAGGAGTAGCAAAAAAGGTAATGAAAAAGAACAACATAAGTATATGCCTGACCGGGTAACTGGAGGGAGCTGTGTCCCCCAATGAAGACAATTGAGAAACAAATTTTACGGCAAATGCCAAAAATCTACTTTTCTCAGTCACTTCATTGTGCGACACAGAACCCTGACATGTCCTAAAGTTATCCCTGGGGTGGGAAAAGACCCAATATAAATATCTGTTGAGACCACAGAACTTAGTGGTTAAGCTGAAGCAAAAGCTTGAATGACTACTACCTGTAAAATCGTCCTGCCCAAACTTGTATCAGCCAAAGCAAAGCTATGGACTCTAAAAAATTTTATAAAAAAGTGTGTATAGATGCCTAGGTAGCTGTGTTACAGAGCTGCAGGGCCGAGGCCTGATAACAAACCGCCCAGGAAGCTGTCACCGCTCACGAATGCTCCTTGACACTAAATGGGGAGCTCTGCTCTTCAATTTATAAGCCTGAACAATAGTTGCTTTGATTCAGCGAGAGATAATCGCTTTGGAGGCGGCCAGACGATCCCTGTGAGGCTATGTGCGCACGTTGCGTTCTATTACGCAGCGTAAAATAGTCACTGCATGTACGTCTCAGAACGCAGCCGAAAAGCTGCGTTCTGAGACGCATTCGGCAGAACGCAACGTGCGCACATTCCTGCAGAATTCATGCGTTCTGGATGCTTGCTCTGCCATGGGAAACGCATTCAGAGCGCACATTTTTGACAGTGCGGTCTCACTCGGCTCTGCTGCATCCCCATAGACTTTCAGCAGAGCCGACTGGGACCGGAATGTCAAAAAGAGCACATGGCTGGCTGCGGGAGACAGCCGCGCGATCAGAATGAACTCGGGTGAACTTCACCCGACTTCATTGTGATCGCGTGGCTCTGTCTGTGTGCCGTGGCTTGATTTACGGTCACAGGTGAAGGACTCATCTGTGACCGCAAATCTGAGTGACTGCAGTGAGCCGCGCGATCACCGGTGCCGTCACTCAGGTTACCCGCGGCCAGCTTGAGTCCTCCACCCGAGACATGTGGCCGCGGGTAACCTGAGAGACGTCCCCGCACACATCCCGACATTACCGCATACGTCCCCGCACACATCCTGACATCTCCGCACACATCCCGACATTACCGCCGACATCCCCGCACACATCCCGACATTACCGCCGACATCCCCGCACACAGCCTGACATTACCGCCGACATCCCGACATTCCCGCACACATCCTGACATTACCGCCTACATCCCCGCACACATCCCGACATTACCTCTGACATCCCCGCACATATCCCGACATTATCGGCGACATCCCCGCACACATCCCGACATCCCCGCACACATTCCGACACTACAGCCCTCATCTTCACCGCGCACACACCGGCATTACCTCAGTGACGTCCCCGCTGACAGCGCGACTCACTTCAGTTGCTGTGTGGAGCTGACAGGAGCGGCAGTGTTGTACTGCCGCTCCGGTCAGCTTCATGTAGCAGAGTTGGATGCGTCGCGGGACCTCGTGGATTACGCCGGACCTTGAGGTGTGTTTGGGGATTTTAATAAAGTGGTGAAAGAGGGTGGTTTTTGTCTTTTATTTCAAATAAAGGATTTTTCGGGTGTATGTGTTTATTTACTTTCACCAGGTTAATCATTGGGGGTGTCTCATAGACGCCTGCAACGATTAATTAGGACTTAGTGGCAGCTATGGGCTGCTGCCATTAACTCCTTATTACCCAGATTGCCACCGCACCAGGGCAGCTCTGGATGAGCCGGGTACAGTCCCGGGACTGTCGCATCTAATCCATGCGGCAATTCCGGGTGGCTGCTGGATGATATTTTTAGGCTGGAGGGCGCCCCATAACGTGGGGCTCCCCATCCTCAGAATACCAGCCTTCAGCCGTGTGGCTTTACCCTGGCTGGTATCAAAATTGGGGGGGACTGCACGCCGTTTTTTTTTAATTATTTATTTATTTATTTTACTGCACTACATAGACCCGCCCACCGGCGGCTGTGATTGGTAGCAGTGAGACAGCTGTCACTCAGCATGGGGTGGCGTGTCTGACTGCAACCAATCATAGGCGCCGGTGGGCGGGGGAAGCAGGGAATACGAGATTGAATAATGGGCGGCCGGCATTTTCAAAAGCAGGAGAAGCCGCCAGAGCAGTGTGACAGCTGTGCAGCTGATCGGTGAGTATGAGAGAGGGGGGAGTGGGATAGACCGACAGAGAGAGACCGACCGACAGGGAGACACAGAGACGGACAGACAGACAGAGAGAGAGACCGACATTACAACCAATACGCACAAAAGAAGTGACATGTCACTTCTTAGAACGCGCGCTTCGGGCAGCAGCCGAAGCGCTGAGCTCTAACACCACGTGCGCACAGCTCCTGCATAATCTTCATAGATTATGCTGGGGACGCAGGACGCATGCAGTTATGCTGCAGTGCAGATCGCAGCGTGACTGCATGTAAATACGCAACGTGCGCACATAGCCTGAGGGCCATTTGACAGGACAAATAAAGAATCAGCCTAAAAGGGGTGGTAGCAGATAAATAGTAACACACATCCCTAACCACATGTAGACTATGCTGTCTCTTTTCTAAGATGGAGAGGGACAAAAAAAAAGGCAACAAAATGTCTTCCTGAAGGTAAAAAGCAGAAACGACCTTGAGAAAGAAAGTCGGAACTGGCCTGAACACAGCTTTATCTTGATGAAGAACAAGCTAGCAATGATGAAGAACAAGCTAGAGCGCAGCAAGAAAGCGCCACCAAGTTTGAAACCTTTCTGACAGAGGTGATGGCTATAAGAAAAGCCACCTTTTGAGACAATAGAAGCATCAGAATCTGGCAAAGGCGCAAACAGGTGCAAAGGGAGAAAACTGGAGAACCTTCAAAACTTGATTATATTGCAGCATTCTAGGGATGCCTGATAAAAAAGCCTAATATGAGCCACTCCACGGAACAAAGTCTTGACTTGTGGTCCCGAGGCCAAATTCCTTTGGAACAAAATAGCAGGGCAGAAACTTGCCCTTTAAGCGAATTAAGGACTGGCTCTGCTTCTAGCCTGACTGCAAGAAAGAAAGTAAAACAGGCAAGGAAAAGAACATTGGAGATGTAAACGCAGACTTGCAGCAGCAAAAGTAAGCTTTTCAAATGCAATGGTAAATACAATACAAAGAAGGTTTTTATACTTTAATCATGGTCTGAATAACTGATTCTGAAAGGCCTGCCTTCCTCAGAATGTTTTGGAAAAGGCCGAAGGGCATTGCCCAGTAGGTCGATGATATCAAAATAAAATGCCCTCCAAGGCCAATCCGGAGCCACCAGGATTATTGGAATCCTCTCTACTCTGATCTTCTTGAGAACCCTGGGGAGAAGAGTAAGAGGTGGGAACACAGCGGATGGAAAGCTTGACTGGACTACAGTCAGGATGGATGACAGCAGTACCACCCTTTTTCCTCTAGAAGAAAGACAGACCCTGAGCCATGTCTAAGACCAGAAAGAGAAACCGCCCCGCCCCCCGCACGTATTCCCCGAACCGACACGGAGCGCCGACTCCCAGGTGAGTGCTGTACCCCCGGGAGCCCACACCAGCGTACGCCGGCAACCCAGCCGACACATACCCTCGCATTGCTGGGGTTGCCGGCGTACGCTGGTGTGGGCTCCCGTGCGTGTCTCTTAGACTCCTCACCCCCAGGACTCCTCCTCCTATTAGATTCCTCTCCCCCCAGGACTACTCCTCCTATTAGACTCCTCACCCCCAGGACTACTCCTCCTATTATCCTTCTCTCCCCCCAGGACTACTCCTCCTATTATCCTCCTCTCCCCAGGACTACTCCTCCTATTATCCTCCTCACCTCCAGGACTACTCCTCCTATTATCCTCCTCTCCCCCCAGGACTACTCCTCCTATTATACTCCTCACCTCCAGGACTACTCCTTCTATTATCCTCCTCTCCCCCCAGGACTACTCCTCCTATTATCCTCCTCTCACCCCAGGACTACTCCTCCTATTATCCTCCTTTCTCCCCAGGACTACTCCTCCTATTATCCTGCTCTCCCCCAGGACTACTCCTCCTATTATCCTCCTCTTCCCCCAGGACTACTCCTCCTATTATTATTCTCCCCCCCCCCAGAAATACTCCTCCTATTAGACTCATTTTCCCCCCAGGAATACTCCTCCTATTAGACTCCTCACCCCCAGGACTACTCCTCCTATTATCCTCCTCTCCTCCCAGGAATACTCCTCCTATTAGACTCCTCTCCCCCCAGGACTACTCCTCCTATTATCCTCCTCACCTCCAGGACTACTCCTCCTATTATCCTCCTCTCCCCCCAGGACTACTCCTCCTATTATACTCCTCACCTCCAGGACTACTCCTTCAATTATCCTCCTCTCCCCCCAGGACTACTCCTCCTATTATCCTCCTCTCACCCCAGGACTACTCCTCCTATTATCCTCCTTTCTCCCCAGGACTACTCCTCCTATTATCCTGCTCTCCCCCAGGACTACTCCTCCTATTATCCTCCTCTCCCCCCAGGGACTACTCCTCCTATTATTATTCTCCCCCCCCCCCAGAAATACTCCTCCTATTAGACTCATTTTCCCCCCAGGAATACTCCTCCTATTAGACTCCTCACCCCCAGGACTACTCCTCCTATTATCCTCCTCACCTCCAGGACTACTCCTCCTATTATCCTCCTCTCCTCCCAGGAATACTCCTCCTATTAGACTCCTCTCCCCCCAGGACTACTCCTCCTATTAGACTCCTCACCCCCAGGACTACTCCTCCTATTATACTCCTCTCCCCCAGGAATACTACTCCTATTAGACTCCTCACCCCCAGGACTACTCCTCCTATTATCCTCCTCACCTCCAGGACTACTCCTCCTATTATACTCCTCTCCCCCCAGGACTACTCCTCCTATTATTCTCCCCCCCCCCAGGAATACTCCTCCTATTAGACTCCTCACCCCCAGGACTACTCCTCCTATTATCCTCCTTTATCCCCAGGACTACTCCTCCTATTATCCTGCTCTCCCCACAGGACTACTCCTCCTATTATCCTCCTCACCCCCAGGACTACTCCTCCTATTATCCTCCTCTCCCCCCAGGAATACTCCTCCTATTAGACTCCTCTCCCCCTAGGACTACTCCTCCTATTAGACTCCTCACCCCCAGGACTACTCCTCCTATTATACTCCTCTCCCCCAGGAATACTCCTCCTATTATCCTCCTCTCCCCCAGGACTACTCCTCCTATTATACTCCTCACCTCAAGGACTACTCCTCCTATTATACTCCTCTCCCCCAGGACTACTCCTCCTATTATACTCCTCTCCCCCCAGGACTCCTCCTCCTATTATCCTGCTCTCCCCCCAGGACTCCTCCTCCTATTATACTCCTCTCCCCCAGGACTACTCCTCCTATTATACTCCTAGGAGGAGGAGTCTTGGGGGGAGAGGAGTATAATAGGAGGAGTAGTCCTGGGGGGAGAGGAGTATAATAGGAGTAGTCCTGGGGAGAGAAGAGGATAATAGGAGGAGTAGTCCTGGGGGAGAGGAGTATAATAGGAGAAGTAGTCCTGGAGAGAGAGTAGTATTATAGGAGGAGTAGTCCTGGGGAGAGAGGAGTATAATAGGAGGAGTAGTCCTGGGGGAGAGGAGTATAATAGGAGGAGTAGTCCTGGGGGGAGAGAGGAGGATAATAGGAGGAGTAGTCCTGGGGGGAGAGGAGTATAATAGAAGGAGTAGTCCTGGGGGAAGAGGAGTATAATAGGAGGAGTAGTCCTGGAGGAGGGGAGTATAATAGGAGGAAGAGTCCTGGGGAGAGATGAGGATAATAGGAGGAGTAGTCCTGGGGAGAGAGGAGGATAATAGGAGGAGTAGTCCTGGGAGGAGAGGAGGATAACAGTAGGAGTAGTCCTGGGGGGAGAGGAGGATAATAGGGGGAGTAGTCCTGGGGGGAGAGGAGGATAATAGGGGGAGTAGTCCTGGGGGGAGAGGAGTATAATAGGAGGAGTAGTCCTGGGGGGAGAGGAGTCTAATAGGAGGAGTAGTCCTGGGGGGAGAGGAGGATAATAGGAGGAGTAGTCCTGGAGGGGAGGAGTCTAATAGGAGGAGTAGTCCTGGGGGAGGAGTCTTATAGGAGGAGGAGTCCTGGGGGGAGGAGTCTAATAGGAGTAGTCCTGGAGGGGGAGGAGTCTAATAGTAGGAGTAGTCCTGGGGGAGGAGTCTAATAGCAGGAGTATTCTTGGGGGAGGAGTCTAATAGGAGGAGTAGTCCTGAAGGGGAGGAGTCTAATATGAGGGGTAGTCCTGGAGGGGGGGAGTCTAATAGTAGGAGTAGTCCTGGGGGGAGGAGTCTAATAGGAGGAGTAGTCCTTGGGGGAGGTGTCTAATAGGAGGGGTTTTCCTGGAGGGGGAGGAGTCTAATAGTAGGAGTAGTCCTGGGTGGAGGAGTCTAATAGGAGGAGTAGTCCTTGGGGGAGGTGTCTAATAGGTGGAGTAGTCCTGGGCGGAGGTGTATAGGTGCCCAATGTGTGCGGGGGGCGTGGCCGAGTGGGCATAGTGTGCTGGGGGCGTGGCCGAGCAGGCATAGTGTGCGGGGGCCGTGGCCGAGCGGGCATAGGGTGCGGGGGGCGTGGCCGAGCGGGCAGAGTGTGTGGGGGGCATGGCCGAGCAGGCACAGTGTGCAGGGGGCATGGCCGAGCGGGCACAGTGTGCGGGGGGCGTGGCCGAGCGTGCGCCGGCTCCGTCACGATCTCAGCATTGCAAGGTTATGTCTTGACTGGGTTGCCGGTGTGGGCTCCTGGGAGTGCAACAGTCACCTGGGAGTCAAGGCTCCGTTTGGGTTCGGGGAAAGGAGCGTGGCCGAGCGGGCGATGCGTGCGGAGTGCGTCGTGCGAGGGGTGTGGCCGTGCGGGGGGTGTGGCCGAGCCGAGCAGCCAATGCGACAGTTGTCACTGTAATGACGTCATTTTGGAGCAAGACAGACAGACAGACAGAATAAGGCAATTATATATATACTAGAAGGTGGTTAATGTATGATTTTTGTTATATATATATATATATATATATATATATATATATATAGATGTTGTTGTCTTTAGTTACCAAGTGTTTGTGTAGGGCGCTGTACATGTTCTGGGTGTTGTCTGGGTGTGGCGGGGGGTGAGAGCGGTGTTGTATGTGTGTTGCGTGTGTTGCGTTGTTTGTGGAGCGCTGTGTGTCTGTAGCGTTGTGTGTGTGTGTGTTGCGCGGTTTGTGTGGGTGTGGTGTGTTTTGGGGGGAGGTATGTTTTGTGCAATGTGTGTGTGTTGCGTGGTATGTGCGTATATTTATGTATGCCGCGGTGTTTGTGTGTTGGGTGTTGTGTGTGTGCAGCGTTGTCTGTGTGTGTGGGTGTCTGTGTAGGGCGGTGTTTGTGGTTCCCAGTGTGTGTGTGTGTGTTGGGGGGAGGTGTGCACCTCCCATCGTGCTCCATCCCCCATGCTGCGCACCCCCCATCGTGCTCCATCCGCCATGCTGCGCACTCCCAAACGTGCTCCATCCGCCATGCTGCGCACTCCCAAACGTGCTCCATCCGCCATGCTGCGCACTCCCAAACGTGCTACATCCGCCATGCTGCGCACTCCCAAACGTGCTCCATCCGCCATGCTGCGCACTCCAAAACGTGGTCCATCCGCCATGCTGCGCACTCCCAAATGTGCTCCATCCGCCATGCTGCGCACTCCCAAACGTGCTCCATCCGCCATGCTGCGCACTCCCAAAGGTGCTCCATCCGCCATGCTGCGCACTCCCAAACGTGCTCTATCCGCCATGCTGCGCACTCCCAAACGTGGTCCATCCGCCATGCTGCGCACTCCCAAACGTGCTCCATCCGCCATGCTGCGCACTCCCAAACGTGCTCCATCCGCCATGCTGCACCAGCATCAGCCTCTCTGCCCCCAGCATCAGCCTCTCTCCTCCCAGCATCAGCCTCTCTCCTCCCAGCATCAGCCTCTCTCCTCCCAGCATCAGCCTCTCTCCTCCCAGCATCAGCCTCTCTGTCCCCAGCATCAGCCTCTCTCCTCCCAGCCTCAGCCTCCCCCAGCATCAGCCTCTCTTCTCTCAGCCTCCCCCCTCCCAGCCCCCCCCAGCATCAGCCTCCCCCTCCCAGCCTCCCCCAGCATCAGCCTCCCCCTCCCAGCCTCCCCCAGCATCAGCCTCTCTCCTCCCAGCCTCCTCCAGCATCAGCCTCTCTCCTCCCAGCCTCCCCCAGCATCAGCCTCTCTCCTCCCAGCCTCCTCCAGCATCAGCCTCTCTCCTCCCAGCCTCCCCCAGCATCAGCCTCCCCCTCCTAGCCTTCCCCAGGATCAGCCTCTCTACTCCCAGCCTCCCCCAGCATCAGCCTCCCCCAGCATCAGCCTCTCTCCTCCCAGCCTCCCCCAGCATCAGCCTCTCTCCTCTCAGCCTCCCCCAGCATCAGCCTACACCCTCCCAGCCTCCCCCAGCATCAGCCTACCCCCAGCATCAGCCTACCCCAGCATCAGCCTACACCCTCCCAGCCTCCCCCAGCATCAGCCTACCCCAGCATCAGCCTCTCTCCTCCCAGCCTCCCCCAGCATCAGCCTCCCCCTCCCAGCCTCCCCCAGCATCAGCCTCCCCCTCCCAGCCTCCCCCAGCATCAGCCTCTCGCCTCCCAGCCTCCCCCAGCATCAGCCTCTCTCCTCCCAGCCTCCCCCAGCATCAGCCTCTCTCCTCCCAGCCTCCTCCAGCATCAGCCTCTCTCCTCCCAGCCTCCCCCAGCGTCAGCCTCCCCCTCCCAGCCTCCCCCAGTATCAGCCTCTCTCCTCCCAGCCTCCCCCAGCATCAGCCTCTCTCCTCTCAGCCTCCCCCAGCATCAGCCTACACCCTCCCAGTCTCCCCCAGCATCAGCCTACCCCAGCATCAGCCTACCCCAGCATAAGCCTACACCCTCCCAGCCTCCCCCAGCATCAGCCTACCCCAGCATTAGCCTACCCCAGCATCAGCCTCTCTCCTCCCAGCCTCCCCCAGCATCAGCCTCCCCCTCCCAGCCTTCCCCAGGATCAGCCTCTCTCCTCCCAGCCTCCCCCAGCACGCCGTGCTCCTCTGCCGACACTCACAGATCCGATCGCATACACTCACACACACACACTCACACATCTGAACACACTCACACACATCCGATCGCATACACTCACACACACACTGAAGATATCGCACATACGCGCTCACACTCACAACATCCGGAGATACCACATGCTTCTGGCCATGTGATCCTCCGGCAGGTCCTGGAAGGTCACTCCACAGTATCGCCGCCGAGAAGCAAGCGATATCCCAGGATGTTGTGAGTGTGTGGATGCGATGTGATGTGTGTGTGAGAGTGAGTGTGATCTGATGTGTGCGTGTGTGTGTGCGTGTGTATGTTCCGCCGCTGCAGGACCTTGATGCGCTGGTAACTATGCTACCATGGTTACCAGCGTATCCCGTCCCCCGCTCGCACAGGAGCCCACACCAGCATACGGCGGCAACCCCAGCAATGCGAGGGTATGTGTCGGCTGAGTTGGCGGCGTACGCTGATGTGGGCTCCCGGGGGTACAGTACTCACCTGGGAGTCGTGGCTCCGTGTCGGTTCGGGGAATGCGTGCGGGGGGCGGGGCCAGAGCGAGCGTGCATTGCGTGAGGGGGGCGGGGCGTGGTCGAGTTGCCAATGCGTGCAGGGTGTCGGGGCGAGAGGCCAATGAGTGTGGGGGGCGGAGTCTGGGCAAGCGGCCGGCCAATCCGTGTGCGGGCGAAGCCTGGGCGAGCGGCCAATCCGTGCAGGGGGGCGGGGCCATGGCGAGCCCAGCGGCCAATCAGCTTTGTTTCACCGTAAGGACACAATTTTGGAGCAAGACAGACAGACAGACAGACAGACAGAATAAGGCAATTATATATATAGACTAGAAAGTGGCCCGGTTCTAACGCATCGGGTATTCTAGAATTTATTGTGTAGTTACTGTATGATTTTTGTTATATATATAGATGTTGTTGTGTGTAGTTGCCAAGTGTTTGTGTAGGGCGCTGTAAATGTTCTGGGTGTTGTCTGGGTGTGGGGGTGTGTGAGAGCGGTGTTGTTTGTGTGTTGCGTTGTTTGTAGAGCGCTGTGTGTCTGCAGCGTTGTGTGTGTGGTGCTGTATGTGTTTCACGGTTTGTGTGGGTGTGTGTGTGTTTTGGGGGGAGGTATGTTTTGTGCAGTGTGTGTGTGTGTTGGAGGAGTAGTCCTGGAGGGAGAGGAGTATAATAGTAGGACTAGTCTTGGGGAGAGAGGAGGATAATAGGAGGAATAGTCCTGGGGGGAGAGGAGGATAATAGGAGGAGTAGTCCTGGAGGTGAGGAGTATAATAGGGGGAGTAGTCCTGGGGGAGAGTAGGACTACTCACCTCCAGGACTACTCCTCCAACACACACACACTGCACAAAACATACCTCCCCTCAAAACACACACACCCACACAAACCGCGCAACACACACACAGCACCACACACACACAACTCTGCAGACACACAGCGCTCCACAAACAACGCAACACACAAACAACACCGCTCTCACACACCCCCACACCCAGACAACACCCAGAACATTTACAGCGCCGTACACAAACACCGGAAGACACCGGAATCACTTCCTCCGGGTGCAGAGGAGTGCGGTGGAGCCAGGAGCGGGCAGCAGGAGGTGGGCGGGGCCTGCACAAGCTCCGGTCATGTGACAGCCGGAGTTAAGGGGGCTTTACACGCTACGATATCGTTAATGTTTTATCGTCGGGGTCACGTTGTTAGTGACGTTCACCATAGAGAGGTCGTCCCAAACTCAAAAATCGGTAAGGGTTGTTTAGTTGTTTATCCATGTTGTTCATCGCTCATGCGGCAGCACACATCGCTATGTGTGACACCGCAGGAGCGAGGACCGTCTCCTTACCTGCCGCCGGCCCCAATGTGGAAGGAAGGAGGTGGGCGGGATGTTACGTGCTGCTCATCTCCGCCCCTCCGCTTTGATTGGCTGGCCGCTTAGTGACGTTGCGGTGATGTCGCTGTGATGCCGAACGTCCCTCCCCCTTGAAGGAGGGATTGTTCGGCAGTCACAGCGCCGCCGCCGACCAGGTAAGTACGTGTGACGCTGCCGTAGCGATAATGTTCGCTACGGCAGCGATCACAAACAATCGCATGCGCGACGGGTGCGGATATGTGCGGACACTTTCCCTGTGGGCACATAGCCTTAATCCAGAATGGGCCGCACTGAGCCACACTTCTAGCGGATAATGAGAAGATTCTAATAGAAAACCATGATCTTTTCAAAAGGAAAACTCTTATAATCACCCCAGCATGAAGCAGGGAAGAGAAAGACAGATTAAAACTGGAACTTATGCTTCAAGAAACTGGACGACAGGACCAGAATTATCAGTCTCGCAGAATCGACGAGAACTAAGGCTATGTGCCCACGGGGACAGTGTCCTGCGGATATATCCGCAGGACATTCCGCAGGAGCTCCCAGAAAACCGCAGCAAAACTTTGTTTACATGCTGCGGTTTTATTGCGGAATGTCCTGCGGATATGGTGCGGGCATTCTGCATTGAGGATACAGTACCACGGCTTCGGCACTGCATCCTCAATGCAGAACATGTGCTGCAGTGATCGGGAGTTCATACTCACCTCCATCACACGCAGCACCTCGCTTTCCGGTGGCCGGGTCACTCTGTCAGCGTCTGCAGGATAAGGTGGGCGGGCCTGAACTAGCTCCAGCTGTCACATGACCGGAGCTCGTGCAGGCCCCGCCCACCTCTTCCTTCCTGTACCTGGATCCACCGCGCTGCTGTACACCGGACGGAGAAAGTGACTCGGGTGTCTGCTATCAAGGAAGGTAAGTATATGGGACCCTGCGGAGAAATCCGCAGGAATAATCCACATGCTGCTGATTTTTCCGCAGGGAAATCCGCATTATTTCCGCTGCGGAAAAATCCGCAGAGTGGGCACAGCAGTTCCCAAATGCCATAGAAATGGCTGGGGAGTAGCTGTGCTGCAGATTTTTGAAAAATCCGCGAATTTGCAAATTCCGCGCATTTTCCGCAGTGTGGGCACATAGCATAAGGGTTCTGAGTGCCCCAAAGCAAGCATCTTCAAGGGGGAGGACTACAGGCAGCACAATAGAGTACAGACTGGCCAGAAGAAAACGTATTACCACGAACAGCACATGCATAATAAGTGACTAGTGCAGGCTGGCCCAGAGGGCGAGAATAGCCCTCTCTAGACTCAGACATTCTAAAGACAGGATAACTCGCAGGATAAGTCACTGCCACTGCATGACTCCGCTCACAGACCTCCTGACCGCGCGACACAGCCAGGCAGGGCTCAGAACATACAGAGCACCATTTCACTTTTGGAAAACAAAATTGTCTGGAATGGATAGCAGGCAACATATTGTGTTTGGATAGCCCCTGATGTGCCTTAACAGTGTAAATCTCCTACATGTGACCCCATTTTGAAAACTACACCCCTGAAGGAATTTATCTAGATGTTTGGTGAGCACCTTAAACCCCCGGGGGTTTTACAGAATTTTACAAAGTTGAACCATGAAAATTAAAAAAATGGATTTTCCCACAAAAATGTTGCTTGAGCCCCAAATAGTTTCAATTGAAAATAGACCACAAAATTTGCTATGCAATTTCTCCTAAGTACGCCGATACCCCATGAGTGGTGGGAAACTACTGTTTAGACACAGTGCCAAGCTCCAAAAGGAAGGAGTGACGTTTTGGTGCCCAGACTTTAAAGGAATGGTCTGCGGGCACCATGTCGCGTTTGGAGTGCCCCTGATGTGCCTAAACAGTGGAAACCCCCAATAAGGAACCCCATTTTGGAAAATACACCCCTCAATTATCTAGAGGCATAGTTACAGTAATGATACTAATGCTTTTAGTATTACTGATGCACAAATTAATAGTGGTGGTATATGTAAATTGTGTAGAATACATCAAACTGTAAAAGGGCGTTGTGTTAAGAGAGTAAAAATAAATGTTATCAACAAAATGGACGTGTGGCACGCCGTGAAGAAATCCTTAAAGGGAATCTGTTACCAGGTTTTTGCCACCTAATCTGAGACCAGCATAACGTAGGGACAGAGATCCTGATTTCAATGGTGTTCACTTATTGGGCTGCATAGTGTAGTTTTGATAAAATCACTGTTTAATCAGCAGTAGATTATCATTACAGGACTACTTGGTGCTGCTAGGTAGTCCAGCATATTCATGAGCTCTGTATAACTGCTAGATTTGCAGCAGAGAAAACAGTGATTTTATCAAAATGACAGTAATCAGCTCAGTAATTGACACATTGCTGGAATCAGGGTCTAATATGCTGCTCTCAGATGAGGTAGCAAAAACCTGGTGACAGATTCTTATTAATGCAAGAGAAAGGTTTCTCAGGGTAGGTTTTACAATGGGAAATTGTGTCGTTTCGTATTCCCCTCCTGAAGAATACTCTGCACCGTTTCTGCGTTCTTCCCTTCCTCACAATTCGGGGAACGTCATAAGAAAAATGTTGACCTGGTACAACACGGACACCAACAGTTTCACATGTACTGGGACGCTCACCTTCCTGACTGTCAAACATTAGAGCCTTGATGACTACCTCCTGAAACTGAAGCATTGTGTATTGCCTGCATATTGAAAGCATTGTATAATGCCCTCTGTATAATGTGTACAGCCAACGTTTTATACGATACTTTTGCTATTCGCATAGCGCTGTATAGTTTGAAGACCTGATCTGAGAAATCTACAGCCCCCATCAATGTACTATAGTGCAGTCAGGATTACTCAGTACTCAGGAGACTGAGTAAGGACAACTCGTCCGAAACGCGTCCTCCTAGCATGGCATAATGGACTTTTTAATGGTTTTTCAATAAAGGACTTTTAATTTTTATTAAATGCACCGTGCTGGATCGACTTCTTTGAATCTTGGTTAAATTCTGTACTATGTGCAAAGAAACAAATATCCAGCTCACTCCAAGACGTCCGCACTCCTGGCGGTGGTGAAGTACGAGATTCCTCTGCTATTCAGCGTCTGAGGCACAGGTGAACAAAGGAATGTCCAGCTTCACGTTTCCATAAAAAAAACAGCTTTAATGAAAAACTTTTTTAAAATACAGTGAAACCTCGCTTAACGAGTAACCCAGTTAGCGAGTATTTCACTCAACGAGCAAAGCTTGCTGTAAATTTGTAACTGAGTTTACGAGCAAGCTTTGCCATACAAGCAAAATACTCGCCGCACACACTTCCGCTTTCGTACATCCACTGCGCTTTAACCCGCTTGTGCAGTCCACACAAACACACACAACGGATGGAACGGAAGGTAAGGTGAGATTAATATGTGTACCTTCCGTTCCATCGCCGGCCTCATGGTTCTTGTAGTTCGCCGCTACAGGCTGTGTATCTGCAACCATCGCAACGAGGGAGGAACTTCCGCTGTCAGCAGCTTCTCAAAGGCAGCGCGCTGGCCAATCAGAGGCAAGCGGCTCCTGCCTTTAACGTCAACGCTCTGGCAGCGGAAGTTCCTCCCTCGTGGCAATGGTTACCGATACACAGCCTGTACCGGCGAACTGCAAGTTCCAGGAGACCGGCGATGGAACGGAAGGTAAGGTGAGCATAATACATATATGTATGAGTGTGTGCGTGTTTCTGTGTGTATTTGTGCGTGTGTGGAATGGCACAATAGGGGACCAGGATGGGACATTTAACAAGTTGTGGAACGAATTGTCTGCATTGAATGATTTCCTATGGGAAATCTTGCTTTACTGAACGAGTAACTTGGTTAACAAGCACACTGCCAGAACGGATTGTTCTCGTTAACCAAGGTTCCACTGTACAAAGAATATTTTTCTTGTAATAAAGATAAGCCACAAAAGTATACCATCTCTGAGTCAGAAAAAATCCAAAGGTTCTTTAAACCGCACACCAGACACACTTTGAGCACATAGTTTAGCTAACCAAGGGATCGCATGAAGGCGGGCAGTGGATGAAAAAGTGGCTAACATGTATGCAGATGTCTCCAATCAAGTCTATGCAAGCCACAGAGCTGTTACCTAATCTAAAAACTTCCAGAAATAAAGCAGACTTACAGTGGCTTATCTTTATTACAAGAAAAATATTCTTTGTATTTTAAAATGTTTTTCCATTAAAGCTGTGTTTTTAAGGAAAGGTGAAGCTGGATCATTCCTTTGTTCACCTGTGCCTCAGACGCTGAACAGCAGCGGGACCTCGTGCTTCAACAGCACCAGGAGTGCGGACGTCTCGGGGTGAGCGGATATTTGTTTCTTTGCACTTACGCTTGGCTGTTATCTAATCTAAAGACTTCCATAAATAAAGCAGACACTGCAGAACCCAAATTGTCAAATTGTACAATTTTGTAAGCACCTTCATTTTCTTTGCTCTCCAGAGGGACACTCCAGGCTATCAAGTTTCTTGCAGTCCGCCCTTCTTCAGCCACAATCTTCCGAACCTTGTCATGACTGTTAGATCTTTGAAACGAAGCCTGCAAATAAGACAGTGAACAAAAACAGCAATCTTATAAGTAGCTCCATAGGAAGAATAGGCAGAAGACACAATTTCTATTTAGCTGTGTTCCAGCTATATAGCCAGTACACATTGGGGTAATATTGGCTCTTGCATAGCAAACTTTATAGTAAGTGACAGACTAGGCCTATGAGACTAAGGGGCACTTTGCACACTATGACATCGCAAGCCGATGCTGCGATGCCGTGCGCGATAGTCCCCGCCCCTGTCGCAGCTGCGATATCATGGTGAAAGCTGCCGTAGCGAACCTTATCGCTACGGCAGCTTCACACGCACTTACCTGCCCTGCGACGTCGCTCTGGCCGGCGAACCGCCTCCTTATTAAGGGGGCGGGTCGTGCGGCGTCACACGGCAGGCGGCCAATAGAAGCGGAGTGGCGGAGATGAGCAGGACGTAAACATCCCGCCTACCTTCTTCCTTCCGCACTGCCGATGGACGCAGGTAGGAGATGTTCCTCGCTCCTGCGGCTTCACACACAGCGATGTGTGCTGCCGCAGGAACGAGGAACAACATCGTAATATCGGTATTTCCCAATTCAAGTAAATGACCGAAGCTACACCAATGATACGATTACGACGCTTTTGCGCTCGTTAATCGTATCATAAAGGATTTACACACTACGATGTCGAGAGTGACGCCGGATGTGCGTCACTTTCGATTTGACCCCACCGACATCGCACCTGCGATGTCGTAGTGTGCAAAGTGCCCCTTAGTCATTTTCCAGGTCCAACCTCAAGAGCAAAGGTCAATGTATTAATTGCATAGGGACCTTTGTGCTGTCTCTATGATAGAGCTTGTAAATTTGTGAAAAAATAAGACAGCACTCAGATGTCATTAATATGTTGTTTTTTTATGGACTGTTAGGCTATGTGCCCACTTGAGCTTCCTTCCGCGGATTTTGCCGTGGAAAAACTGCGGATTTATCTGGATTTTCCAGATAAATCCGCAGGTTTCAGCAAGTACAGACACTCCCCATGTTATCCTATGGGACATGGGAAGTGTCTGTGTCCACGCTGCGGAATATGCTGCGGATGTCCCGCAGCCGCACATAACTGCATGTCAATTATTCCTGCGGATTTACCTGCGGAAATCCCATCTCTCCACTATGGAGATAGAGGCTTACCTGCCTTGTAGTGATGTGTCGGTTGCGAACGATCCGACACAAAGATCCAGCTCCCTGCAGTGACTGACAGGAGCCGGATCACCAAAGTGAGCCACTAAAATCGCTAAATGGCTTTTTTCGCCGCTGAAACCCTGCCCACCCGCGTCTAAACCCAGCCCACTCAGCTATTTAATTGGTCCCTTGTAAATGGGCGGGGTTTAGCCGTGGGTGGGCATGGTTTCAGTGGCGTCACTATAATCTAAAATATGTGTTCACCTGGGGTGAACACATATTTAATAAGGAGCCGAGAAGGATCCGAATGAGCTGGCTCTTTTTGGTGAGCAGAGCCATGGGACCCGGATCACCAAAAAGAGACGGACTGCCCATCACTACTGCCTTTGTCCCATACTTACCTGCCTTGATAGGAGACACCTGAGTCAGGACGGCAGTGGAGCTAGGAGCAGGAAGGAGGAGGTGGGTGGGGCCTGCACGAGCTCCGGTCATGTGACAGCCGGAGCTAGTTCAGGCTCGCCCAACTTCTCCTGCACAGTGCAAACGCTGACAGACACGGCGGCCGGAGAGTGTAGTGCTGCGTGATGGAGGTGAGTATGAACTCCCCGATCACTCCAGCACTTGTTCTGCATTGAGGATGCAGTGCTGAAGCCATGGTACTGTATCCTCAATGCAGAATGACCGCAGCATATCCCCAGGACATTCCGCTGTACATCCGCAGCATGGAAACAGACAAAGTTGTGCTGCGGATTTCTAGGAACTCCTTCGGAATGTCCTGCGGATATAACCGCAGGACACTTTCCCCGTGGGCACATATCCTTAGGCTATGTGCCCACGGGAGCTTGCTCCTGCAGATTTTGCCACGGAAAAACTTCAGATTTATCTGGATTTTCTAGATAAATCCACAGGTTTTAGCATGTACAGACACTCCCCATGTTATCCTATGGGACATGGGGAGTGTCTGTGTCCATGCTGCGGAATGTGCGGCTGCGAAATATGCTGCGGATGTCCCGCAGCCGCACATAACTGCATGTCAATTATTCCTGCGGATTTACCTGAGGAAATCCCGGCGCTCCACTATGGAGATAGAGGCCGGGACTTCTGCAGGTAATCCGCAGAATGTCCGCAGGTTTACCGCAGCTATTTCGCTGGAATCACGCAGCTAAAAATAGCTGCGGGTTCCGGGGGTCAGCTGCGGGAAACCTGCGGACATAACTGTGGATATGCAAGCTCTCGTGGGCACATAGCCTTAGATAGGAGAAAGAAGCCTATAGTCCAAAAAGTAATTTCAATGTAGGTAAGAACAGACAGAAAAAACCTAATATATTATCTGTATTCCTCCAATGTAATCAAGCATCAGACAAGATACACATATACACAATAAATATTTTATTGTGACTCACAACTGCACAATAAAAATAGAATTTAAAAGTTAAAGGGAACCGGCCACCAGGATTTTCCCTTATGAGTTGCGGCCACCACCAATAAGCTCTTATATACAGTATTCTGGAATGCTGTATATAAGACACCAGGCCGCTGTGCAGAAAGTAAAAACCTCTTTTGCAATACTCACCTAGGGGGCGGTCCGGTCCGATGGTTGTCACTGCTCTCCGGTATCATGCCTCCTCCATCTTGTACGATCGCTGACCTCCTGCCCAGCCCCATGTGCATGACGCATCCTGCATCATCCACACAGAGGCCACCATTGTGCTCCTCTACAATCACATTTTGATCTGCCCGGCTGAGAGCACATCAAAGTATTGTAGTGCGCATGCGGTCTTTGAGATTTCCTCGCCCATGCACATTACAGAACTTTGCTCTGCCCTCAGCAAGGCAGATCAGAGTGCGCCTGCGCACAGGACAAGTCATGCACACGGGGCTGGGCAGGAGGATGGCGATCGCACAAGATGGAGAAGACGAAAAACTGAGAGCAGCGACACCCATTGGACAGGACCGCCCCATAGCGGAGTATAATAAAGGTGTTTTTTTATATTATACAGATCAGCCTGGGCTCTTATATACGATATTCCAGAATGGTGATGGTGACCGCAGCTCATAAGGGAAATATCTGGTGACAGGTTCCCTTTAATAATAAAAACAAAGAACAATGAAAGCAAGGGGAGGCCAATGAGCGACACAAAATAACTAAGATAAGATTACAAGGATAGTCGTCACCACATGACAGAAACCTATGAAGCAGTAATGAAAACAGGTGTATATAGAAACATACAGTAGAGATCAAAAGTAGAGAACAACACACAATTTCCTAAATGTTAAGGTCATTGTGTAGTCCTAAGTGATTATCTCCTAACATGAGTAATCTAGCAGTATTTTAAGCTCATTTCATAAATTGAATTTTTTTAAAAGCACATAATAAAAATGTAAATGAGATAAATGTAAAAGAACACTGATCAAAATTAGAGAACACTTTCAGATACCTGCAGGTTATTGGTGGTAATCTACATAAGCAAGGGTGGTTGACCTTAGGGAGATCAACATCCAACACCACGGAGGCACCATCACGTGTTTCTCAACGCAGTGATTATAGAGCAATGCCCCCTAGGAGCTATTCAAAACAAGATAGCCTGCGGAGACACCATCACATGTGTCTCAACGCTGGCAGGAAACTAGCCAGGTCTTCACCAGGAAGGAACAACCACGGGAAGGGCAGTCTCCAGTCAAGGAGACCACCTATGCCAAACATGGTATCCATCCACAGACAGCCGTTTTGGGGTATTTGCCCCTCATCAGTGTGGTGGAGTAGGAAACTGGCTAGTGGGAGCAATGCCTAGTAGAAGACTACATAAGCAAGGATGGTTGACCTTAGGGGGCATTACTCTAGAATCACTGCGTTAAGAAACACGTGATGGTGTCTCCGCGGTGTTGGATGTTGATCTCCCTAGACCATTCTTCTTTGGCAAACTGCTCCAGGTCCCTGAGATTTGAAGGGTGCCTTCTCCAAACTGCCATTTTGAGATCTCTCCACAGGTCTTCTATGGGATTCAGGTCTGGACTCATTGCTGGCCACTTTAGTAGTCTCCAGTGCTTTCTCTCAAACCATTTTCTAGTGCTTTTTGAAGTGTGTTTTGGATCATTGTCCTGCTGGAAAACCCATGACCTCTGAGGAAGACCCAGCTTTCTCACACTGGGGACTACTTTATGCTGCAAAATTTGTTGGTAGTCTTCAGACTTTATAATGCCATGCACACAGTCAAGCAGTCCAGTGCCAGAGGCAGCAAAGCAACCCCAAAACATCAGGGAACCTCCGCCATGTTTGACTGTAGGGACCGTGTTCTTTTCTTTGAATGTCTCTTTTTTTTCCTGTAAACTCTATGTTGATGGCTTTTCTCAAAAAGCTCTACTTTTGTCTCATCTGACCAGAGAACATTCTTCCAAAATGTTTTAGGCTTGCTCAGGTAAGTTTTGGCAAACTCCAGCCTGGCTTTTTTATGTCTCGGGGTAAGAAGTGGGGTCTTCCTGGGTATCCTACCATACAGTCCCTTATCATTCAGACGCCGACGGATAGTATGGGTTGACACTGTTGTACCCTCGGACTGCAGGGCAGCTTGAACTTGTTTGGATGTTAGTCGAGGTTCTTTATCCACCATCCGCACAATCTTGCGTTGAAATCTCTTGTCAATTTTTCTTTTCCTTCCACATCTAGGGAGGTTAGTCACAGTGTCATGGGCTTTAAACTTCTTGATGACACTGCGCACCATAGACATAGGAACTTTCAGGTCTTTGGAAATGGACTTGAAGCCTTGAGATTGCTCATGCTTCCTCACAATTTGGATTCTCAAGTCCTCAGACAGTTCTTTGGTCTTCTTTCTTTTCTCCATGCTCAATGTGGTACACACAAGGACACAGGACAGAGGTTGAGTCAACTTTAAAGGGAACCGGTCATCAGAAATTTGGCTTTCAACCTAAATGTTTCCCCCTCTGCAGCTCCTGGGCTGCATTCTAGTAAGGTTCCTGTACTTTTTGTGCCCCCTTTTAAACCAAAATAAATACTTTATAAAGTTATACCTTTTGGTATGAAAATCTTGTAAATTCTCCATGGGGGCGGGCCGTCTGGTGTCTGTTGCTGTCCCTTACGCCGTCCCCCCACGCTCCAAATCATCCCTCAGGACGCCGCCCACTGCACCCGAGGTCCCGTGCACGCCAGGACACCTGGTGACGTGGTCGCAGGCATGAGAGTATGGGCGGCGCTGTGATTGCATCGCAAGTGCCCACCCATATTCTCGTGGCCGCGCTCTCCCCTCTGTACGTCGTTCAGATCCTCTCCGCTTCTCCTGTGCTGTGCTGCTCCGCTCCTCCCATCTATTTCCTGCTGCAGGGTACGATGGGAAGGAGGTGACGTCTGGTCATTTGGCCGGCGCAGAACGCTGGAGGCAGAGGGGAAAGGGCGGGCACGAGAGTATGGGCGGGCACTTGCGATGCAATCACAGTGCCGCCCATACTCTCGTGCCTGCGACCACGTCACCAGGTGTCCTGGTGTGCACGGGACCTCGGGCGCAGTGGGCGGTGTCCTGGAATATGAAATGGAGCAATGGGGGACGGTGTCAATCTGCAGGAGGGACAGCAACGGACACCAGACGGCCCGCCCCCATGGAGAATTTACAAGATTTTCATACCAAAAGGTATAACTTTCTAAAGTATTTATTTTGGTTTAAAAGGGGGCACAAAAAGTATAGGAAACTTACTAGAATGCAGACCACGAGCTGCAGAGGGGAAACATTTAGGTTGAAAGCCAAATTTCTGATGACAGGTTCCCTTTAATCCATGTCAACTGGCTGCAAGTGTGATTTAGTTATTGCCAACACCTGTTAGGTGCCACAGGTAAGTTACAGGTGCTGTTAATTACAAAAATTAGAGAAGCATCACATGATTTTTCACACAGTGCCAATACTTTTGTCCACCCCTTTTTTATGTTTGGTGTGGAATTATATCCAATTTGGCTTTATGACACATTATTTTTTTTTTCATTGAAGACAAATTAAATGAATACAATAATACCAAAGAATTTGTGATTGCAATCATTTTCAGGAAGAAACTGAGTATTCTCTGACAGAATTGCAGGGGTGCCAATACTTTTGGCCAGCACTGTATATGGATACGTCGGTGTCTGAAAGACTTGAAGACTGCTCCAAAAACTCTCTGGAAAAAAAGGAGCTTTGCAAATTGGTTTCTGCATGAAAAAAACTCATGGTTTTGACGAGTCAAAAACTTAGGTGAACATAGCCTAAAGGTTAGAGTTTCTCCTTGTGGAGAGTGTCAAGTATGCATAGGGGAATTACAGGCCACGCGATGCTTCCCTGTAAATGAAATCTGCAGAGAGGAAGAAGAGGAGGACTCTCCGGTATTAGTGTAGCATGTGTCCACCTCTACCAAATAAAACAAACAAAATGTGTCCACTTCTCCAAAATGAAAAAAGTAAATAATAAAAATGCATCGGGATATTACAGGTTACGCAATGCTATCCTGGGAATTAAATATGCAGAGAGGAAGAGGAGTACTCTCCTAAGGGCTCGCTCCCACCAGTGTAATTTCTGTCTGAGTGCGATCCCACGTGGAGGTCCCCCAACGTACGTTTCGCCTATATTTATGACCGCTTATTCATGGGGAGATATGATCTGTGGTAATAGTAATGAGTGAGCTCTACCATGCTCGGGTGCTCGTAACCAGTAGTTGGATGCTCGGATGGGCGTGACTTGACTACCCGAGTATATTGGTAGTAAATGGGGAACTCGAGCATTTTTTTGGGAACTCTTCCAGAAAAATGCTCGAGTTCCCCATTGACTTCCATTATACTCACTACCAGTCGCGACCATCCGATCATCCAACTGCTCGTTACGAGTACTGAGCATCCAAAACGGAAGCCATTACTGTTAAATGACAGTATAAAAGTATAACTGGCAGAGACATCCTTCCAGGAGTCTGAAAAAGAGGCAGCAACCTCTACAAGAGCAGTAATGGAAGGACTCTCCTGTTATTTATAGAGGTTTACGTGCAAAAAAATTAGTGTAACAAAGGCACCATCAGTGGCAGATACCACTTCCAGACACCAGGTCCGGTGTAAAGTAAGGCTATGTGTGCATATTGCTTTTTTAAGACGCTGCGTTTTGTGCGTTTTTTGGCGCTAAAACGCAAAAAAACACACCCATGGCAAAAACGCAGAGGTAAAAACACATGTAATTTTACCGCGTTTTGGTGCATTTTTGGCTGCGTTTTTGTTCACTGCGTTTTGCTGCGTTTTTCCAATGCATTGCATGGGTGGAAAATGCAGTAAAATGCAGAAAAAAAATGACATGACCATTTTTCTCAGCTCAACAACGCAGCTAAAAAAAAAAAAGCTGTGTGCGGACAACAAAAATAAAAACTCATAGGCTTGCTAGGGAAGCTCAATCAAGTTTGGATCCCAAAAACGCAGCAGAAAAACGCGCAAAAACGCCGTGAAACACGCACTGTGTGCAAATAGCCTAAATCACCTGAAAGGGAGGTAAACTTCGGAAGTCAGCCACAGCGGTGCCAAAACCACAACTGGTCTTATATTGATGAGAGGCGTCAATATCCTAGCCCTGGGCAGACCATTTAAGAATGTTCCCATGTGTTTATTCCACTGTAGGGTTTATTGTGGAAATGAACATTTTATTGCATACAGGTCATTTCATGTCAGAGAATCTTCATTGAATTTTATGTATCTGCCCCGTGTGAACGTTGCCCTAAAGGGTTATCCCCATCACCATGGATGCATATGGTCAGATAGTGATGGGGGGAAATAATTAGAACTTTTGTAATTGACTGTTTATTCCTGACTCTTGTTTTAAGCTGATTGTCTAGGAGACAGACCATCGCCGCCGTCTAGGAGACAGACCATCGCCACCGTCTAGGAGACAGACCACCACAGCCGCCGTCTAGGAGACAGACCACCACAGCCGCCGTCTAGGAGACAGACCACCACAGCCGCCGTCTAGGAGACAGACCATCGCCGCCGTCTAGGAGACAGACCATCGCCGCCGTGTAGGAGACAGACCATCGCCGCCGTCTAGGAGACAGACCACCACAGCCGCCGTCTAGGAGACAGACCATCGCCACCGTCTAGGAGACAGACCATCGCCGCCGTGTAGGAGACAGACCATCGCCGCCGTCTAGGAGACAGACCACCACAGCCGCCGTCTAGGAGACAGACCATCGCCACCGTCTAGGAGACAGACCACCACAGCCGCCGTCTAGGAGACAGACCATCGCCGCCGTCTAGGAGACAGACCATCGCCGCCGTCTAGGAGACAGACCACCACAGCCGCCGTCTAGGAGACAGACCATCGCCGCCGTCTAGGAGACAGACCATCGCCACCGTCTAGGAGACAGACTGTCAGAGTTCCGGGATTTCCAGTTTTCTTTTGAAGGATCTTGCCCTTTGTTAACATGGAGTTTTCTGTTCTGTTGCCCTACTTCCTGTCCATCTGTTTAAAAGCCGCCCCTAAACTTAGTCTAGTTGCCTGAGTATATTGCTTCCTGTGTACTCCTGCCCTGCTGCTCTCATCTCCTGATTGCTGTTTGGATCCAGTGGAAACACCTGACACCAGCTCTGGACTTCACCTCTCATCCAACTGTGCTCGGACTCTGTCTGCTGTGTCTGGTCGGCATTTCTGCCTGGTCCCTTCCGTTCATATCCACCCTAGGACTCACATCACGTACGGACATTTTTTGGACTATATCTGTTGCCCTTTTTGTGTCCCGGCTGCTGTGCATTTAGGCCTTCTGGGGTGATTGCCGGACAGCCCCTGTATAGGGGTTCGCTCCTGGTGGTCTCCCTGGGGGAGTCCGGTGTGCAGCCCCGGGGATTCCCTTTTGCTCTGAACCCAGCAGGTATTTACTGTGTTTATGTTCCACTGTGTATATACTGTTCTGTGTGCATATTGCGGTTACATATTACTGTGTATATTCTGTTCTGTGTGCATATTGCGGTTACATATTACTGTGTATATTTTGTTCTGTTTACATATTGCGGTTACTTATTATTGTGTATATTCTGTTCTGTGCACATTTTGCGGTTACATATTATAAAACGTCTTTTGCACCAAGAACTCGTCTCTGGTTGTCATTGCCCTAACGCAATCGAAATCCTCAGTACATACAATAGTATTACACAGACCACCACAGCCGCCGTCTAGGAGACAGACCATCGCCGCCGTCTAGGAGACAGACCACCACAGCCGCCGTCTAGGAGACAGACCACCGCCGCCGCCGTCTAGGAGACAGACCATCGCCGCCGTCTAGGAGACAGACCATCGCCGCCGTCTAGGAGACAGACCACCACAGCCGCCGTCTAGGAGACAGACCACCACAGCCGCCGTCTAGGAGACAGACCACCACAGCCGCCGTCTAGGAGACAGACCATCGCCACCGTCTAGGAGACAGACCACCGCCGCCGCCGTCTAGGAGACAGACCACCGCCGCCGTCTAGGAGACAGGCCGCCGCCGTCTAGGAGACAGACCACCGCCGTCTAGGAGACAGACCATCGCCGCCGTCTAGGAGACAGACCACAGCCGCCGCCGTCTAGGAGACAGACCACTGCAGCCGTCAAGGAGACAGACCACTGCAGCCGTCAAGGGGACAGACCACCGCCGCCGTCTAGGAGACAGACCACCGCCGCCGTCTAGCTTATAAGCCCCACCCTGAAACAGACTGGAATTATGAGGTAACTATGTTCCAACAACCCAGGAACGCTCCATAGAAAAGAGCAGGTACGCACTGTGCATGATCTGCTATACAGCAGCAGTGGTCGGTCTCCAAGGCAATGAATTGTAAACTGTATTAATATTTCAAGACTGGTTGCATATTTTGAGAAACAGTAAAAATTACAAAATTCCTTGGCTCTATCCAATCTGTCAAGCTGGGAATAAGCCTGCACAGCTTTCTAGCATTTCATAGTGCACGGCCCCTTCGCTTTTGGTGAGGGGCTCAGGACATGGCCCCCCTACTGATCGTAACTTTACCATGTGACTGACACCTCCGATGTTTTCCATGATAATAGGGACCCTGAATATTTCAGTAGAAAACACTTCCGTGTACCCCTTTACAAGAAAGCTGTGGGTGAGCAGCGCGAAGAGACAACGTATCTCAGCCAATAAGCGACTTTCTATGGGGGAAATGATAAAAGGAGATTTATGGAAATAGAAATCCCTATGCTGGGCCATTAGTGGCTGCTCAATGGGGTCCGCGCTCCAATAAGGAGCGGAATGAAGCCCCTTCGCCATCTGCGGCTTGTCTGGATTGGCAGCCATGGCCCAGTATACGTTCCTGGCACAGTGACCAACAATGGCCAGACCTCTGCCACTGGCCACCAGCATACACTCTGCAGCCTGCACTGCAGAATACTAGAGGCAGCAATGGCAGCCGAGACATCTACATGTGCCGCCCCTGGCCACAGCCAGAGCACCCCATGACTGCTGGAAGAATCCAGGCAAGAAACCATCACACACGTCCCTTACCATCCGGCCGCCGTAGCGCTCCCTCCGCCCTCCCGTGTCACCGGCAACTGACCGGAAAGGCGGGAAGCGCAGGCGCCGGGCTCAGGGGGCGTGGTCTCCGTAGCCAAATCCTGGGACATAGGGCGGAAGCTGCGATGTGATTGGTTGAACTGTGCAAGACGTCTTTGACAAGGGACGGTTTTTGGCCAATCATATTCCAGAAATGTTTACTGGCGAGTTGTTTGTAAGCTGTGAGCGCCATGGTAACTACGTTCGCTGCCGGAAGTGCTTGACAGGTGACTGGTGCAGTGACAGGGGGCGGGTGTATGACGTCACACGCACAGCTGATTTCTCCCAGGCACGGACATCGTCCCTCCATGTGCAGCTGTCCACACGGGACCGAGCAGAGACACGGGCGGAGCAGAGACGGACAGAGCAGAGACACGGACGGAGCAGAGACACGGGCTGAGCAGAAACAGACGGAACAGAGACACGGACGGTGCAGAGACAGACGGAGCAGAGACACGGGCAGCGCAGAGACAGACATAGAGCAGAGACAGACATAGAGCAGAGACACGGGCGGCGCAGAGACACGGGCGGCGCAGAGATAGACATAGAGCAGAGACACGGGCGGCGCAGAGATAGACATAGAGCAGAGACACTGGCGGAGCAGAGACACGGGCGGAGCAGAGATAGACATAGAGCAGAGACACGGGCGGCGCAGAGACACGGGCGGAGCAGAGATAGACATAGAGCAGAGACACTGGCGGTGCAGAGACAGACGGAGCAGAGACACGGACGGTGCAGAGACACGGGCAGCGCAGAGACACGGGCGGCGCAGAGACAGACGGAGCAGAGACACGGGCGGCGCAGAGACAGACGGAGCAGAGACACGGGCGGAGCAGAGACACGGGCGGAGCAGAGACACGGGCGGTGCAGAGACGGAGCAGAGACAGACATGGAGCAGAGACACGGGTGGCGCAGAGACAGACGGAGCAGAGACACGGGCGGCGCAGAGACACGGGCGGCGCAGAGACAGACGGAGCAGAGACACGGGCGGCGCAGAGACAGACGGAGCAGAGACACGGGCGGCGCAGAGACAGACGGAGCAGAGACACGGGCGGCGCAGAGACAGACGGAGCAGAGACACGGGCGGCGCAGAGACAGACAGAGCAGAGACACGGGCGGTGCAGAGACGGGCGGTGCAGAGACAGACGGAGCAGAGACACGGGCGGCACAGAGACAGACAGAGCAGAGACACGGGCGGCACAGAGACAGACGGAGCAGAGACACGGGCGGTGCAGAGATAGAGATAGATGGAGCAGAGACACGGGCGGCGCAGAGATAGACGGAGCAGAGACACGGGCGGCGCAGAGATAGATGGAGCAGAGACACGGGCGGCGCAGAGATAGACGGAGCAGAGACACGGGCGGCGCAGAGACGGAGCAGAGACACGGGCGGCGCAGAGACAGACGGAGCAGAGACACGGGCGGCGCAGAGACAGATGGAGCAGAGACACGGGCGGCGCAGAGATACGGGCGGTGCAGAGATAAATGGAGCAGAGACACGGGCGGCGCAGAGACAGACAGAGCAGAGACACGGGCGGCGCAGAGACAGACATAGAGCAGAGACACGGGCGGCGCAGGGACAGACAGAGCAGAGATACGGGCGGTGCAGGGACAGACAGAGCAGAGACACGGGCGGCGCAGGGACAGACAGAGCAGAGACACGGGTGGCGCAGAGACAGACTGAGCAGAGATACGGGCGGTGCAGGGACAGACGGAGCAGAGACACGGGCGGTGTAGAGACAGACAGAGCAGAGACACGGGCGGCGCAGAGACACGGGCGGCGCAGAGACACGGGCGGCGCAGAGACACGGGCGGCGCAGAGATAGACGTGGAGCAGAGACACGGGCGGCGCAGAGACAGACATAGAGCAGAGACACGGGCGGTGCAGAGATAGACGTGGAGCAGAGACACGGGCGGCGCAGAGACAGACATGGAGCAGAGACACGGGCGGCGCAGAGACAGACATGGAGCAGAGACACGGGCGGCGCAGAGACAGACATGGAGCAGAGACACGGGCGGCGCAGAGACAGACATGGAGCAGAGACACGGGCGGCGCAGAGACAGACATGGAGCAGAGACACGGGCGGCGCAGAGACAGACATGGAGCAGAGACACGGGCGGCGCAGAGACAGACATGGAGCAGAGACACGGGCGGCGCAGAGACAGACATGGAGCAGAGACACGGGCGGCGCAGAGACAGACATAGAGCAGAGACACGGGCGGCGCAGAGACAGACATAGAGCAGAGACACGGGCGGCGCAGAGACAGACATAGAGCAGAGACACGGGCGGCGCAGAGACAGACGGAGCAGAGACACGGGCGGCGCAGAGACAGACGGAGCAGAGACACGGGCGGCGCAGAGACAGACGGAGCAGAGACACGGGCGGCGCAGAGATACGGGCGGTGCAGAGATAAATGGAGCAGAGACACGGGCGGCGCAGAGACAGACATAGAGCAGAGACACGGGCGGCGCAGAGACAGACATAGAGCAGAGACACGGGCGGCGCAGGGACAGACAGAGCAGAGATACGGGCGGTGCAGGGACAGACAGAGCAGAGACACGGGCGGCGCAGGGACAGACAGAGCAGAGACACGGGTGGCGCAGAGACAGACGGAGCAGAGATACGGGCGGTGCAGGGACAGACAGAGCAGAGATACGGGCGGTGCAGGGACAGACAGAGCAGAGACACGGGCGGCGCAGGGACAGACAGAGCAGAGACACGGGTGGCGCAGAGACAGACGGAGCAGAGATACGGGCGGTGCAGAGACAGACGGTGCAGAGACAGACGGAGCAGAAACACGGGCGGTGCAGAGACAGATTTATTTAATCGTATGAATGTATACCTTACCATCATATAAAAATAAACACCAGACAATAGACAGTGATTGAAAAATATCAAAAGGATAAAAATCAAAGTTGAATATCAAGATTTTCTATATATGCAATAGCATTATCATTTACAATATAGAAATCATTCTTGTCACCATGGTAGGATCTCAGGGGGCACGCCTCAACAATGTGCTGGATAGTTTGACGATCTGCTCCACAGTCACAGGTCGGAGAGTCATATTTTCCCCACTTATACATAAAATCTGCACAGACGCCAAAGTTTGTTCTGATACGATTTAGAGTAACCCATGTTTTCCTTGGTAGATTGAAGCCTGGTGGAGGGTTTTGTAAATTAGGGAACATTTGGGGATCACCTTCTACTACATTGACTCAAAGTTCTCGCCATTTCTCCTCTAAATTGAAGTCTTGTTCATGCAAGGTGATTGCAGTTCGGATGGATGGGTGTCTTGATTTCAATCGTTGTATTGTTACATCTCTGATATTTTGGTATATTGGAAGTTTTTCATTATTCACTACTTTAGTGTATTCTTTAAGTAGGAGCTTTTGTCTTCTTAGATTTGCGGGTGCGATATGACCCAGCACAGGTAACCAGTGAACAGGTGTAGGTCTAATAGCACCAGATATTATACGCAAAGAGTTGTTCAGCTGAGTGTCAATTAAGTTTACGTGACATCTATTTAACCATGCTGGAGCACAGTATTCTGCAGCAGAGTACACCAGGGCAAGAGTAGATGTTCTCAAAACAGATGTTGCCGAGCCCCAGGAGGATCCACATAGTTTCTGAATAATATTATAACGTGCTTTCAGTTTCTGTGCCAATTTATCCAGATGGGATTTAAAAGTTAGACTTCTATCAAGGATTACACCTAAATACTTAGGAATGAAATTGTGTTTAACAGATTGGCCTTCAAATTGTACTTTAAGTTCAGTCTTGGCACTTGCATTGTGTAAATGAAAGCAACAAACTTCCGTTTTTGATGGGTTAGGTTTTAATCTCCATTGTCGGAAGTACTTTCCCATTACACTAAGATCTTTTGTAAGAACATCCTCTGCTTCCTCCATTGTTTTGCTTACCATAGCAAGTGCCCAGTCATCAGCATATCCAAATTTCCGTGACACTGTTTTAGGAATATCAGCTAGGTACAGGGCAAACAGGAGAGGTGCCAGCACTGATCCCTGGGCCAGTCCGTTGTTTAAAGATTTCTTACAACTGGTTGAATCGCCCATAATAAGATGAAAAGTTCGATTTGCAATCATATTGTTCAAGAGGTACATAATTTTCTTACATGGAATCACCTTCAGAAATTGATATAAAAGTCCTTCCCTCCACACAGTATCATATGCGGCAGAGAGATCGATATATGCCCCTGAAACTTTCTTGTTCTTCTGGAATTCAGCTTCAATGAGAGTTGTCAAAGCTAAGACTTGGTCACTACAGTTTTGAGCAGGTCTGAAGCCGGCTTGCACTATAGGTATTGAGTCAAAAATCTTTAGACTGATCTTGTTATATATTAAGCGTTCTAAGAGCTTATATAAGCAACTCAACAAGGCAATGGCTCTATAGCTTGATGGATTATCTTCAGGCTTCCCAGGTTTTAACAATGCAATTATTTTGGCATGTTTTAATTTACTAGGGACTAGAGATGAGCGAACCGGTCCCGGTTCGGCTCGAGGTCGGTTCGCCGAACGGAGGTCCCGTTCGAGTTCGGCTCGTCGAACGTTCGACGAACCGAACTCGAACTGCATAGGAAACAATGGCAGGCAATCACAAACACAGAAAAACACCTAGAAAACACCCTCAAAGGTGTCCAAAAGGTGACAAACAACTCACAACACATGGGAAAGTGACAAGGACATATACTCATGCGAAAACAAAAGAGCTGGACAAGGAAAAAGAGGACGACACACAGATATATGAGTATATGCAAGGAAACATCGATTCCATTAATGTGCAACTTGAGCCCTGCTCATTTTAGGCTTCCAATCTGGATAAATTGCCTGAGCTCGCCACGTACGCCTTGGGGATCTTGTCGTGTCCTGCAGCCAGCGTTCTCTCGGAACCTGTCTTCAGTGCTGCTGGGGTATCAGGTTTCCAGGTTTTCCAGTTCTCTTTTGAATGAGCTTGCCCTCGGTTAACATGGAGTTTACTGTTCTGTTGCCCTACTTCCTGTCCAGCTGCTTAAAAGGCCGCCTCTAAGCCTAGTCCAGTGCCTGAGTATACTGCTTGCTGTGTGCTCCTGCTTTGCTGCTGCTAATCCTGATTACCTTTGGATCCTCCTAAAGACTACCGACCGACCGACTCTGGACCTTACCCGGTTTCTCAAAGCTGTGCCCGGATTCCTTCTGCCATCTTCGGTCAGCACTCTGCCCGGTTCTCTCTGGTTCGTAACCACTCTGGACAATCATCCCGTACGGACACTCCTGGACTTTTACCGCTTGCCCCTTATGTCCCGGCTGCTGCGCATTTAGGCCTTCCGGGGTGATTTCCGGACAGTCCCTGTATAGGGGTTCGCTCTGGTGGTCTCCCTGGGGGAGTCCGGTGCGTGGCCCCGGGAATTCCCTTCGCTCCGTTTCGGGAAGGTATTTGTGTATTTGTACCGCTGTGTTTTCCATTGTGTATCTACCGTGGTTACATATTATAAAATATCTTGTACCAAGAACTCGTCTCTGATTGTCATTGCCCTACGCTATCGAAATCCTCAGAACATATATAAGTATTACATTATACTCAGGCCATAAGAGGATTTCGCTGGGGCAATGACTGAGACACGAGTAGACCAGCTCTTCTCCATGATTAACTCCCTGCAGCAGGAGATGGAGGCGGTGCAGAATAAACTTAGAGATGTGGAGGCACAGCTGGGCCATGATCACCAGGTACTGGGGCCGGCTATACAGGATCTGCAAGTCAGAGTGGAGGCTCAGGAAGCCGTCCCCACTACGTCCGTATCAGCTGCCGGTATGCCTAGGTTACCCCCATTCCGTTTCAATGGTGATCGTAGTCAGTTCCGTGGATTTGTTAACCAATGTATACTGTTTTTCGATGTACATTCTGATTATTACCGTTCTGATCGGTCAAAGGTGTTATGTATCATCATGTTATTAACCTCACGAGCACTGGCTTGGGCTAATCCCATGATAGAGAATCGGGACATCCGTTTGAATCACCTGGATGACTTTCTGAACGCAATGGCGCAAATGTTTGATGATCCGAATCGCCGTGCTACCGCTGAAGCGGCTCTCCTTTCCTTACGTCAGGGAAAGCGTTCTATCGTTGAATACGCCACTGAGTTCAAGAGGTTAGTGGTAGACACCGATTGGGGAAACAATGCCTTATTGTCTGTTTTCAGAAAAGGTTTGTCCGGTACCATCAAGGACGAGTTAGCCCGTTCCGAATCTCCAGGGGATTTTGAACTGTTTCTCCAGCACTGTGTGCGCATTGATACCTGTTTGACGGAACGTAGACAGGAAAAATGGGCAGCTGTAAACCGTGTAAACAATATTGCGTTTCCTTCCAGAGAACCCGCTCTCAGGACGCCACGGGAGGCCGAGGACGTACCTATGCAAGTGGACTCTCTGCAAAAACGAGAGACCAACGAATGTCGTGAACACCGGCTCCGTGAGCGTTTGTGCTTCTATTGCGGTCAATCGGACCATTTCTTGATCGACTGCCCGAAACGTCCAAATCGCCCAAATAAGGTATTGGCAGCCATGGCCGAGTGTGACAACACGGACGCAGAGTCCGATATCTCTGAGGCAAGTGGACACTTGGATGCGGTATTTCCCTTGACGGTAATGTCCACCTCACCAAAGGACTCAGAGGGGAAATACACCCATTGCTCACTCCCCATTCAGATCCGTTGGGAGGGACAGCTAATTCCTACCTCTGCAATGATAGACTCTGGGGCAGGGGGAAATTTCATGGACTCTTCCTTTGCCAGGAAACACGGTATCCGGACTCAGCAAAGATCCTCACCGGTTACCATGGAGACGGTAGACGGATCCCCGTTAATCTCTGGACCAGTGGATCGGGAAACAGTACCGCTCGAATGCGTGATGAAGCCAGGTCAGCAGGGGACCCTTGTTTTCATGATAATTTCTTCTCCTCATTTTCCGGTTATTCTAGGTATTCCGTGGCTACGGTCTACAAATCCCGTCATCGATTGGGAGACTAAAGAAATATCCTTCCCACCGCAGAGTGGTCCGACCATTTGTCCAACTGTTCCGGTTCCAGTAACATCAAATACGGAGGGCACTGTACAGGTACCTGTTTTACCCCCGGTTTACCGTGACTTCGCTGATATATGCGACAAAAGAAAAGCTGATCGGCTTCCCCCGCATAGACCGTATGATTGCCCCATAGACTTACTCCCAGGGGCGGAGATTCCGTTTGGTCATGTCTACCCGTTGGCGGCACCTGAGCTAGAAGCACTAAAAGAGTATATTGATGAAAGCCTAGCCAAGGGATTTATTCGTCCGTCTACCTCACCCGCAGGGGCACCCATCTTTTTCGTGAAAAAGAAGGAGGGGACTCTGAGACCCTGTATTGACTACCGGGAACTGAATAAGATAACCATCCGGAACCGGTATCCGTTACCGTTGATTCCTGAGCTATTGGAGAGGGTCCAACAGGCAAAAATATTCACCAAATTAGACCTCCGTGGGGCATATAATCTGCTTCGTATACGTCCCGGAGACGAGTGGAAGACCGCGTTCCGATGTCGGTACGGACATTTTGAGTACCTAGTGATGCCTTTTGGACTTTGTAACGCTCCCGCGGCATTTCAACATCTGGTTAACGATATTTTTAGGGATATCATGGACCAATTCATGGTGATCTATCTAGACGATATCCTAATCTTTTCTGATTCTCTACAGGAACACCAGGAGCACGTTAAGACCGTACTTACCCGTCTGAGGGAGAACCACCTGTACATTAAACTGGAGAAATGCGAGTTCCACTGCTCACAAATACAATTCTTAGGTTATGTCATCTCTCCTCAGGGACTGAACATGGAATCTAGCAAGATACAAGCCATTCTAGACTGGCCGGAACCGGGAAACATCAAAGAGGTACAACGCTTTGTCGGTTTTGCCAACTTTTACCGACGCTTTATCCGTAACTTTTCAGAGATTGTTCGTCCCATCACTCTGTTAACCAAGAAAGGACAGAAGTTTGTGTGGTCCGCCCAGGCCCAGGAAGCATTCCATCGTCTCAAGGTATGTTTTACCTCAGCGCCAATATTAGTACATCCGAATCCCGCACTTCCCTTTATCGTGGAGGTCGACTCTTCCGACTATGCATTAGGGGCAATCCTTTCTCAAAGGACCGGGGACAAGAGTCTCTTGCATCCGTGTGCCTTCTTTTCCCGCCGGTTGTCCCCGGCAGAAAGGAACTATGACATTGCGGACAAGGAATTATTGGCGATTATTTCCGCTTTCAAGGAATGGAGACACCACTTACAGGGAGCCGCGCAGCAAGTGATAGTACTCACAGATCATCGTAATCTGGAATTTCTTAAGTCTGCCAGGTGCCTGTCTCCACGGCAAGCCCGTTGGAGCCTATTTCTTAACCAATTCAATTTTATCGTTACATACCGTCCAGGTTCACGTAATGGGAAAGCCGATGCCTTGTCCCGAATCCACGCCGTGGACTCCGTGCCTGGAACCCCGTCTCAGACCGTGTTATCGGATGCCAATTTCGTTGGAGTAATCCAGGACCAGGACTTGTGGAAGGACATCAAGCTGGCCTATGATGGTGACGTATTTCTTGCTGCCCCCCCGAAGGATGTAACGCTTGTTCTTCGGAATGGTGTGTGGTTGAGAGAACGACGCATTTATGTCCCGGAGGCCGTAAGACTTCGGGTTCTCAAATTGGTCCATGACTCAGTGTTGGCTGGTCATAGGGGGGTACTGAAGACGCAGGAATTTCTGAGCCGTTTTTTCTGGTGGCCTACCTGTTTAAAGGATGTGAAGGACTATGTCCACTCATGTGTGGTTTGTGCCCGGTGCAAGGTCCCTCGTGTGGCTCCTACGGGACTCCTCCAACCGTTACCCGTGCCATCTCGCCCTTGGGGGTCTATCTCCATGGATTTTATTGTGGAATTGCCAGTCTCAGGCGGGCACAATACCATTTTAGTGGTGGTGGATCGATTGACTAAAGCTGCTCACTTCATTCCGTGTACCGGTCTTCCCTCAGCCGCAGAGACAGTGGATTTGGTTATCCAGAACGTATTCCGATTGCATGGGGTACCAGACGAGATCATCTCTGACCGGGGCGTGCAGTTCACGTCTAGATTCTGGAAGGGGTTTTGTACGGCACTCCAGATTGATGTCTGTTTGTCTTCTGCATACCATCCTCAGACAAATGGGCAGACCGAACGGACGAATCAAACCCTGGAACAATACCTTCGATGTTATGTCAGCCATCTCCAAGACGATTGGTTGAAGATGCTTCCGTTGGCGGAGTTCTCATATAACAACACTCAGAGCAGCTCCACTAAGGTAACGCCCTTTTTCGCTAACCTGGGTTACCATCCGACTGTTTTGCCTAGGTCACCGGTTGCGGTTTCGGTGCCAGCGGTGGAGGACAGATTGACGGAACTACGACAAAATCTGGAGGTTTTAAAGGACACTGTGGCTACGGCCCAGGAGCGTTACAAGAGGTCGGCAGACACTCACCGGAAACCGGCACCCATGTACAAGGTAGGGGACTCTGTATGGTTATCCACCAAAAACCTGAGATTGGGTGTTCCTTCGCAGAAGCTGGGACAAAAATTCATCGGTCCGTTTAAGATCACCGGGATCGTGAGCCCTGTGGCCTGTCGGCTACGGTTACCGCACCATCTAAAGGTACACCCGGTCTTTCATGTGTCTCTCCTCAAACCCGTTTCTCCTAATACGTTTCATGGTCGTGTTGTGCCTCCTGCTCCGCCTGTGATGGTCGACGGCGAGGAACAGTTCGTGGTTGAGGACATTATTGACTCCCGGCTCCATCGTCGTCGGCTTCAGTATCTGGTACGTTGGCAGGGGTACGCCCCCGAGGACGATTCCTGGGAACCGGTGGGTAACATTCGGGCACCCCGGAAGATTGCTCAGTTTCATCGGCGATACCCGGACAAGCCAGGCCCTGATCCGTCCTGAGGCCGTCTCTGGGGGGGGGAGTAATGTCAGGTTTCCAGGTTTTCCAGTTCTCTTTTGAATGAGCTTGCCCTCGGTTAACATGGAGTTTACTGTTCTGTTGCCCTACTTCCTGTCCAGCTGCTTAAAAGGCCGCCTCTAAGCCTAGTCCAGTGCCTGAGTATACTGCTTGCTGTGTGCTCCTGCTTTGCTGCTGCTAATCCTGATTACCTTTGGATCCTCCTAAAGACTACCGACCGACCGACTCTGGACCTTACCCGGTTTCTCAAAGCTGTGCCCGGATTCCTTCTGCCATCTTCGGTCAGCACTCTGCCCGGTTCTCTCTGGTTCGTAACCACTCTGGACAATCATCCCGTACGGACACTCCTGGACTTTTACCGCTTGCCCCTTGTGTCCCGGCTGCTGCGCATTTAGGCCTTCCGGGGTGATTGCCGGACAGTCCCTGTATAGGGGTTCGCTCTGGTGGTCTCCCTGGGGGAGTCCGGTGCGTGGCCCCGGGAATTCCCTTCGCTCCGTTTCGGGAAGGTATTTGTGTATTTGTACCGCTGTGTTTTCCATTATGTATCTACCGTGGTTACATATTATAAAATATCTTGTACCAAGAACTCGTCTCTGATTGTCATTGCCCTACGCTATCGAAATCCTCAGAACATATATAAGTATTACATGGGGGTCTGCTGGCAGATAAGCACACGTGTCTGTCCACTGACAATGTGGACATGGCTCTCAGAGGACTTTTCTTCCCCTGGGTCAGCCAGGGGACGGGAAAGGCACGCGTATTTTTGAGAGTGCTTCATGCAAAGCATCTTTTTCATTTTGAAAAGGGGCATCAACTGATGTCAGTCAAGTGGGGTGTGTGTGGCCCAGTTAGTGGAAACGAGGGAGACTGTGGTTGGAGTCCCCTCGCTGTGTCTCTAAAAAAACCAAGATGAACAAGTCATGGCTCTCAGAGGACTTTTCTTCCCCTGGGTCAGCCAGGGGACGGGAAAGGCACGCGTATTTTTGAGAGTGCTTCATGCAAAGCATCTTTTTCATTTTGAAAAGGGGCATCAACTGATGTCAGTCAAGTGGGGTGTGTGTGGCCCAGTTAGTGGAAACGAGGGAGACTGTGGTTGGAGTCCCCTCGCTGTGTCTCTAAAAGAACCAAGATGAACAAGTCATGGCTCTCAGAGGACTTTTCTTCCCCTGGGTCAGCCAGGGGACGGGAAAGGCACGCGTATTTTTGAGAGTGCTTCATGCAAAGTATCTTTTTCATTTTGAAAAGGGGCATCAACTGATGTCAGTCAAGAGGGGTGTGTGTGGCCCAGTTAGTGGAAACGAGGGAGACTGTGGTTGGAGTCCCCTCGCTGTGTCTCTAAAAGAACCAAGATGAACAAGTCATGGCTCTCAGAGGACTTTTCTTCCCCTGGGTCAGCCAGGGGACGGGAAAGGCACGCGTATTTTTGAGAGTGCTTCATGCAAAGCATCTTTTTCTTTTTCAAAAGGGGGCTCAAGCGATGCCAGTCAAGTGGGGTGTGTGTGGCCCAGTTAGTGGAAACGAGGGAGACTGTGGTTGGAGTCCCCTCGCTGTGTTTTACATGCTTTTAGAAGGGCATGACATGGCTTGGAGGTTGACTTTCATCATCTGCAAACTGTTGGCTACCAAAATGCTGCCTTTCCAACACCTGTGGTTATAGACAATGAGGAACATACTGATGAAGATGAGACGCAGATACCCGATTGGGATGACAACTTAAATATTCGGTCAGGGCAAGAAGAGGCTCGGTCTGAGGGGGAGGGGAGTGCAAACACAACAATTGATGATGAAGTTCTAGATCCCACCTACTGTCAACCCACAGTCAGCCACTCGAGGAGGTCAACAGAGGCGGT
The DNA here is from genome assembly GCF_048569485.1 of Anomaloglossus baeobatrachus. Classification (NCBI taxonomy): domain Eukaryota; kingdom Metazoa; phylum Chordata; class Amphibia; order Anura; family Aromobatidae; genus Anomaloglossus; species Anomaloglossus baeobatrachus. Next base: position 434,387,719 of record NC_134356.1, read on the forward strand.
GGAGGAGGATGCAACCGACGTCGAAGTAACCTTGCGCCTTCCTGGACACAGTCGGAGCACTGGTAGCACGTCTACAACTGCATCCTCAGCCACCACTCTGCCTCTGAGCATTATTCGGGGTGGATCAACAGGTCGCATGGCCTCTAAGCCTTGCCTAGCCTGGTCCTTTTTTGACATAAAAAAAGATCGCCCAAATTATGTGATCTGTAACATTTGGCATGGTTATCTTAGTAGAGGTCAAAACCTCAGCAGTTTGACAACTTCTTCCATGAATCGTCACATGAATAAATATCATATGGCCTGGTGGGAAGCTCACCGTGCTGCAATGCGGCCTAGCGGAGCCAACCATCCACCGCCTGCCCCTTCCAGTGCATCCGCGCGCTCGTCATCTTCTAGGACTGTGGGGACAGCTGTCACACCTGTTTTTCCACCCACAACTTCCACCACTGTAACCGCAACAGGCAGTTTGCTTGGTAGGTCGTCAGTTGGTTTGGAAGGGGAAACAAGTGATTGTGTACAGCTCTCTCAAACATCGATAGCACCAACGTTGGATGAAGGCAACATCATGTCTCCGCCTGCACTTTCCTCACAAACCTGCATTTTTCCAGGGACACCCTACTCAACACCGTCTACACACAGCAGCCAGATCTCTGTCCCTCAGATGTGGTCAAATAAAAGGCCACTTCCTGCGACCCATGACAAAGCTAAGAGGTTGACTCTATCCCTCTGTAAGCTGTTGGCTACCGAAATGCTGCCTTTCCGCCTAGTGGACACACAGGATTTTAGAGACCTTATGTCTGTCGCTGTGCCCCAGTACCAGATGCCTAGTCGCCACTACTTCTCTAAGAAAGGTGTGCCCGCGCTACACCAGCATGTCACACACATCACCGCTTCCTTGAGAAACTCTGTGTGTGAACGGGTGCATTTCACCGCCGATACTTGGACCAGTAAGCATGGACAGGGACGTTACATGTCGCTGACTGGCCACTGGGTAACTATGGTGATAGATGGTGAAGGGTCTGCTGCACAAGTCTTGCCGTCCCCACGACTTGTGTGTCAATGCTCTGTCTGTCCAAGTTCCGCCACTGCTTCTGCATCCTCCACCTCATCTGGGTCCTCCACCTCCGCCCCAAGCCTGCCTGGTCAGGTCACCAGCGTTCTCACTGCGCAGAAGGAATCACGCACCCCTCATTACTATGCTGGCAGCAGAGCGCAACGGCATCAGGCGGTCTTTAGCTTGACATGTCTTGGGAATAAGAGTCACACAGCTGAGGAGTTGTGGTCAGCTCTGTGGTCCGAGTTTAATAAATGGTTGTCTCCACTCAACCTGCAGCCTGGTAAGGCCGTGTGCGACAATGCTGCAAACCTGGGTGCGGCCCTTCGCCTGGGCAAGCTGGCACACGTGCCTTGTATGGCTCACGTGTTTAACCTTGTTGTCCAGCAATTTTAACCCACTATCACGGCCTAGATGGGCTTCTGCACAGGGCATGGTCACTCTCTGCTCACTTCTGCCGTTTAAACGCCGCAGCTGACTTGACTTGCATTGCTCCAGAAGTCTTTCAGCCTGCCGGTTCATCACCTGAAATGCGATGTATCGACACGCTGGAATTCGACTCTCCACATGATACAGAGACAGCACCACCGAGCCCTGGTGCATTACGTCATGACGTATAGCCTAGGCCAATGAGATGCAGAGGTGGGGCAGATTACACTGCTAGAGTGGTCTCAGATCAAGGACCTATGCACCCTTCTGCACAGTTTCGACATGGCGACGAATATGTTTAGCGCTGACAATGCCATTATCAGCATGACGATTCCAGTCATTTACATGCTGGAGCACACGCTAAACACTATTCGGAGTCAGGGGGTGGGACAACAGGAAGGGGAGGAACTACAGGAGGATTCATATGCGCAAGACACAACAACATCACCAAGGTCCAGACGTTCATCATCACCAACGCGGCAGGCATGGGACCATGGGGGACAGGGATCAACAAGGGCGCATGGTAGCAGGCGAGATGTTGAGGAAGGTGCAGGAGGACATGAAGATATGGAGGACGAACTATCCATGGACATGGAAGACTCAGCAGATGAGGGGGACCTTGGTCAAATTTCAGTTGAAAGAGGTTGGGGGGAGATGTCAGAGGAAGAAAGAACGGTTAGCACCTCTATGCCACAAACACAGCGTGGACTTGGTCCGCATGGCTGCGCAAGACACATGAGTGCCTTCTTGTTGCACTACCTCCAACATGACCCTCGTATTGTCAAAATTAGAAGTGATGATGACTACTGGCTTGCCACACTATTAGATCCCCGGTACAAGTCCAAATTTTGTGACATAATTCCAGCCATAGAAAGGGACGCACTTATGCATGAGTATCAGCAGAAGCTGTTACTCGATCTTAGATCCGCTTTTCCACCAAACAACCGTGCAGGTGCAGGGAGGGAATCTCCCAGTTGTAACTTGACAAACATGGGACGGTCTCGTCATCTTCAACAGTCTACACGTACCAGTAGGACCGTATCTGGTGCTGGTAACAGCAATTTAATGGAATCTTTTCATAATTTTTTTAGACCCTCCTTTGCAAGGCCACCAGAGACAACAAGTCTGACACATAGTCAACGGCTGGAGAGGATGATACAGGAGTATCTACAAATGAACATCGATGCCATGACTTTGCAAATAGAGCCTTGCTCATTTTGGGCTTCAAATCTAGAAAAATGGCCAGAGCTATCTAGTTACGCCTTGGAGATTTTGTCGTGTACAGCTGCCAGCGTTGTCTCTGAACGTGTCTTCAGTGCTGCTGGGTGTGTGCTGACAGATAAGCGCACGCGTCTGTCCAGTGACAATGTGGACAGACTGACGTTCATCAAAATTAACAAGTCATGGATCCAGAAGGAATTTACAACCCCTGTGTCATCCTGGGGAGAGTAAATGCTTGTGGATTTGGAATGTGCTTGATGCAAATCTAGGTGTGAAGTGTACAACTATGGCACAACTGCTGCCACTGAATGGGTGGGTGTGTGTGGGGCACAATTTTTGGAAAAAAGGGAGGCTCCGCTTGGAGTAACCCTTGCTTACATTGTTTTTAAAAGGAGCCAAGATGACCAAGTCATGGTTCAGCAAAGACTTTATCTACCTACCCCGGTGTCATGCTGGGGACGGTTAATTATGGCGTATTTTTGAATGTGCTTGATGCAAATCAAAACATCCTGTTTGCAACTAGGGCACAAGTGCTGCCACTGATGGGGTGTCTGTGTGCCCAATTTTTGGAAAAAAGGTAGACTCCGCTTGGAGTAACCCTTGCTTGCTGTGTTTTTTAAAAATGATACAAGATGAACAGATCTGAAGGCAAGATGAAGGCAACATCATGTCTCCGCCTGCACTTTCCTCACAAACCTGCATTTTTCCAGGGACACCCTACTCAACACCGTCTACAGACAGCAGCCAGATCTCTGTCCCTCAGATGTGGTCAAATAAAAGGCCACTTACTGCGACCCATGACAAAGCTAAGTGGTTGACTCTATCCCTCTGTAAGCTGTTGGCTACCGAAATGCTGCCTTTACGCCTAGTGGACACACAGGATTTTACAGACCTTATGTCTGTCGCTGTGCCCCAGTACCAGATGCCCAATCACCACTGCTTCTCCAAGAAAAGCATGCCCGCGCTACACCAGCATGTCGCACACAACATCACCACTTCCTTGAGAAAATCTGTGTGCGACAGGGTACATTTCAACACAGATACTTGGACCAGTAAGCATAGACAGGGTCATTACATGTCACTGACTGGGCACTGGCAAACTATGGTGAGAGATGGAGAAGGGTCTGCTGTACAAGTCTTGCCGTCCCCACGAGTTGTTTCAATCCTTCTTCTGTATGTAGAAGTTAATACACTGCTTCTGCCTCTTCAACCTCGTGTGGGTCCTCCACCTTGGCGCAAACCCTGTGTGGTCAGGCCACCCTTCCTTGCAACTGCGCACAAGGACTACCACACACCTCCTTACTATGCTGGCAGCAGAGCTCAATGCCATCAGGCGGTCAAAGTTTTACTTTGAAATGTATGGGAAATGTGAGTCACACCGCTATTCCAGAGAATAGTAGTCAGGCAGGGTCAAAACATTAATTGAGGAACAGGAACAGAATGGGACGGCCAGGACTTAATCAGAAAACAAGCAGAGGTGAAATGCGGATCGGCCAACAAGGTACATAAACAGCAAGCAGGAAAAGTAGTCAGGTAACAAGCACACAAAATCATAAAACTGAACTGGGGGTAAAATTAACCAGAGGTTCATAGCTATGTCTGGCAGTGGTCTGCAGACAGGATGGGCATAAAAAAGGGTGTGGTGTCTTCCCATTGGTTGTAGCTGAATGATGGTATTTCATCTGTGAGATACCCACCACCTACATTCAGCCAGAGATTCTGCATCTGTCAAGGTAATGCAGCCCAGTGGGTGAGCATAACCTGCGTCCACCTGCGCCGCTGGCATCGACTACTCTCCCATCATCAGCACTATTCATGAAAGGAACACGTTGTCACCTGGCGACCGGAGTACAAATTGACGGAGCGGACTCCGTTGGTGACTTAACAGCCGTGTGCGGCAATGATGCAAACCTGGCTGCGGGCCATCCTCAGGGCAATGTGACACACGTGCCTTGTATGGCTCACGTGTTGAACCGAATTCTCCAGCAATTTTTAAAACACCATCACGGCCTACATGGCCTTGTGCAGCGGGCACGCTCGCTATGTGCTCACTTCCATCGTGCGCACACAGCAGCTCAACAACTTTCATCACTCCGGAAGTCTTATGGTCTGGCAGTTAAACGCCGGAAATGCGATGTTCCGACACGCAGGAATTGGAATCTGCACATGTTGCAGCGTGTGTGGCAGCACCGCAGAGCCCTGCTGAAATACGGTATGACATATATCCTGGGATAACTTGATCAAGAGGTGGTGCAGATCATGCTGCTGGAGTGGTGTCAGATCAAGGACCTATGCACCCTGCTACACAGTTCACAAATGTCGACGAAGATGTTTAGCACTGGCAATGTCATTCTCAGCGTGACAATTCTGGTCATCTACATGATGGAGCACACTGTAATTATTATTCGGAGTCAGGTGTTGGGACAAGAGGAAGGGGAGGAAGTACAGGAGGAGTCATATGCGGAAGGGATAACAAGATCTACGAGGTCCAGATGGTCAGCGGCACCTATGCGGCAGTCATGGTGAGGGAGAGGGATTAACAAGGGCGCATAGTATCAGCAAAAAGTGTTGATGAAAGTGCAGGAGCCCATGAAGAAATGGAGGACGAACTGGCGATGGGCATGGAAGACTCAGCAGATGAGTGAGAGCTTGCTCACATTTCGGTTGTGCGAGGTTGTGGGGAGAGGGCAGAGGAAGGATGCACGATTCTCACCTCTCTGCCACCAACACACCAAGGACTTGGTCCTCCTGGATGCACAAGACACATGAGCGCCTTCTTGCTGCACTACCTACATGACCCTCGGATTGTATGAATTTGAAGTAATCCTGAATACTGGGTTGCCACACTGTTAGATCCCCGGTACAAGACAAAATTTGGCGAACTAATTCCTGCCATAGAAATGGACGCACGTATACAGGAGTATCTGCAGAATGTGGTACGCAATCTTAGATCTACTTTTCCACTAAACACCAGTGCTGCACAGAGTGAATCTCAACGCTTTGTCATGGATAGGAGGAAATGGTCTTTTACTTGTCCACATCGGAGGGACCGAGGGATGGCTGCTGTGCTGAGATGGCGTTGAGTACGGTGTCCCTGCACAGTTGCACTTTTGGTCATATCCCAAAATGAGTTGAAAAAGGACAGATGCTGTTGGAAAGGGGAACAGGTGTGTTGGAAAGGGGAAAAAAGTTTTGGTCCGTGGATTTGGTGGTTAAGCAACTGTAACATTTGCTGAAGAAACACCATCTGTTACAGTGGGACTGGCAGATTTGGATAAAGTGGTATATAATCTGTGACCGCTATATAACGAAAATTAATAAGAAAAGAAAGAGAAAGGTATATATCCCCATCAGCAGTCAGTGTCCACCGTGCTCCCAGTTGGAAAAGGAGAGGTTGGCAACTGGAAGGTTTGGTGGAGGATACAGAGCTGTGTGGCTATGAAACTAATAGTAGCCTGAACCGAGTTAGACGCCATTCGGATCTGGAGACTGTGAGCCCTGTTAGCGTCACAGGGTCCACATGCCCACCCAGCCCAGGAACTCCCTGTTAACAACACAGGGGCCATTGAGTACGCTGACCGTGTGCGTAGGGGCACACCTGTGGACAGCAGGCGCAGCAGCAGGAGGCCTGTTAATGCCACTGGGCTGCACAAGCAGGACTGGTAGGACAGGAGCTGTGGTGGTGGCCTGCATCGACACCCTATCCCTGCCTACCTCTGGCCTAAAGCCGCAATGGGTTCAACACATGGAGGTGTGCTCTTTCGGAGCATAATAGAAGACTGCGCACCTCCTTGTTGGCTCCAGCCCCTTTTATAACCTGGGTCCGCCACAAACCAGGGTGAACCACAATGCACCTCCTGGAGACAAAAGTAGAGTGACACGTCATGAGTGGCATAACTAGCGTCCTATTTGGAAACGCAACTTCAATTATGACCTCATGGCTGCCATGACCCAAACACCTCACCAGTCATCGTCTGACCATCAATAATGCGGTGACAAGTCATAGGTGTGGGCCTCTGCAAGCCATTTGGGAGGACACCTGATGCCCTGTGGTCTATATGGGACCCCCACATCAGGGCCAGGGCCAAAGAGTTCATTACCGGACCTAGTCTCTGATGCTGGAAGTGCCTGAGCATGCTCAGTAGCATGAAATACAGTCTCTGAAAAAAGACTATCAGCTTTAGCATGGTGTCTAGGCACAAAACAGGACTTAGACCCGGCACGGAATGCAAGCACCTGTGCAAAGAGGCTTTTCACACTTAGTGTGGGAGCATGCGCTGTATCCCGAAAAGAAGACTTAGCGTCAGGAATAACACAGTCAGGCTGAGCATACTCACTACGCGAAACACTGTAATTATGCTGCAGCTGGGGTAAATCGGCACACGCATGCGCACTAGCTGCCTCTCCACACTTAGACGTGGAGGGGAAATTGCTCTTGGAGATGCTGTCTATGAACAGAAGGAAAAGCTAAAGGAAGCCTGACTTTCTATCCCTCCGAATTATGAAATGCAGCAATGAATTCCATGAGTTTGCTATAACATTAGCGTAGCAAAATGTGCATGAGGGTGTGATGTAGAGGTGCTAGAAATAGCTTGTCACCAGTGGGGCACTAATGGAATACAACAGCCAGTTCTATGATGCCACTAAATGGCAGTATTTTGTGCTATCATTATAGCTTATTAAAAACAGAGCAGGAGGTTGTCATGCAGAGGTGCTGCACATAGATTTGCAGTAGTGTGAATAGACAAAAGTACAATAGCCACGTTTAGGATGCCACTAGGTACACTGAGTGTTTGCTAGTATAATGGCTTAGTTTAAAAAGTTTGAGTGTGCAATGCAGGCAGACGTGCTGCAAATATGTTTACGGCCCCCTTCACACGTCCGTGATACACGTGCGTGTTTGGTCCGTTTCCGTATATACCGGAGACACGGCCAAACGTGCACCAATGTTAATCTATGATTGTGGTCACACGTCCGTTATTTCATTATGTCCGTGTGTGCGTGTCCGTGATCCGTATGTGTTTGCGTTTGGCACGGATGCATGTCCGTTATCTGCACGGAGCACGCACACGTGGACACAATGAAAGTCTATGGGTATGTGCACACACGTTAGTAAACACGTATGCATATACCTATAGTCCGTGTCCGTTTGGTGTTTTTATTTCTAGTGATGTCGGCTATTCTTTCTATTTCTGTGTATGTCCGTCAATCTCCCTGAGTCCGTCGGTCAGTCTCTCTGTCGGTCTCTCTGTCTGTCTGTCCCTCTCTCACAGTCTGTCGGTCAGTTTCCCCCCCTCTCTCATACTTACCGTTCCCCGATCTCCGGCGCAGCGCTGCACGGCATTCACACTGCTGCGGCGGCTTTTACTATTTTGAAAAAGCCGGCCGCCCATTAAACAATCTCCTATTCCCTGCTTTCCCCGCCCACCGGTGCCTATGATTGGTTACAGTGAGACACGCCCCCACGCTGAGTGACAGGTGTCACACTGCACCCAATCACAGCAGCCGGTGGGCGTGTCTATACTGTGCAGTAAAATAAATAAATAAATAATTAAAAAAAAACGGCGTGCGGTTCCCCCCAATTTTAATGCCAGCCAGATAAAGCCATACGGCTGAAGGCTGGTATTCTCAGGATGGGGAGCTCCACGTTATGGGGAGCCCCCCACCCTAACAATATCAGTCAGCAGCCGCCCAGAATTGCCGCATACATTATATGCGACAGTTCTGGGGCTGTACCCGGCTCTTCCCGATTTGCCCTGGTGCTTTGGCAAATCGGGGTAATAAGGAGTTATTGGCAGCCCATAGCTGCCACTAAATCCTAGATTAATCATGTCAGGCGTCTATGAGACACCCTCCATGATTAATCTGTAAGTTACAGTAAATAAACACACACACACACCAGAAAAAATCCTTTATTAGAAATAAAAACACACACACATTCCCTGGTTCACCACTTTAATCATCCCCGAAAAAGCCCTCCATGTCCGGCGTACTCCAGGATGCTCCAGCGTCGCATCCAGCGCTGCTGCATGGAGGTGACAGGAGCTGCAGAAGACACCGCCGCTCCGGTCACCTCCACGCAGGTAATGAAGACAGCCGTGCGATCAGCTGAGCTGTCACTGAGGTTACCCGCTGTTACTGGATCCAGTGACAGCGGGTAACCTCAGTGACAGCAGCTGATCGCGCGGCTGTCTTCATTACCTGCGTGGAGGTGACCGGAGCGGCGGTGTCTTCTGCAGCTCCTGTCACCTCCATGCAGCAGCGCTGGATGCGACGCTGGAGCATCCTGGAGTACGCCGGACATGGAGGGCTTTTTCGGGGATGATTAAAGTGGTGAACCAGGGAATGTGTGTGTGTTTTTATTTCTAATAAAGGATTTTTTCTGGTGTGTGTGTGTTTATTTACTGTAACTTACAGATTAATCATGGAGGGTGTCTCATAGACGCCTGACATGATTAATCTAGGATTTAGTGGCAGCTATGGGCTGCCAATAACTCCTTATTACCCCGATTTGCCAAAGCACCAGGGCAAATCGGGAAGAGCCGGGTACTGTCCCAGAACTGTCGCATATAATGTATGCGGCAATTCTGGGCGGCTGCTGACTGATATTGTTAGGGTGGGGGGCTCCCCATAACGTGGAGCTCCCCATCCTGAGAATACCAGCCTTCAGCCGTATGGCTTTATCTGGCTGGCATTAAAATTGGGGGGAACCGCACGCCGTTTTTTTTTAATTATTTATTTATTTATTTTACTGCACAGTATAGACACGCCCACCGGCTGCTGTGATTGGGTGCAGTGTGACACCTGTCACTCAGCGTGGGGGCGTGTCTCACTGTAACCAATCATAGGCACCGGTGGGCGGGGAAAGCAGGGAATAGGAGATTGTTTAATGGGCGGCCGGCTTTTTCAAAATAGTAAAAGCCGCCGCAGCAGTGTGAATGCCGTGCAGCGCCGGTGATCGGGGATCGGTGAGTATGAGAGAGGGGGGGACACTTCAGTCACTCGGGGGATTAGCGGTCACCGGTGAATCCTTCACAGGTGACCGCTAATCAGTACTCGACACAGACAGAGCCGCGGTATGAGGATGAAGTCGGGTGAAGTTCACCCGAGTTCATTCTCATCGCGCAACTCTGTCTGCTGTCAGCCGACATTTATAAACGACATTGTGCATCACACACACGGACATTACACACGGACATTACACGTACACATACACGTTAATTCCACACGCACACACGGACGTTCTGCACACAAACACGGCTAGCATACGCAATTCACACAGGTGCCACACGGACCATAAAAACGGACACAAAAACGGGACACGGACCCGAAAAACGGCCCGTAACACACGTGCGTGTTTTTCACGGACGTGTGAAGGGGGCCTACAATAGTGTGAATAGACAAAAGTACAATAGGCACGTTTAGGATGCCACTAGGTACACTGAGTGTTTGCTAGTATAATGGCTTAGTTTAAAAAAGTTGGAGTGTGCAATGCAGGCAGACGTGCTGCAAATATCGTTACAATAGTGTGAATAGACAAAAGTACAATAGCCACGTTTAGGATGCCACTAGGTACACTGAGTGTTTGCTAGTATAATGGCTGAGTTTAAAAAAGTTTGAGTGTGCAATGCAGGCAGACGTGCTGCAAATATGTTTACAATAGTGTGAATAGACAAAAGTACAATAGCCACGTTTAGGATGCCACTAGGTACACTGAGTGTTTGCTAGTATAATGGCTTAGTTTAAAAAGTTTGAGTGTGCAATGCAGGCAGACGTGCTGCAAATATGTTTACAATAGTGTGAATAGACAAAAGTACAATAGCCACGTTTAGGATGCCACTAGGTACACTGAGTGTTTGCTAGTATAATGGCTTAGTTTAAAAAAGTTGGAGTGTGCAATGCAGGCAGACGTGCTGCAAATATCGTTACAATAGTGTGAATAGACAAAAGTACAATAGCCACGTTTAGGATGCCACTAGGTACACTGAGTGTTTGCTAGTATAATGGCTGAGTTTAAAAAAGTTTGAGTGTGTAATGCAGGCAGACGTGCTGCAAATATGTTTACAATAGTGTGAATAGACAAAAGTACAATAGCCACGTTTAGGATGCCACTAGGTACACTGAGTGTTTGCTAGTATAATGGCTTAGTTTAAAAAAGTTGGAGTGTGCAATGCAGGCAGACGTGCTGCAAATATCGTTACAATAGTGTGAATAGACAAAAGTACAATAGCCACGTTTAGGATGCCACTAGGTACACTGAGTGTTTGCTAGTATAATGGCTGAGTTTAAAAAAGTTTGAGTGTGTAATGCAGGCAGACGTGCTGCAAATATGTTTACAATAGTGTGAATAGACAAAAGTACAATAGCCACGTTTAGGATGCCACTAGGTACACTGAGTGTTTGCTAGTATAATGGCTTAGTTTAAAAAAGTTGGAGTGTGCAATGCAGGCAGACGTGCTGCAAATATCGTTACAATAGTGTGAATAGACAAAAGTACAATAGCCACGTTTAGGATGCCACTAGGTACACTGAGTGTTTGCTAGTATAATGGCTTAGTTTAAAAAAGTTGGAGTGTGCAATGCAGGCAGACGTGCTGCAAATATCGTTACAATAGTGTGAATAGACAAAAGTACAATAGCCACGTTTAGGATGCCACTAGGTACACTGAGTGTTTGCTAGTATAATGACTGAGTTTAAAAAAGTTTGAGTGTGCAATGCAGGCAGACGTGCTGCAAATATGTTTACAATAGTGTGAATAGACAAAAGTACAATAGCCACGTTTAGGATGCCACTAGGTACACTGAGTGTTTGCTAGTATAATGGCTTAGTTTAAAAAAGTTGGAGTGTGCAATGCAGGCAGACGTGCTGCAAATATCGTTACAATAGTGTGAATAGACAAAAGTACAATAGCCACGTTTAGGATGCCACTAGGTACACTGAGTGTTTGCTAGTATAATGGCTTAGTTTAAAAAAGTTGGAGTGTGCAATGCAGGCAGACGTGCTGCAAATATGTTTACAATAGTGTGAATAGACAAAAGTACAATAGCCACGTTTAGGATGCCACTAGGTACACTGAGTGTTTGCTAGTATAATGGCTGAGTTTAAAAAAGTTTGAGTGTGCAATGCAGGCAGACGTGCTGCAAATATGTTTACAATAGTGTGAATAGACAAAAGTACAATAGCCACGTTTAGGATGCCACTAGGTACACTGAGTGTTTGCTAGTATAATGGCTGAGTTTAAAAAAGTTTGAGTGTGCAATGCAGGCAGACGTGCTGCAAATATGTTTACAATAGTGTGAATAGACAAAAGTACAATAGCCACGTTTAGGATGCCACTAGGTACACTGAGTGTTTGCTAGTATAATGGCTTAAAAAAGTTGGAGTGTGCAATGCAGGCAGACGTGCTGCAAATATCGTTACAATAGTGTGAATAGACAAAAGTACAATAGCCACGTTTAGGATGCCACTAGGTACACTGAGTGTTTGCTAGTATAATGGCTTAGTTTAAAAAGTTTGAGTGTGCAATGCAGGCAGACGTGCTGCAAATATGTTTACAATAGTGTGAATAGACAAAAGTACAATAGCCACGTTTAGGATGCCACTAGGTACACTGAGTGTTTGCTAGTATAATGGCTTAGTTTAAAAAAGTTGGAGTGTGCAATGCAGGCAGACGTGCTGCAAATATCGTTACAATAGTGTGAATAGACAAAAGTACAATAGCCACGTTTAGGATGCCACTAGATACACTGAGTGTTTGCTAGTATAATGGCTTAGTTTAAAAAGTTTGAGTGTGCAATGCAGGCAGACGTGCTGCAAATATGTTTACAATAGTGTGAATAGACAAAAGTACAATAGCCACGTTTAGGATGCCACTAGGTACACTGAGTGTTTGCTAGTATAATGGCTTAGTTTAAAAAAGTTAGAGTGTGCAATGCAGGCAGACGTGCTCTGCAAATGTCTTTGCACTAGTGGGACTATAGCAAAGTCCAATAGCCACGTTTAGGATGCCACTAGGTACACTGAGTGTTTGCTAGTAAAATGGCTTAGTTTAAAAAAGTTGGAGTGTGCAATGCAGGCAGACGTGCTCTGCAAATGTCTTTGCACTAGTGGGACTATAGCAAAGTCCAATAGCCACGTTTAGGATGCCACTAGGTACACTGAGTGTTTGCTAGTATAATGGCTTAGTTTAAAAAAGTTGGAGTGTGCAATGCAGGCAGACGTGCTCTGCAAATGTCTTTGCACTAGTGGGACTATAGCAAAGTCCAATAGCCACGTTTAGGATGCCACTAGGTACACTGAGTGTTTGCTAGTAAAATGGCTTAGTTATAATGAGTTGGAGTGTGCAGAGGACAAGAGGGTACAGTGGCAGGATTGTGGTGCTCTGGGTAGAGGAATGGAAGCCTGCCTTTCTATTCCCTCCTAATGGTGAAATGCAGGTAGGAAATCCCTGACCTGGGCTACACAGACGCTGTTGCTGTTTGCAGGACCTGTCACCTATGGCTCTCTGACCCTGCCGGTTTGAGCCCTTAAAAGGACTGCTAGAAAGTGCTCTCCCTAAGCTGTCTAACGCTGTGTATGCAGCGCATACAGCTGTATCGGCTATAGGACTCAGGAGGACGGAGCTGCGACAGTGATGTCTGACACCAAAGACGCAGAAGGCAGATAATGGCGTCCTGGAAGAAAATGTCCGGTTTTATAATGCAGGGACATGTGACATGGACATCCTATCACACATGCCGTTGCTTCTCTGGCTCAAAGTCCACTTAGCTGTGTGTGTGTCTGGGATTGGCTGACATGCTGGCCCGCCCCACTACACGCGCGCGCTTAGGGAAGGAAGACAAGAAAAAAAAAAAAAATGGCGATCGCCATTATAGAAACAGCAGTGATCTGAAGGCGCTGTTCACGCACACTATACACTGAAATGTCATAATAGTGTGATTCACAGAGTGACTTACACTATTACAGCAGAAACCAAGCTAGGATTTAGCTGTTTTTTTGCTGCTAGAACCGTTCTCGAACGTTTCTAGAACTATCGAGCTTTTGCAAAAAGCTCGAGTTCTAGTTCGATCTAGAACATGCCCCAAAATCACTCGAGCCTAGAACTGGAGAACCACGAACCACGAACCGCGCTCAACTCTACTAGGGACTTGAGCATTCTCCATAATATCTGAGAAGAGCTTTGCCATCCATTTTTTCGCATAAGGTCCACAGTTTTTGAGAAATTCAGGATGGATCCCATCAGAGCCGGGAGCTTTGTTAATTTTAGTTTCAGCAAGGGCAATTTCAATGTCACAGGTTGTAAAAGCACGTGAGTATTCTTCAGACACGGACAGACACGGGCGGCGCAGAGACAGACATAGAGCAGAGACACGGGCGGCGCAGAGACAGACATAGAGCAGAGACACGGGCGGCGCAGAGACAGACATAGAGCAGAGAAACGGGCGGCGCAGGGACAGACAGAGCAGAGACACGGGTGGCGCAGAGATAGACAGAGCAGAGACAGACGGAGCAGAGACACGGGCGGTGCAGAGACAGACGGAGCAGAAACACGGGTGGTGCAGAGACAGATGGAGCAGAGACACGGGCGGTGCAGAGACAGATGGAGCAGAGACACAGGCGGTGCAGAGACAGACGGAGCAGAGACACGGGCGGTGCAGAGACAGAGCAGAGACACGGGCGGCGCAGAGACGGAGCAGAGACACGGGCGGTGCAGAGACAGACAGAGCAGAGACACGGGCGGCGCAGAGATACGGGCGGTGCAGAGATAGATGGAGCAGAGACACAGGCGGTGCAGAGACAGACGGAGCAGAGACACGGGCGGTGCAGAGACAGAGCAGAGACACGGGCGGCGCAGAGACGGAGCAGAGACACGGGCGGTGCAGAGACAGACAGAGCAGAGACACGGGCGGCGCAGAGATACGGGCGGTGCAGAGATAGATGGAGCAGAGACACGGGCGGCGCAGAGACAGACATAGAGCAGAGACACGGGCGGCGCAGAGACAGACATAGAGCAGAGACACGGGCGGCGCAGGGACAGACAGAGCAGAGACACGGGTGGCGCAGAGACAGACGGAGCAGAGACACGGGCGGTGCAGAGACAGTTGGAGCAGAGACACGGGCGGTGCAGAGACAGACGGAGCAGAGACATGGGCGGTGCAGAGACAGACGGAGCAGAAACACGGGCGGTGCAGAGACAGACGGAGCAGAAACACGGGCGGTGCAGAGACATACGGAGCAGAAACACGGGCGGTGCAGAGACATACGGAGCAGAAACACGGGCGGTGCAGAGACATACGGAGCAGAAACACGGGCGGTGCAGAGACAGATGGAGCAGAGACACGGGCGGTGCAGAGACAGATGGAGCAGAGACAGATGGAGCAGAGACACGGGCGGTGCAGAGACAGACGGAGCAGAGACACGGGCGGCGCAGAGACACTGGGAGCGCAGAGACAGACGGAGCAGAGACAGACATAAAGCAGAGACACGAGCGGCGCAGAGACAGACAGAGCAGAGACAAGGGTGGCGCAGGGACAGGCATAGAGCAGAGACTACAGGTGGAGCAGAGATTTAGGGATCAGTCACATCTGTGTATAAAATGTGTGAATGGAATGGGATACCATATCGCATTGCACCAATGTTAAATAATAGGGCAGAGCACATCTGCTAGTTTTTCATCTGCAAAATTGGGCGTGAGGGGCAAATTGCAAGTGGCTGTGTACTTCTGCAATACAAGTCAATGGGTGCGAGAAAAACGGACAGCAACCAGACGTGTTTTTAACATTAACTTTTACATATTGTCAAAAGCTACATATAGTTAGATGAGGCTGGAGTCACACTAGCGTATAGCAGTGGATGTGATATGCTAATGAGCTAAGAGTTATTATACTGTGATCCGATCTTGAGGTCAGAGCACAGCTGCAGGGGAGAGGGAGGGATTAATCTCTCCATCTCCTCCATTGTCAGCCTGTACAAATAGCACACTGTAGTTGGATGTCATCCAAGTGCAGTCCGATGTTTCACTTGCACCATAAAGCCTGCTTTACATGTTACGATTCTGCATATGATATCGTATGCGATCGTAACCGCCCCCATCGTATGTGCGGAACGTTCAATTTTGTTGAATGTGCCGCACAAACGATTACCCCCGTCACACGTACTTACCCGTCCATACGACCTCGATGTGGGCGGCGAACGTCCACTTCCTGGAATGGGAGGGACGTTCGGCGTCACATCGACGTCACGCGGCAGCCGGCCAATAGAAGCGGAGGGGCAGAGATGAGCGGGACGTAAACATCCCGCCCACCTCCTTCCTTCCGCATTGCTGGCCGGGAGCCGCAGGACGCAGGTAAGATCTGTTCATCGTTCCCGGGGTGTCACACACTGCGATGTGTGCTACCCCGGGTATGATGAACAACCCGACGTGCAATTCATGAGGAATGAACGACGTGCGTGCGATGAACATTTTACCGTTCATTCGCAATCGCACGTAGCTGTCACACGCTACAATGTACCTTACGATTTCGGATGTGCGTCACGACGTGACCCTGCCGACACATCGTAAGATACATTGCAGCGTGTAAAGCGGGCTTTAGACTTGTATGTGTGCCAATGATCCACGACTCACAGACAATCGCAGCATACTGCAGGATTTTTTTTCCTCAGTCTAATTAGGGCTGAGAAAAAAACTTTCAGATCTGAGCTTCCTGTTTGGTTAAGATTAGGCCGAGTGCACTGTGAGATTTTCTCGCATTGCACTTGGGCAGGTCATATGCTAGTGTGACTCTGACCTAAGATAGATAGATATACAACGCATATATAATATCCCAACCCCTGCATATTGTAAGCTTGCAACTTGTAGTGCTTTTCAAGTGGCAGTAAAGGGTGTTCAGACTTATCTTTAGTCCTAAAATCAATAATTTAAGAAAAGATGATGTGGGGTCCCCCTTATACTTGGTAGCCAGCTAAGGTGAAGCAGACACCTACAGCCGCATCTTTACCTTGGCTGGTAATCCAAAACAGCACCCCACACTGTTATTTTATAAAAGTATTTATTTAAAATTAACTAATTTAAAACCAAAACATCAGGTACCCTCAAATTGGACCTGAAAGACAATCCAGTATTTGTAAATGGCAAATAATATGTGACGCCCTGGCAAAACCAGGTAGTCACACAGCTTTAGGCCCCCGTATAACACCACTCCCACACAGGGTTAAACCAGCTGACCTGAAACCCTAGTCACTCCCTCAGGGATGGACAGACACACCAGTGGGCGGGACCAGGTGGAAGGAAAACACCCACCTAGGGGTCTGGAGAGCCCGGGGAGGCAAAACAGGCAGCTTTCAGTGAGAGTTTTCAGGGAGAGTTTCAGTGAGAGTGGAGTGGAGGAGTAGAGCTCAGGCAGTCAAGGCCTGAAGTTCAAGCTGACAGGTGTCAGGGTCGGAGCCCTGACACATTGGCTAGGTGTCAGACGGTGGTCAGCGCCAGCAGGAGACGGGAAGACTGCTCGGCAGATCTGAGGTGGACCGGGGCAGGGTTGTAGCCTGCGGGTACCGACTCCGGAGAACCGACCCGGAAACCGTGCACACAAGGGGGTACTCGGACCCTGAAGCCAGGACCGGCACCGACGGCCTAGCTAATTAACCGATTGAGGGCAGGATTCCAGGTCCTGTCCCAACCTATAGCCTGCTTTACACGAGTCGATCTATCGTGCGATAGCACGAGCGATCGTACCCGTCCCCGTCGTTTTTGCATCACGGGCAAATCGCTGCCCGTGGCGCACAAAGTCGTTTAACCCCCATCACACGTACTTACCTTCCGGATGACCTCGCTGTGGGCGACGAACGTCCACTTCCTGAAGTGGGAGGGACGTTCGGCGTCACAGCGATGTCACACGGCAGCCGGCCAATAAAAGCGGAGGGGCGGAGATTAGCGGGACATAAACATCTCGCCCACCTCCTTCCTTCCATTAAGCCGGCGGGTGCCGTGGGACGCAGGTACGCTGTGTTCATCGTTCCCGTGGTGTCACATGGAGCAACGTGTGATGCCATGGAAACGATGAACAACCTGCACCCATGAAAATAAACGATATTAAGAAAGTTAACGACGAGTACACGACTCACGATTTGTGAGCGATACTGCGTCGCTTGGAGGTGTCACACAAGATGACGTCGTGCGCTATGCCGGATGTGCGTCACGAAAACCGTGACCCCGACGACATATTGCACGATATATCGTCTCATGTAAAGCCCGCATAAGTCCCGAAAAGTAGACAACCACCCACAGAGAGGAATAGGGCATCCGCCAGGGCCCGGTAGATCCCACGGGTCAGCCTCTGACGGGCACGGCTCCTAACCGAAGGACCGGGAGTGGACTCCTGTGTTACACACCGGGAAGTCTACACAAGAAAACACAAAGTGCAGAGGAAGGGGGCATTGAGCACCAGCCCAGGTGTGGGACCAGATACACCCGTCTGCGGCAGCCGGCCACCATCACCTTGGTTTACCAAAGGACTTGTGTGATTTATTCAACTGTGAGTAACAAACCCCGGCTTGACCGGGTGTGCCGGCCCCTACCGTTATCATCCCCTGCACATAGACATTGGGCCCCGTGGCATCCATCCCTGCCTACGGAGTGGTTAACTTCCAGCTGCCAGTCCATCGCCCCCGGGAGCCCCACAGCAGCAGCGGTGGTGCTACATCTCACCACACACCGTGAGTGGCGTCACAGACAGTTTTCGACAATCCCCGTACAAATACGTCCCCCATTTCATTCGAAGTGTCCGCGTGACCCCCGGGTCCTGTCCAGTCCCCACGAGCCATACTGCAGATCCGGATCCGAGCAACACGGGGGCGGCACAAATACAACTAACATTTTTTATTTATAATGAAACCCCCAACACCAGCCCTCATTCATCAATGTATTAGAAAAAAAATCCTTTGAAGTCCGCCGTAATCCACAAAGAGGTCCCACGGCGTTCCTCGAAAGTGAACCTGAAAGACAAAAAAAGAGAGAAATATTAAATAAGAAAAACGAGACACCATCATTCACCAATTATTACGGTACTTTTCCAAACCCTAATCCGAGTCCTTCATAATCCAATAAGGAGGTCCCGCTACGTCCGCAGACTCACTGTTTGTGTGTTACGCTCATACTTGGAACTGAATAAATCGAGATGTTTTGGAAATTTAGTTTCCATTTTTATAGAATTTTCATATTTCCATCTTGTGATTTCCATAATTCTTCAACTTTTCATTTTCGTGATGCCATTTCTATGTTGAGTGTATATCTGGTTCATAATAGGTGTCATACACGAGGTAATAAGAAATAACGAGTTCTACCACAAAAATATAACTAGGCCTAATAAAACTAAATTTTGATAGACAAACAATGGATGCACTACCGATCCATTCATTGTCTGTCTGGCTCAGTGCTATAGGAGTCTCTGTCCGTGCCAGAGACCCATAGACGTGCATGAAGCGCATTATGGTATAGCTTAGATTGTCATATTACTGAATAGTAGTTGGGTCTGTAGATCCAGTTCTCTTCTTTAATTGTAAATATCATGAATCAGGATTTTTAATTTGGGCCCACCACAGAACAAAATGAAAGGGCTATACAAATATTTATCATATTTATCATATTAGTTCTAAAAGAAGTCTAAAAGTAAAAGCTATCTACAAGTCTAGATCATGCCATTGTACTGTCAGAGGTGTGCACTCTAAGCACATTGCCTGGCCGGTTTGGTAACCCTATGGTTGTCATTAATAACACTATTAGGGTCTCCAGAATATGTGATCTGGAAATACTCTGATCTCGTTCTTCTTCTGGGATTAGTACAACACTGATTTGTGTGGATATTTAATTTGTGTTCTGTAATTTACCAATCTAATATGGCTCGATCACTGCAGCAGCTCATATCCACACATACACCTTGTATAGTTTTACTCCAAACCTGCCTATTTGTGGGAAATGTAGCTGAAGGTTTAAGCCACTGGACTGACATTGACACTATACAAGCCATAGTATTGTAACACATTTTAATCGTTGAATTCATTTTTTTCCATTACCAAAAGTGTAAAAAACTCCAGCACCTAGCCATGCAGTCTAGCTTTACCAACATTTGTTAAAGGCATTGTCCAAAAACCTAATAGTTAATTTAATATAATTGTATAACAATTTAATTTTAACAATTAACACATTTTCTAATGTACATCAATTAAAAATTCCCAACCCTTCCTTCTCTACTTTTCCTATCTGTGTTTTTTTTTTCTTATATCCAATAACATTTTGTTTAAGTTTCCCAGTATGCACTGGGGATTCTCAAATGGGCTATCATCAGAGGGTGCAGTCATCAGTGACGTCTTTATCAGGAGCTGAACTAGTTTCTGCTTTACTGAGAATGTGCTAGTTGTTAATTCCTACACATGCTCAGTCTGCGCTCGCTGCTCCATTACTTTCCGTGCTCACTGACAGTGCACTCCCTGCAGGCTATAAAGAGAAGTGACGAGCAAACAAGTCAGCTTTCTAAACAGGTCGCTAAACTTTAGAGTGTTACTGGGCAGCACGGTGGCTCAGTGGTTAGCACTGCAGTCTTGCAGCGCTGGGGTCCTGGGTTCAATTCCCACCAAGGACACCATCTCCAAGGAGTTTGTATGTTCTCCCTGTGTTTGCGTGGGTTTCCTCCGGGTACTCCGGTTTCCTCCCACACTCCAAAAACATACAGTTAGGGACCTTAGATTGTAAGCCCCAATGGGGACAGTGTTGCCAATGTATGTAAAGTGCTATGGAATTAATAGTGCTATATAAATGAATAAATTATTATTATTATTATTGTAACAAGTCAGTTTGTGAAATTTCTTCCCTTCTAAATATACAGCGATCACCTGTCAGTGGTATTGAAAAGTTGAAGTGTTTGGAAGCTACAAGTCAGTTATGAAGTGTAAGTGTACCGCCCCGGGGCTCAGCAGGCTGCCAAGCCGCTTGGATCCGTGCTCGTCGGTGGGTGGCTCGAGCTCCTCCCGGACCCGGGGGTCACGTCGCTCTGAAAGGGGGTTGACGCTACGTGTAGGGATTTCGGTTGGGAAGGTTCACGGCCGAGGCCGTGGCGTTTAGGGATGTAAGTTCGTGACGCCACCCACGGGTTGTGGTGAATGTGGACACCACCGCTGCCGTTAACTAGGCTCCCGGGGACGATATTATACAGCCTGGTGTTGGCCCCTCCGTGGGCAGGGGGTGATGGTCCTGGGGCCCGGTAATTGTGAGGGGCGGGCAAGATGGTGTGGTGCGGTGCGCGGCCCGAGGGCACTGTTGTACTCACTATGAGAGATTCACCGGGGTCTCTGGTAAACCAAAAGGGATGGTAGTCGGTGCCTGCAGCCGGCTGCGCTTTGCCCCTTTCTCAGGTTGGTGGTTCCCGCCTTTCTCCTGCTCCTCTTTGGTAGAACTTGACTGCCTATGCTTCAGCAACGGTAGTCCGCTCCCTGGCTTGATGTGTGTTGGGGAACCCGTTTGCCCGCAGGCGCTGGCCCTTGGGATCTCTCTGCCTGTGCGGTGGCTTTCTATCCCCCTCGGTGGGCTTTTGCCATCTTTCGGGTCTTGGGACGGGAAAGGACCTAAGGTCCAGACCTCAATCAGTGAATTCGACGTAGTCCAGTGGCTTCTGGACCACGTTCTGGGTCTGAGCTCCTGCAGGCGGCAACCACCGTCTGCCTCCTTGCCACGGTACCAGGGCTACGACCCCGGCACCGATCAGTGTTGTTGCTGCAGACCTGACGCCTCAGGCCTGCTGCACTTGAACTTGAACTCCATTCCACTGTACTGACTCAACTTGAAAACTCACTTTCACTTTTGTTTCCTGTCTCAGGCTCTCTGGACTCCTAGGTGGGCGTGGCTAACCGCCTGGCTCCGCCCCCTGGTGTGACCATTGAAGACTGAGAGAGGTGACAAGGGTTTTGTAGGTTGGCTGCTGTGACCTTATTAGGGGCTGGTGTTTGTGCAGGGGGTCAACCTGTGACTACCTGGCTAGTCCAGGGCGTCACATAAGACCACTGAACGTTATTGAGTGGGGTCACTAAGGGCTCAGGCGCGTAGTGCATAAAGATCACCAATGCTCTGCTGACTCAATAACTGCAGATTCACAGTTCTTCTCTGCCACTAGCATCAGCACAAAAACTGCACTGGGAACTTCACATGGCATGTGTTTCCATGGCCAAGAAGCTGCATGCAAGCCTTACATCACCAAGCACAATACTAAGGGGTACTTTACACGCTGCGACATCGCTACCGATATATCGTCGGGGTCACGTCGTTAGTGACGCACATCCGGCGCCGGTAGCGACATCGCAGCGTGTAACACTAATGAGCGACGATCAACGATCGCAAAATCGTTCCAAAACGGTGATCGTTGACACGTCGTTTATTTCTTTAATATCACTGCTGCCACCAGTACAATGTTGTTCGTCGTTCCTGCGGCATCACATATCGCTATGTGTGACACCGCGGGAGCGACGAACATCTCCTTACCTGCGTCCACTGGCAATGCTGAAGGAAGGAGGTGGGCGGGATGTAACATCCAGCTCCTCTCCGCCCCTCCGCTTCTATTGGCCGGCCGCTTCGTGACGTCGCGGTGACGCCGAACGCACCTCCTCCTTGAGGGAGGTGTTGTTCGGCAGTCACAGCGATGTCGCTGAACAGGTATGTGTGACGGGGTATGCGACAGAGCAGTAAGGGACGCCAGGCCAAGGAACAATCCAAGAAGATGTAATGAGGCAGGGAGCATAAACCATCCAATATTAAAATGGTTCTTTAGAGTCCACACAAAGGAAATAGGTCCGGGGGCGCCAAGGAGAATGCAAAAGTCCTCAAAGTCCAATCGTCCATGTACGGGCGATAAGGAGCTGGCCTTAGCACAGGTCCTCACCCTTCACTCAACAAAACATAACTAAAAACTAAAACATGGGGCTGAATCTCCCACCCCTCCTTAGATCCACCCCCTTAACATTTGCTACTTGTAGCTAGAAAAGGGTTCCTAGACACAGCCTCCAGAGATTATGTACTAGGCAAGCCCCCTGCAGAGGAAAACAATATATATGCAACCCCCCCCCAAATCAAGGACAATAGCTACGGCTGAAGCCTGATTGCAATATGATACAGGCTGGGGGGATATAATGTTACAACCCCTTCCCCCCTCAATTGGTGTACGGACTAGTGACCTCAACAGGTCGCTTGTCAAGTACATGTAAACATGGTGGACCTGACTCAGGGCTCTTCTTGCCTGGACAATCCGTCTGCATTTTGGTGTTGGCTGCCCCTTCTATATTGTATGGTAAAGTTATAGGGTTGAAGAGCCAGGCTCCATCGTAGTAATCGTCCATTGTCCCCAGAGACTCTGTTCAGCCAGGTGAGGGGATTGTGATCAGTAACCACAGTGAATTCTCGTCCATACAGATACGGCCGTAGTTTCCTAAGGGCCCACACTACAGCCAGACATTCTTTTTCAACAGTTGCATAGGCCACTTCTCGGTCCAGCAGTTTCCTGCTGAGGTAGGCAATGGGGTGCTCCTCCCCGGCTGCATTCACCTGGCTGAGGACAGCTCCCAGTCCATAAGAAGAGGCATCCGTCTGCATAATGAATCTCCTCTTGTAGTCTGGAGCAGCCAGAACAGGGTCGCAGACCAAGGCGTCCTTCAGCCGGTTAAAAGCCTCATCGCAGGCTGGAGTCCAGATCACCAGCCGTGGCATCGTTTTCTTCGTGAGGTCTGTAAGGGGCTTGGCCACACTGCTGAAATGAGAAACAAATTTTCGGTAATAACTGGCAGTGCCCAAAAAAGCCATAACTTGTTTCTTGGTTTGGGGTACAGGCCAGTCTCTAATAGCCTGGATTTTGGCAGGTTCAGGACGTAACTTCCCCCCTCCTACTCGATGCCCTAGATATTGGACTTCACCCATCCCCAATTGGCATTTATCAGGTCGAATAGTTAGGCCTGCTGTGAGAATCCGGTCAAGAACAACAGCTACTTGATTCAGATGTTCCTCCCATGTGTGGCTGAAGATGGCGATATCATCCAGGTAGGCACAAGCGAAGTCGCCACATCCCCGGAGGATCTGGTCCACCATTCTCTGAAAGGTTGCAGGGGCGTTTTTCATTCCGAAAGGCATGTTTAGAAATTCATACAGACCAAAGGGGGTTATAAAAGCCGACTTTTCTCTACCTTCCTCCGTCAGGGGAATTTGCCAGTATCCCTTACTGAGATCCAAGGTGGTGACGTATCGTGCCCCAGCTAGCCGGTCTAGAAGTTCATCAATGCGGGGCATTGGGTAAGCATCACTGATGGTATGGTCATTTAGTCGTCTGTAGTCCACACAAAATCGAGTACTCCCATCTTTCTTGGGTACTAACACAACAGGAGAGGCCCAAGGACTATGGGAGGCCTGAATCACCCCAAGCTGTAACATCTCCTCCAGCTCATGCTGCATGGTGTTTCTAACTGATTCTGGTACCCGGTAGGGAGCCTGTTGTATGGGACGGATGCCCTGAGTGTCCACATGATGTTGGGTTACTGTGGTTCGACCTGGTCGGGATGAGAAAGCAGCCTGTCTCTGATGGAGCACTCCCAGCATTTGTTTTTTCTGTAAGGAATCTAAGTGATCTCTCAGAGGAACCTGTTCCACAGTGGATGGGGCTCTAACTGCTTCAACAAGATCAGGTAATGGGTCCTCATCCTCCTGACCATCTTCTGAAGCCAGCCGACAGCTTGCTATCATAGGTAATGTCCGGTCATGGTACTCCTTAATCATATTCACATGGACAGTCCTTTTTCTTAGACCCTGATCATCTAGAGCAAGAAGGTAATTGGTGTCGTTTAGTTTTCTGAGAACCCGGAAGGGACCCTCCCATATTGTCTGGAGTTTATTTTGCCGATGGGGAACAATCATTAAGACTTGTTGTCCCTCTACAAATTCTCGATAGCGTGCTTTGCGGTCATACCATGTCTTCTGTCTGGTTTGAGCCATCCATACATGATCCTGAGCCAAACTAGCAAGTTGAGCCAGGGTTTCCCGAAGCTTGAGGACATATGGAACAACAGGGGTTCCTGTATCTTCAACTTGCCCCTCCCAATATTCCTTTAGCAGAGTTAAGGGTCCTCTGACCTTTCTTCCATAGAGTAGTTCAAAGGGGGAAAACCCAGTGGACTCCTGGGGAACTTCCCGGTAGGCGAACAGGAGATGGGGTCTGACTTCTCCCAGTCAGAATCACTGTCAGTGAAGGCCCTTAGCATATTTTTCAGTGTTTGATTAAACCGTTCATAAAGTCCATTGGTTTGAGGATGGTATGCTGTAGTTCGAATTGCCCGTACTCCACAGGTGCGCCACAGCCACTGCACCAACTCTGACATAAACTGGGAGCCTTGGTCCGATAAGATTTCACTGGGGAATCCTACTCGGGTGAAAATGGTAACAAGGGCCTCGGCCACCTTGGCTGCAGAAATACTTGACAAGGCCACGGCTTCTGGATATCGGGTGGCATAGTCCACAACGGTGAGAATGTACTGCTTTCCAGATTTACTTGGTTTAGCCAGTGGTCCAATGAGATCGACAACTACTCTTTGAAAGGGTTCTTCTATTATAGGGAGTGGTTGCAAGGGTGCCTTTGGGTGATCTCCGGGTCGCCCTCTACGCTGACATATGTTGCAGGTTCGGCAGAAATGCGCCACTGCTTGAGAAATTCCAGGCCAATAGAAAATTGAGTCAATCGTCTCTCGGTGCGGGTTTTCCCTTGATGGCCAGCAGTAGGAATGTCATGAGCAAGGTGTAATAGGGAAATTCTGTATTTCTGAGGAACAATCAGCTGTTTGCTATAAGTCCAGGGCTTATCTAAGGAGTCAGCGTTGGTAACTCGATATAGGAGTCCATTTTCTCTGATAATTTTTTCCCCATTTTCTCCTAACTGCCCTACTTCAGCCCGAGCTTTAAAGCTAGCCAGGGTGGGGTCAGTCTCTACCTCTTGTCTAAACTGAACTTTAGGCTTCTGCCACACTCACGTGAAATTCACGCACGTGCCGAGAGACACGTATTTTCCCTGCGTGTTGCGTGCAGGTAAGTACGTGTCTCTGGTACGTGCATGACACGTGTGTTCTACGTGTGCTATCCGCGATAGCACACGTAGAACCGGTAATTATTATACTCACCTGGTCCTTCCTGATGTCCGCGCTGCTGTCCGTGGTGCTGATCCTCGGTCTCCAGCCCTCCCGTCTCCCCGCTGCTGCTGCTGCCAGGCAGTGAAGTGAATATTCTATGAGATTAATGAGCGGCGGTCGGCAGCAAGAGGCAGCAGCGGCAGAGACAGGAGGGCAGGAGAAGGTGAGTTAATGTTTTTTTTATTTTTCACTGACACGTGTGTTTTCTCCGGCGCGTGTCACACGGGACCGCATCCACACTACACCCGTTTAGTACGGGTGCGGGCCGTGTGACACCCGTGCTGCCGGCGAAAAAACGGACATGTCAGCGCTTTGAAAATCGCACACACGTACAAACGCACACGGACACACGTTCCGTGTGGTTTTACGTGTGTGTGCCTGCTACCATAGGGTAGCATTGCTGTACGTGTCTCCGTGCCGCCGGTACGTGTAAAAAATGCCAAACACGTACCGGAGGCACGGATGTGTGGCACTAGCCTCATCCCAAGTGACATTCATATGAGACCCACAAGAAAAATCACTCACCGGCTGTGAAGGCAGTTCGGGTGGCCTCAGTTCCATTGATGGGTTGAACACGTCCACGTCTGATGCTCTCTTTGCTTGACTTCTGGTTATCGCGCCGACAAAGTGGCATTGAAGATTCCCCACATCATTCCCTAGAAGAATGTCTGCAGGAAGGCCGCTCATCACACCAATCGTGCATTGTTTTGCTCCAAAGCCATAATCCAGGGTCACACTCGCTCTTGGAATATATCTCTGAGTACCTCCAGCCAATTCAATAGCAATTCCTGGTCCCTTTTGCACTGCTTCTGGTTGAATTACTCGGGGATCTGCGATGGTGAGAAAAGCCCCAGTGTCACGAAAGCCAACAACTTTTTGGCCATCCAGCACAACCTCCTGTAGATGTTTATGCTGAAGATCAGAAGAACGGGCGGCTGTGGCTCGCACCCCATAGACTCCTGGTAGGGAAGTCAACATATCAGAGTCACTTGGCAAATCATCAGGGAATGAATCCAGCTCTTCTCCTGTTGAGGGTGTCTGTAGATAATGAACAGGCAAAGGGGGTCTGTAACTGTTTTGCCTCTGAGCACCTGGACAGTGAGCTTGCAGATGACCAGGCTGCCCACATCCATAACATCTGCGTTCTATGAGTCTTTCTCCATGTCGTACTCCCAAAGAGGAGGCAGGAGTAGTAGGAGGCACATTCACACGGGGTCCGCCATGTGTTGGTAGTCTATTGGGACGGTGAACATTGGAGGCCAAAGGACAAGGGACCACTGGTGTTGGGGAGCTGGTAGTTTTTTTGTCACCGACTAGTAGCCTTTTCCATTGAGGCTTGATGGTGAGCACCTCATCAGCTACAGCGGCAGCTTGTTCCACAGTTGACGGCTTTCTCTCACGCACCCATTCTCTGATTTCCGCAGGGCACCTGGCATAGAACTGCTCTTTCAGGATGACCTGGAGGAAGGTCTCCCAAGTTAAGGCTCCCTCTCCCTCCAGCCAGCGATGGCATACTTGTTTCAGTCTGTGGGCAAACATCTTGAAAGACACTTCTCCATCACAGGCTAATGTACGGAACTTAGTCCTATAAGTATCTGGGATCACGGCATAATGTTCCAGAATGGTCTGTTTTATCTCCCCATACTCACAATTCCACTGAGGGTCCATAGCTCTATAGGCGTCGGCAGCTCCACCCTCCAAGAGGCCCACCAGGTGTCTGACTCGCTCTCTTTCTGGGACTTCCATTAATCGGCACTGATGCTCAAAGTCCTGAAAGAAGCCCTCAATGTCACCTGCAGCTTCATTAAATGGCTTAAAGTCCTTGCGGGACACTCTGGAGAATTCCCTCATAGTGGGTGCTGTGGTTACAGTTTGTCTGGAGCCTCTAGCTGCTTCCACAGCAAGCCTCCTCTCCAGCAATGCCCTCTCTTGAGCTCTGCGAATAGCATCCATCTTATATTCAATGGTGACCTCATCTCCCAGCAGTGCCATCTCCTCCTCATACCACACAACCCATTGACTTTTTTGGGTATTTACCTCCAGCTCCCGTCTTTCCTCCCTTTGCTGTGGAAATTGTTCCTCGGTGCCATCTTGCAGGCAAGCATTTTCCAATGCCTCAATTAGTTGCTCCTTAGAGAGTCCTTTGTAACCGACTCCTAATTCACGGGCCATTGTTTGTAGGCTCACCACAGTCCAGTTCTTGTACTCTGAGGTTCTGATTCCAGATGTTAATGGGCCGTTGTCCTCCATTCTTTCTGCTCTGATCCCGCCGCTGCCACCAGTTTGTGACGGGGTATGCGACAGAGCAGTAAAGGACGCCAGGCCAAGGAACAATCCAAGAAGATGTAATGAGGCAGGGAGCATAAACCATCCAATATTAAAATGGTTCTTTAGAGTCCACACAAAGGAAATAGGTCCGGGGGCGCCAAGGAGAATGCAAAAGTCCTCAAAGTCCAATCGTCCATGTACGGGCGATAAGGAGCTGGCCTTAGCACAGGTCCTCACCCTTCACTCAACAAAGCATAACTAAAAACTAAAACATGGGGCTGAATCTCCCACCCCTCCTTAGATCCACCCCCTTAACATTTGCTACTTGTAGCTAGAAAAGGGTTACTAGACACAGCCTCCAGAGATTATGTACTAGGCAAGCCCCCTGCAGAGGAGAACAATATATATGCAACCCCCCCAAATCAAGGACAATAGCTACGGCTGAAGCCTGATTGCAATATGATACAGGCTGGGGGGATATAATGTTACAGTATGTGCGTGTGACGCTACCGTAGCGATAATGTTCGCTACGGCAGCGATCCCCACATATCGGCCGTATGACGGGGGCGGGTGCTATCGCGCTCGACATCGCCAGCAAATGCTAGCGATGTCGCAGCGTGTAAAGCGGCCCTAAGTGTCAGATAAATGGTGTACAGCACCTAGCCACTGGATGATTGAGCAATGGAAATATGTACTATGAAGTGTCATACTTCTCTCTGGTGGTCTGATGTATGAATCTGGGTTTGACAAATGACAGGAGAATGTTACATGCATGACTACCTTGTGTTATCTGTAACTATTGGTAATGGACAAATAATATTATGAGGTTGTTCAGGTGTTGGTCTAAGTTCCCTAGTTCCAGTGATATTAAATTCTCCACACCAAGACATTTTGGACAACTGTGTGCTTCCAACTTTGTGAGAACAGTTTATTGAAGCCCATTTTGTTTTCACAAATGACTATGCCCTGAAACACAAAATAAGTACATTTTTTTACGTACGTATGCAGATTAAATCCTGCAAAGTCACATTGGCTGATGGGTGGTCCTGACCACATGGCCTTACCGATGGTACTCCAAGCACCTTATTTGCAACTGAACAAAGAGAATGATTTCTCTAAAATTATCCAGCAGATTATTAACATAAGGCAGGGGTGGGGAACCTTTTTTCTGCCGGGGGCCATTTGGAAAATTCTACCAACCTTCGGGGGCCGCACAAAATGATCAACTTGAAAATTACCCTAATATATTTGGTCAAACAATTAACTCACTGTGACGGCTGGAGCTTCTACTCTTTGGTGCAGCTGTAATATTAGGGGATGTTGATCTTGTTGCTTTTCCAGGTTTGAGTTGTCTGGGACTGCTGTATATACATCAGAGGAGGGTATGGGGGCATATACATCACAGGGGAGGGTTGGGAGGAATATAGAACACTGGGGAGGCTGGGGGCATAGACATCACTGGGGGGTACATACATCATTGATGGGGAGCACAGACATAGCTGGGGGGGCATAAACATTGCTGGGGAGGACTGGGAGGAATATACATCACTAGGGAAGCAGCAGGGCATAGACGTCACTGGGGGTACATACATCACTGGGGGTATATACACATCACTGGGTTGCACAGACAAGACTGGGGGGCATAAACATTGCTGGTGTTATATACATAGCCGGGGGCAGACAGCCCTTGGGGATGCCGGAGGGACAAGGACAGCCCTGGGGGCACAGAGAATGATGGGAGAGGCTGGAAGCACAGACAAACCTGGGGGCACAGATGGCACAGAGAAGGATGGGAGAGGCTGGAGGCACAGACAAATCTGGGGGACGCTGGGGGCACAGATGACACAGAGAAGGATGGGAGAGGCTGAAGGCACAGACAGACCTGGGAGAGGCTCGGGTCACAGAGATCACTGGGGAGACTGGGGGGCACAAAGATCACTGGGGAGACTGGGGGGACACAGATCACTGGGGAGACTGGGGGGGGGCACAGATCACTGGGGAGACTAAGGGGGGCACGGAGATCACTGGGGAGACGGCACAGATCACTGGGGAGACTAGTGAGATGGCACAGATCACTGGGGAGACTAGGGAGACGGCACAGATCACTGGGGAGACGGCACAGATCACTGGGGATACGGCACAGATTACTGGGGAGACTGGGGAGACGGCACAGATCACTGGGGAAACGGCACAGATCACTGGGGAGACTAGGGAGACGGCACAGATCACTGGGGAGACTAGGGAGATGGCACAGATCACTGGGGAGACTGGGGAGACGGCACAGATCACTGGGGAGACGGCACAGATCACTGGGGAGACGGCACAGATCACTGGGGACACGGCACAGATCACTGGGGAGACTGGGGGGGCACAGATCACTGGGGAGACGGCACAGATCACTGGGGAGACGGCACAGATCACTGGGGAGACTGGGGGGGCACAGATCACTGGGGAGACGGCACAGATCACTGGGGAGACTAGGGAGACGGCACAGATCACTGGGGAGACTGGGGGGGCACAGATCACTGGGGAGACTGGGGGGGGCACAGATCACTTGGGAGACTGGGGGGACACAAAGATCACTGGGGAGACGGGGGGGCACAGATCACTGGGGAGACTAAGGGGGGCACGGAGATCACTGGGGAAACTGGGGAGACGGCACAGATCACTGGGGAGAAAGGAGGGGCACAGAGCGCTGGGGGCACAGGCAGACCCGGGGGAGCTGGGAGGCAGTTAGAGAACTTCAGGAGGCCTGGATCACTGAGTGCTGGAGGTGGCTGCGGGCACGGAGAGCGCTGCCGGCGCGCACAGAGAGGAGCCGCCGCCGGGTACAGAGAG